>NW_024539553.1:0-508508 GCF_016647785.1 Suillus fuscotomentosus | reverse complement strand
TTGCACCCACTCATTAACCTCACCAGGAAGGATGTGCCATTTATATTCAGACCTGAACAGCGCGAAGCCATGCAGACCCTCAAGGACTCAATCCTAGAATCGCCCGCGCTAAGGCGCATCGATTATGATAGCGAGCGCGAAGTCATTCTAGCAGTCGATACTTCCAATATCACTGTTGGATTCATCTTGCTGCAAATAGGCAGAGACAGGAAGCACTATCCAAATCAATTTGGCTCCATTGCGCTGAATGACGTGGAAAGGCGTTACTCTCAAGTGAAGCTAGAACTCTTTGGACTCTTCCGTGCGTTGCGCGCGGTGCGTATACATATTCAGGGTAAAGAATCTGACGGTGGAGGTAGATGTGAAGTATATCAAAGGTATGATCAATAACCCGGACTTGCAGCCTAACATGACCATCAACCAATGGATCGCAGGTATCCTTTTATTTTCATTCAAACTCGTTCACGTACCCACGCAAAAGCACAAAGGCGTTGATGGTCTCTCAAGGAGACCGGTCGCCGAGGAAGATCCCATAGAGGACGATGATCATGAAGATTGGATTGATCAAGCATACTCGTTCGCTATCACGCTTTTGAACGATTGCATGCATCGTATAGCAGGCGACTCAGGAGATATACAACATGAAGCGCATCGCACATGTTTCATTTCCCAGAGCGCGCACATGCCAGCGTTGCACGTATATTTTGATGTCGTGCAGACAGAAGAATTAGAACCAGATATCCCACGATTGGATGCGGCGTGCATGCAAGATGCGCTGATGACCACTATACAACAGTTCCTTATCTCGCACAAAGACCCACATGACGTTTCAGATGAAGAATTCGTAAAGTTCGTGAACAATGTGGCGCATTATTTCGTCCTGGAAGGCAACCTATGGCGCAGAGCATCACATGGTAAACATTAACTTGTGCTGCCTCCAAACAAGCGCTATCGCGTTGTCAGGGAGGCGCATGACGATTTAGGGCACAAGGGTATCTATAACATTAGTGCACGCCTACAGCTACGCTTTTGGTGGCTGTGCATCATCGAAGATATCAAATGGTACAGACAAATGTGTCATGAATGCCAATTCACCAAACACGGAGGCTGCATATTCCTCCAATCGTCCCCATACCAGGAGGTCTATTCCGCAAAGCACACATAAACACGATGAAGATGCCCAGAGCGGGCAGAATATGAATACCTCATGCAAGCACGATGCGCGCTAACATCGTATCCCCGAATGGCGCATGCTGCACAAAGAAAATACTAACACGCTAACACCGCTTTTATTTTGAGGAGCTCTTGTGTAGGTGGGGTCCAATCACAGAGATAGTGACGGACAATGCGCCCGCATACAGGCTCGCAGTAAATGAACTCACGTGCAAATATGGGATTCACCCAATTCGCATCTTGCCATATAATTCTCAGGCAAACGGTATAGTCAAAAGACGACACCATGATGTCCAGGAGGCCATCATTAAAAGCTGCGACGGAGATGATTCTTGCTGGTATCAGGTAGTTCACTCAGTTTTTCTGGGCAGAGCACATCACCATTCATAAAGCGACGGGTTATTGCCCTATTTCATGATGCATGGTGTCGAGCCAATATTTTCCTTTGATCTTGCAGAAGCAACGTTCCTCGCACCCTTACCAAGCCAAGGCTCGTTCACCACCACTGACCTTATAGCATGGCGTGCGCACCAATTGCAGAAGCACATAGAGGATATTAACGCAATCAGAGATAAAGTAGTCGTGGTGTGTTAGGATGTTTGGCACCAGGGGCTTCCTAGGGGCCATTCTTAGTTAGGGATTCAGGGTTCTGGAGGTCTCGGACCCAGTTGGCAGAGCATTTAGAGTAGCAGTTTCCCAGGATAGACACACACATTCCAACCATCACCTGTTTGGCACCCAGTGTCGAGGCGTAGCCTCTCCACCTGGTGACTAGAGTGAGCGCACATCACGGCGATCTCTCTCGACGACCTTTGTCGACTCCATAACATATCCGGATCGTATGACAACAAACCCATGCTCAGATGCATAGTATCAGACAGCCAGCTATCACCCCCCCAAAGTTCCAAATTCTGTTCATAACCTGACAATTCTCCCGCCAAAGACTCCTAAGACTAGCGTTACAACTGCTAACCTATGATTCATACAACAGTGCCTTGTCCTATCGAAAGTTCCGCAATCACCTTTTCCACCCATCCCGAATTCTTCTGCACCTAACACAAGTATGTCAACGACCATCACACCTCAGCCTAGCTTTTACAGAGATTATGAAAAAAGTGAGGAACCCACTGACTGGATCCGGAAGTACGAACTCTCTTTTCCTTTGACATCAACGGACTCCAAGAAGATCAACCAGTTTGAACTACAATGTGCCACTGCCAGTCCCGCTGAAAGTTGGTTCGCAACTTTACCAGCATCAGATAAAATGTCCTGGACCACGTTTTTGGCAGCATTCAAACTTTGCTGGCCCCCACCGGCACAAGTAGTACTAACAGTTGCGCAGAAGAAGGACTGGATCAAGCATTGGTGCTGAAAGAAGAAGAGATTGGCGTAATGATAGAGGAGGATAGAGGAAGAGAATGGGGACATGTAAAGTGGGCGAAAAAGGTTGCAAGAATGGCTCAAGGATTTAACGACGCGCAATGCCACTTACTGGACATTGTACTGGAGAACACCCCCGAAGTTCTACGTGACTTCCTGTCGGACAACTATACCACCTGGACGGAATTCGAAACAGACGTCGCAAAGGTCTCTGCATTGCAGCTGCTAAGAGTGAAGCAACAACTTGTCATGGAATGGAAGCTTCGTGAGGATGTCGACACGTTCCAGAGTCAGACAATGAATAGTCACAAAGCAACGCCATCTACCATGCAGGTTCTGTACACCACACCACCGGCCTACAGATACAGGCAACGTTATGGTGGTACATCTGCAGTAACCCCACAATCGCAAGCAACCACATCCCTTCCCATATCTCAGACGCCCTCGTTCCCCACATTGTGTTACAAGTAACATCGGCTACATGGCCCCCCTATTATTTTTCCCCTTTGTCCTCGCCCTTGTATGCCTCTGGCTCGTACTTCTCCACCGACTATCCATTGACCAGATCCTCGGGACCGTTCCCGTCCCTCGTCCCCCTCCTATCGCACCAACGTGCGCACATGCCTTCAGGCTATGACTCGTTCTGACTCGTGCCACCAATGTGGCTTTCCTTATCTTGTCTTATCTCTCCTCTGACTCATGCGTGCTGCGCATTGTATCTTTTACCGTTGGCTCGTTCCAACGTTTCTCGGCCTCATTCCGCATTCGACCTCACATCACTAATCAGGCTCTGCTACCAGCATACCTATACCCTTTCCGTTTCCCCTTTGCCCTTACCTACAGTACGGTAGCCTTGCCCTTAACCCTTTCCACTTAGTATAAGTAATCGGTCACTCTGTACTAGATTCCCTAACTTGAATCTACTCAATCTTCCCTCGAACATACTTCCCTCTGAAGCCCCCTCAGCTTCAGTCTCTAGTATCTTTTCTTAGGTGCTCATCGCGCCTAAGTCTACCTCGACTGACTACCTCATCGTTCGGACAAGACTGTCCTTACTTTGAGAACGTCAGTGACTTTGAAGACATCTGTCTTAGAAGTCACGTGACACGCGCGTCTCTGATATCTGCCGACTCGTCGTCGCCAGTCTCAGTCGCTACACCGGACCCTTCCGGTTACGTCACGAACGTTAGCGGACGACGCCCCTCTTAGGGCTCCGCATAACAGATCTATTTGAGTGCGTAACACATTGCCACAAACTCCCCAAACACCACAGGCCGCTAACCTGTTTGCATCCGTAGCCCCAGCAACGTGAGGCAATCTATTCTATGGTTACAGAGGGTATCTGCAGATGCCAACCAGACATGGAGGCTCACCTGCAGAACATTTGAGGACCGCAGCCCAATACGCCACCATCCCGCACCATCCCAACTCAGAGGCAGGGAGGCAAGCTTACACTCAGCAAATCCAAGACTGGCACACGCAGCATGGATCAGACACTATCCCCAACTCCCAATGACCTTATCCGTTGAAGCCGGGAACGTCCCCCATCGGGTCTAGAGAGTGTTTTAGCTGTGGTATGGCAACGATGCCATCGCATCAGGCCTACGACTGCCCCAATGAAGCATTACCTTCCCAGGAGACTAAAT
The DNA here is from genome assembly GCF_016647785.1 of Suillus fuscotomentosus. NCBI lineage: Eukaryota > Fungi > Basidiomycota > Agaricomycetes > Boletales > Suillaceae > Suillus > Suillus fuscotomentosus. The sequence continues at coordinate 504,309 of NW_024539553.1, read as the reverse complement.
GGTGAGAAACAGTATCACACCTAGTCTCCAGGACTCTGGCATCAACAGCCACACCGGGACCAACTGCAAATGTTCAATTTGTGGCACCCGCAATGAGCATATTACCAGTGCAATACCCAACGCCTCCACCCCAAGCTGCATACTTCCAACATCCTTATTTCACGGAGCCATACGACGTCTACAACAACGCGGGAAACGAGTATGGACCGCAGTAGGAGGGGACCTACCTGCAGTCCCAGACCCAAATGATTTAGCTTTGCCTGCACCTACTGAAACCATAGGAGCAGACACAGAAGACAATCCCCCAACCCTTGATTCACCAGATGTCACATGCAACATCCCACAATCCAAAACCACGTCAGCCTTCACATCACATTTCAGTACCTCAGCCCTCAATACCCCAATCTCCCAGACGCAGGATGTGTTGAATGATGAAGAGAGCGTCGATGAGTTCATTGTACCCACAATCGAAATCACCTCTCCAGGCATTCAACAGGAACCGGTATCAGCCACGACACATGAAACTGACTCGTTCTTTGAGGATCTTCTGTTTTCAGACTCAGACTTTAGCTTCCTTTCTATGCCCAATTCTTCTTCTAGTACCTCCTCACATGTTGAACTGCATAACTCTACGCCAGACTCCCATGTACAAAGCCCGTGGATCGTTGTACCTAACCCAGTAGAGCAAAGCACCTTGATCGATAGTCCCATCCCTACGCTAAGTCCTGTATCTACTTGCGAAGCAATTCTACCTTCTGACTGTTACTCGTGTGCAAATGATCAAGCACCTGTTGATCTTTACACTATCCTAGAAAACGAGAAACTCAATCGCACGTCAGAAAGCACTCCATTTATTGCCAAAGTAGTCCTGTATGGACCCGGTGCAAAAGCAACATGTTTCAATGCAAACGTCAATGATGGAGCAATGGTGAATGTAATGGACCTGAAGGCCTTCAGAGAGGCGTTGCACAAACTCAACAAGCTCACATGATCACTGTGCATCCTCCGAATGGCGAATGGCACTGAGGTACGGTCACATGGAGTATGGATGGGAACATTCCAGTGGAACGGGGTAAAAACTTACACTTCATTTGAAGTCTTCGATAGTGGTGGTCTTTGGAACTTATTGATCAGGAAACCTCTCCTAGAGCAATTGCAAGCCACGCATGACTATGCGAATGACACCATAACCATCCCAGCTATGCAACCATATATAATTCATAATATTGCTAATTCATATATAGAACTCAAACCCGGCCCGTCACACGACTCTACCTCAGTACATAATCAAAAAGAACCAGAACCTCGCACACATACTATGAAATAAGAAGAACCAGAACCTCAAGAACGTAATATAGAACCAGAAGCACCAGACCATCAAGTACATAATAACGGCGCCGTCTACCTAACTGTTACGGTTCCCACAGACCCTGAGCAAAATACTTCCTCTCTTAGTCCACCAGTAACCGCTAATGAACACTTCATCTTTATTGTTTCCCCGCAGCACACAGATCAACAAATAGACGCTTATACGGAAGCACTGTCCCATGTGGGAGCCCATGTGATCACCACAAATAGGAAGCCGTGATTATCCCTGAAGAATGATACCTCGTACAAAGAACTTTGCTCTCCAGTCCTATTCACAGGAACAACCTCCCCACTCGACAAGCAAGAGACAAGTGTCCCAGTGTGGCTAGTACTCGAGGACATAGAAGAACAGAACTTGGGGGAAATTCCCGAGTTCCCCGCATTAGCATCGATGACCAGCGTTTATTCAAGACATATGAACCCATTCAATCCAGTACGAGTAACGGAAATCTTGCAGCAGATTAAGATCAGAGATGATTTAAGTCCAACACAATGGGATAAGGTGCGTGATCTATGTGCAGAATTTGCTGATACCTTTGCCCTAGCCGTTAGCGAAGTCTTTCCAGTAGACTTTAAAACCTTCAAGCTCACGTTTCCAGAAGGAACAAAGTTCACTACCAAGGTAAATCAGAGGCCACTGACATCACCACAACATGCGTTTCTCTATGAACGGCTAAACAAATTGGAAAACGCCGGGATAATATGGCGCATCGCCCCAGAAGATGTCAAGGCCGCCAGCCCCACTGTACTAGCCCAAAAAGCACACGGCTTGGGAAGTCTTCCAATTGAGGAACTCCTTCATCGTGTCAATGATCAATGTGCAGCACATGGGTTACCGACAAGGGATGACCTACCTCAACGACCACCAAACGCAACCGTCAACGCGACTGGAAACAGAACACCCAAATGGAGAGTATGTCAGAACTTTGCTGAAATCAATAGCGCCAGCCAAATACCACCAGTACCTCAGGGCGATATCAGGACAAAGCAACAATGACTTAGTGGACACTGGTGGATCAGCGTCATCGACTTTGCAGCAGGATTCTATGCAATACCGGTAGATGAGGAAACCCGGCCATACTTAGCATTCTTAACGGAAGGTCGAGGATATGACTGCTATTGTCGAATGCCATTTGGACTAACAGGCGCACCTACGAACTTCGGGGACATGGCTGCTATTGCGTTAAGAGATTTGATTGGGTTGTTGTTCAAGCTCTATGTTGATGATATGGGGATGGCAGGTGACATATTCGAGGAAAAACTAACACGCTTACGAAGATTTTTCGAACGAGTCAGAACCATGCATCTATCGTTATCGCCATCCAAGATGCAGTTATTTATGACTGAGATTGTCTTTGCAGGCACAAGAGTAGGATGAGATGGGATAAAGCCGGATGTTGCCAAGCTTTTGGCTGTCATAAACTGGGATATACCCAATACCATTCACAATCTCATGCAATTCCTCGGACTAACTGGTTATTTTAGATCATTAATCAAAGACTACGCCAGGAAAGCAGCACCTCTTACAGATCTAGTACGACGGTTAGGCACTCCCCCAGGAGGACAACACATAGGACAATATAAGTACAGGCAGCATCTACGAATGACCCAGCTCAAACCGCACTGGGGACCTAGACATACTGAAATGTTCTTAGAACTTAAGAAAATTTAGTAGGCGAACCCATTCTGAAAGGACCGCACTTTGACGGTACACCCTTCATTGTAACTACGGATGGCTGTCAAGAAGGATTCGGCGCAATACTGGCCCAGAAACATACCTCAATGCTCCCATCAGGAAAAGTGGTCACTGCGACCCATCCAATCGTGTTCGCGTCAAAACGAACCTCGGCTGCAGAAGAGAAGTACAAACTGTACCTGTTGGAATTTGCTGCACTAAAATTTGCTCTAGATCAGTTCTCGGACATTATCTGGGGGTCACCAGTAGAGATTGAGACTGACTGCCAAGCTCTAAGGGACACTCTACTAAGCCCGAAACTAAGCACAGCACACGCTCGCTGGAGGGATGGAATACTGGTGTATCACATTGTGGATGTCCGTCATTGACCAGGAGCAATGAACACAGCGGCCGATGGACTTAGCCAAAGCTTTGTGACAAGAGATCCCACACCAGGAGATGGAGCTGAATGGACCGTGAATGAGGACTGGGAAGCAGTGAGAGGAATCATGCAAGACTTATTCAAGGTAACATCATTGCAAACCACGTCAGGTTCTAACGACTCGGTCATAGCCAATCTACATACGTATCAGGTTCCAACAGGAACCTCTATTCCTAGATGTCGTCGAAGCTTTATGCGACCTCAACTCTGAGAAACCAGTCGCTGTCAAACGAAGAGCATGTCACCGAGCTAAATAGTTTTTTATTGCAGATAACAAACTATGGAAAGTACCTAACGACTCCTCCACTAGGGTCCGCAGCAAGTTATAATGTGTCACACAGGATGAGGCAATTGAGCTCGCATGCAATGAGCATGCAGAACATGGGCACTGGGGACACGACATGACGAAGCTTCAACTTATCGACCAAATCTGTAGCCTGCATCTGGATTGCTCAATCACCAAGGCCATCTTGGAATGTGGACAATGCAAAAACTTTGGAGCAACGCACCTGAATTCACTACTCAAGCCAATAGTCAGATGACACCCGTTCAAGCTTTTCGTCGCTGATTATTTAGCAATGCCAAAATCAAAAGGGGGTTTTACTAACATTCTTTTAATTATCGATACATACTCACAATTTGTTTGGGGATTTAAGCTCAAAACGCATGGAACAGCAAAGACAACAACCACAGGACTTGAGAAGATACGACATGAGTTCAACACGCTGGAAACGCTCATGATGGATGGTGGGAAACATTTCAACAACGCAGAGGTTCAAGCTTGGTGCGACAGCATGGCACAAAATGCTACGTCACCGCGGCCTATACGCCTTGGGTAAATGGGCTAGTGGAAGGTACTAACAGACTACTATTAGGAAGACTAAAGTACATACATGTGCGCGCCCCATCTCAGAGAAGACAACAGGACGACCATAGACCCCGAATCTGTTCCCACCAAGTGGTCAGACCACTTTGAAACAGCGATCGAACACCTCAACAGCTGTGTTCTACCCTCATTCCAGTTTTTGCCCAAGGAATTGTTACTAGGTCTTGTCGTCAACACCCCTCGCACCCCGCTCGAAGATACAATGAATTCTGTCGCTCCACAAGATGTTTACGTCCACTCTGCTTATGTGGCACAGCAACGCCTAGATGCATTTGGCAATGCAGTAGCCAACACTATGAAACGAAAGGCGGCCTTCGACAAAAAAGTCCTGTCGTCACACCAAGGTGAGGTATCATTCAGTCCTGGACAACTTGTTCAAGCATACACTAGCGATATCAACAATAACTTCAAATCATCTCGCAAAATTATTCTGCGCTGGTCAGCCCCATGTCGAATCGTCACCAAACGCACCAACTCCTATTCACTAGAAACCTTGAAAGGGTTCCCTATGACAGGATGGTATCATGCACGACATCTGCGCCTGTTTCTGCCTCGAGCAGGCACCCTACTGGCGGAGATAGAGAACAAGAAGATTGGTGAAGCTAGTGTTGTAGGTACTATGCAGTGAGGAGGTCAGCGACCCCAGAGCGTCGCATTTTTTAGAGGGGGCTATCTGTGTTAGAATGTTTGGCACCAGGGGCTTCCTAGGGGCCATTCTTAGTTAGGGATTCAGGGTTCTGGAGGTCTCGGACCCAGTTGGCAGAGCATTTAGAGTAGCAGTTTCCCAGGGTAGACACACATTCCAACCATCACCTGTTGGCACCCAGTGTCAAGGCGTAGCCTCTCCAGCGGCGCACTACAAGTCCATATGTGATTTCAAGAAACACTTCCGCGCGTCTATCAAATCGCATGACTTCGAACGCGGCGCCTTAGTGTTGGTACGCAACTCAAAGGTTGAATATGAACTGAGCAAGAAGACGAAGCCACGCTATTTGGGACCTATGATCATAGTGCGTCGCACGAAGGGAGGCTCATATATGTTGGCCGAGTTGGATGGCGCAATCTCAAAACTCCGGTTCGCCATGTTTCGCATCATCCCTTACTACCCATGTAGCAAGGAGCGCATATTGGTAACCCAAATGACTGGAGTAGACGATGAGAGCATTGACGAACTAGAAGTGTATGAAAATGTAGAACCCGAAGAAGATGAGCCTGAGTGTGCACAAGACGATTAGTGCGCGCGACCATATTTCCCACCCCGTGCATCATCCAATCATATTTGCGCACACGTGCATTCCTCAAAAACATTTAAAAAAAACACCAGATAATATGAAAACACAAAAATATTCCATTAAGTACATACTCTCAGTTTCACCCTGGGTTTCATCTGGTGATATCTTTCATCTCATTTGTTCATATAACACGCATTGCCTGCACATAAACCCCACAGACTCTAGAATATATCAACGCACCACGAAAAATGCTAATACCCCACAAGTACATACTGATCACTACCTTATTTGTATAGCGCGCGCATAATCACCTCTATAGACTTTCACTTCTAACGCGCGTGCGGCGCCACACACTTTTTCTAATTTTCATTCAAGCGTGCACGTGGCGCAACAAGGCAGAGATAGATGATGGAAGGCACGCGAAGAAGACAAGACGGGTGCGCACCCCGCAGAAAATTCAGTAAAGTCTATTGCATTACCTTGATCTCATCTCGTGCTTGTCCCTTACTTACATACTTATAATTTCATTTTCTTAGCCCAGTGAATCAGACGAGGACATGGACATGGACATGGGACAAGACAACACAGGATCTATTGCAAAGGCGCATTGGCACTTAGAAGGAAAACAAAGGCACATTGGCGCTTAGGAGAAAAGAAAAACAAACAAAGGTGCATCTACTTAAGGGAGTCATTGATCTGCCTCTCCAATTCAGCCCACTCGTTGGACATAGCGAAAAATTTGTTGGAATAGTTGAGGAGGTCCGCCTGTTGGGTGCATGCATACTGGCAGATCTGGAGAGTGGAAGTGCGCAGATGCACATTTTCCTCCTTCAAACATGCAGCCTCTGCGCAAGCCTCTTTCAACTCCACCTCTGGATCCTTGAACTTGTCCTTTCCCTTAGGCGCAGAACCAGATGCCAAAGGACCAACAGCGCACACAGGAATATTGCGCGAGGCGTGCACGACCTTTTCCTCCACAGTACGCTCTCCAACTATCTCCACATCCATCTCAGACTCCTCAGATTCTTCTTCATCGTTGACAGCAATGGAGGAAGCGGTCTCCTTTGCAGACTCAGCAATGGGACACTTAGGCAATGGCTTGCGCAGGCGCGCCTTAGGCGCCTCTGTATTGTTGCGCTTAGCTAATCCACTGCAATCAGTGGCACACACCAACAAAATATAAGAGGCGCGATGTAGAAACAACAATACTGTGAGGAACAAATGATGCTCCTGACTGTATCTAAAAAAAATGTTGTAGGTCGTGCATTGCCTAGTCTGCTTGCTTGAGATGGCAAGCACGTTCGAACCTTAAGGGGAAGCGAGTGCAGTGAAGATCTCAAGGTACCTGCTGAAGCGAGGCGTGAGAAAGCGCAGGTGCGCGCAAGGCACGAAGGCGCGGGAACGCGCGCACGTGCTGCGTGAAGCACGGGAAAGTGTGTGCACGTATGTGGAAACAATAGAGAGGTTAGACTTAAGTGATAATATGATGCAAGATAAGAGAAGAGAGATGTGAAGTGTAGACAAAATGGATTTCTACTATGTTCTACTAAGTAGTAAGTGGGTGCAAAGTTAAGTCAAATAAAAGTAAAGTAAAGTGAGGTAAGGTAAAAAGGTGAGGAGTAGTATGTACTGCTGGCGCTTATATAGCGCGCCTAAGCACTGTAATGTGGAGCTGAAGCGCTACCGAGTAGGTATGTAGAGATATATATAAGTAAGGGTCCATGATAAAAATAAGGTGGAATAATATACAATGAGAGAAACAGAAATATATGCACTAGAGAACTTGGAGGACAGTTGATGGATGCATCTGGATGGCTGGTGCTATAGGGCGCTCAAGCGCAGGAAAGTGCGCTGTAGAAACTACAATACAGAGAGGAACAAAAGAGGCTCCTAACTGTATCTAAAAAATGTTGTAGGTTGAGTGTTGCCTAGTCTGCGTTACTTGAGGAGACAAGTGCGTTCGACCCTAAAGGGGAAGTGAGTGCTGCCAGGATCTAGAAGTGTGCGCTGAAGCGAAGCACGAGAAAGCGCAGGTGCGCGCAAGGCGCGGGAACATGCGCGCGTGCGGAAATGAGAAGGAGTAAGCTTAAGTGAGGATATGATGTAAGATAAGAGAAGAGAGGTGCCAAGTGCAGACAGATAGATTCTCAACTATGATTTTCTAGGTAGTAAGTAGTAGGTAAAGTTAGAGGTCAAGTTCAGTGGTAAAAAGTAGTTTTGAAAGTAAGTTGTACTATGTACTGCTGGCGCTTATATAGCGCGCCTAAGTGCGGTCATGCGGAGCCAAAGCGCTACCGAGTAGGTATGTAAAGATATATATAAGTAAGGGTCCATTATAAAAATAGAGGTGGAATGATATGCTAATAAAAGAAATGGAAATATACGCACTAGAGGGCTTGGTGGACAGTGGATGGATGCTTCTGGATGGCTGGTGCTATAGGGTGCTCAAGTGCGGGAACGCGCGCGCGCGCGCATATACATTGCGAAGCACAGGAAAGCTGCGCCTCATATAGGAATAGCTGTGGACAGTACACAGAGTGGTGCTGCGAGTTTGTGCTGTATACTCCCTAGTGGGAATTGCCATATCATGCCATGAGAGGCATGATTCTCTACAGCACACGCATATACATCGCGAAGCATGCGAATGGTGCGCGCATGGCGCACATTGTGCGGGAAAGCTGCGCCTCATATAGGGATAGCTGCGGGTAGTGCACGGAGTGACACTACAAGTTCGTGCTATGTACTCCTTGGTGGCAACTTCCATATCACGCCATGAGAGGCATGAGTCTCTACAGTGACTTACAGAAAGTGCAGGCACACTTGGACACATCACAAGGAGGGCAGCGGCAGCCAGGTGCGCCTCCCCAATCTATGTCCTTGGTGATGCAAGCACCACAGCGCCATGCCTTGACCACAGACATGCGCCCGACATGAGGCTAGCGCAGCCAAACACGTTAGTAGAATAGTGCGATAGCAGGAAACAGAATGCGCACCTGTTTACTGGCATCAGTACCAGACGGGTCAGTGGCGCGCATCTCGACCTCAGGTGTGCCACTTGCTTGGGAGGCGCCTCAGGAACTGCCTCTACCACCTTCACCTTCCATCCCTTCACAATCGCCTCAACATCCTTGCAAGTCTTCCACCCCTGCCTCAGGAACTTAGAGCTCTTGTCATCCAAATCGAGCACAACGCCCAATTCACCTGCGCACACGGAACATCCATTCAAGGTGGTCTAGAACCATTAAATCCCAAAGAGATCAGACAAGTAAGCACACTCACCAGGACAGAGTGCCACTCACACAACAACATCTCTTGATCCTCGAGGAGCTCCGGCTTGAGATCAGGCACCGACATCACACAGCCCTCCAAGGAGACCAGGATAGAGGCCCAAGCAGTGGAGAGGCGATTGGTATTGGACTCCGCACTAGCATCAGCCATAGGCGCGTCCTCATGTGGTCCTTGCACCACAGGCTCAGGCTCAGCGGATGGAGAAGAGTTCAGCATAGTGATGTTGAAGGGGGCCATGATGAGATTGATAAGAAGGAAGTCAAGAGATCGCGAGAATGCATCCATCTTCTTATCAACATCTCCCCCGATTACATCATCGATGCTCGCGATTATCAAAGGATGACCCTACTCTCGCAATCACCTGATCCCTGTCTATCACCACTTCCCTAAGTCCAAGATCCCACGCTATAGCACTGAGTGGGGACACTCAGAATGTAAGTCTGCAGGAGATGTAGAGACTCGTGCGTCTCAATGCCGAGTATGCGGCCCTTATCCACACATTCCTATGTGATCCAGCTCTAATCCAAAAGGACCAGTCTAGCGCGCCTTACCTGCGCTTGCACGCGCATTCGTGCACCTCCTCCTAGGTCTTCGCACTACTGTCCATCCATTCGTCCCATGTCCTTGCTGATTCGCTGGTGCGTTATTCTTATCTCTTTCATTGAACTAACAAAATCTTTGGTCCGGCGTCCACATTTACTTATAGAAATGAAAGCTGTGACGACTGTGATGTTGATGAGTACGATACCCTTGACTACAAGAACTAGATCTACGGTTAGTAAAGCTCTTTGACATGGCCTACATGATACTAGTGACACTAGCCTATGATCAACCACAAACACTATCACAGAAAGTATCAACTAGTGCTATCCTGGGTGTCTCGTATTCACAAATACATATATGTAAATATATTCACGGCGGACAATCCATGCGACTTGGAAGCGCCTATACTAGTTATCCATCCCTACTTGAAAACCCTGACTGCCAACTGATGGCAAAGTTTGAACTCAGATAATCACATGGCTGACTCTTGTTCGCTCGCTCTACTCGCAACCGCAGACTCAGAATACTTTCTCATACGTCTTCATACTATCTCGAGTCATCAAATTGAAACAGCAGAATTTGTATGGAAGTAGTGTTGCCCAACTTTGTTTGTGCTGAATAGAGCGGAGCCTCGCTTGAAAGGAGAGCTCTCGGATAGTAGGTTATGCTGACTACTTGAATTCCTGAAATAGATTTGAGCTTGTCACTGAACTTTGCGTAAAGGTAAACTTTCCTAGGTCGTCATTTTCCTGACAATATCTAACTGCTCACTGTCAGTCAAACTGCACCAAACAGTGTAGCCGAAGGGTACTATTTGAGTCGCAATCATGCTCCTTCCTCGCCCCAATTACTTCCACCTGCCATGTCTGAGGCACAGGAATCTCAGTGCAGTCAACATCGTAAATCAGTCGATGCCCTTCAACTGGGTCCCAGGAAAAGACTGTGGGTATTTCTATCTGCAGAAATTAATTGCCACTGATGATCACAATCTTATTACAGGAGCGCAACTGACCCGTTGGTACACTATGGCCGTCATTCTGGGCAAACAATCCACGCTCTCTGCAACTTTCAAGCCCTTCTTACAAATGGAATTTTACGGATGGGAGAATTGGCCGAGATTCCAGAGGAAAACTTTACTGCAGAGTACGTCACTTTTCTGCAGAGTTGTACGCATCAAATTCAACCTTTTAAGGGAACGGCGCGAGCATCATATCTTTCAAGAGCTCCTCAAATCTGTGGCAGGGCTGGAAGAGCGCCTGTTGCAAGGTGGAGATGATGAAGTTGATGCTGTCGCTGAGTTGGCAAGTATCTCAGTTTTCTATGTCTTCAACTTAGCCTCTCATTTTACACATCATAAGTTCACCAAAGGTGCATCTGGAGCAAGGGGTGACAATACTAAGAGCCTCAAAGGCAGTGTCCTCAACTGGATTACTCCTAAGGGGCAGAGTCTTGTTCCTCCTCTTGCTCACAACATGAAAATCGATTGTGGTTTCCATCATGAACGGACAGGTGCCTTGCTTTGTCCAGCTGGCCTCGACTGGTCTAATGCAGAGTGGGTATCTCATATGTCTGTTTCCTTGACATACATACTAAAGAAATACAGGACAAAAACTAAGCTACAAAATGGCGAGATTATCGTGACCGGAGATCAGTGGCCATTGTTTCTGTATGCTGACTACCATTACGACCCTGAGGATCCATGGAATGGTCTGTTACGAAGTGCCTTATTAGTTTCTCTACAATACCAAACTTCGCAATGTTTTTTTTTTCATTCTAACCAAAGTCACAGGCATATAAACACGTTTTCACGTCCCCCAGCTCCATGGATAAAGAACCAAAGGCCACTTGTTCAGGTTAACCTCATCTCCTGTGTTCTCACATACGGACATGGTCACTGACTCGGAAAGGTTCTACAACTCCATTTTGGAGGTGTTCGAAGACCTGGATGAGAAACAAGAGGTAGATGACCTAGTTGTCTGGTGGAATAGGTGATTGAAAACTCGACATCTCTATTCTGAGGATACTCATGTTTTTAGGCAAATTTTCCCTTCGTACTCGATGCAACGGGGGTTGCCGGTGGGATGGGAGTAGCGGACAGGAGGAGCAGGCAGAGGGGTGCCAGGGGTCTCGGCGGTCCCAAGGGTCCCAACCACACATAGACATGTAGCACGACACGCGTTAGACGCATTCCATTCCATTCAGTCCAGTCTTAGCAGCCTGAGGTTCCTCCTCCTCTCTTGAGCATAGGGTAGAGCCGGGTCCACCTGGTGATGAGAGTGGGACAACGACCTATTGCATGACGGAATGAACGTTGCCAGCAGCAGCCGAACAAAGATCAGAACCAGAATCAGACCGACTCACCATAGAAGACATTGCTCGCATACGACATCTCACATCTCAAAGTTTCCTACTAACCAACACTCAAACTCCTTCGCCTGCCTCACCAGAATACTACAGGCAGGGAAACACCTACAGAACAGATCTAACAACTCCCCGCCGTCCATGCAACATTTCAGCCCCTCCGCATCTACAACAGTCCGTCCGTGTGGGGTCACCATCGGAAAACGAACCGGATAGTCCTACAACGCGCCTACGTCCAGCGCGGTTCACACCGAACTATCATGTCAGTGGTTCCACCACACCGAGCTCCACATCTTCATTCGTAAATACCAAACCTTTCCCAACACCTTGCCCGCCAACGCCAGTCATGAGCGGCGACAACCCGCACCCAATCCCATTGTTCCACGGCGACTATAGGGAAAAAGAAGAGCCATCATTATGGTTTGCGCAGTTCCAACTATCCCTACCAGACAACTACTCTGACGTACAACACGTACGACGGCTCAAGATGCAGCTCGCACCAGGGAGCATAGCAGATCAATGGTTCGATGGCATCTCAGTAGCCTGTAGCTCGTTTAATCAGTTACAAGGGGAATTCATGATAAGGTGGCCGCCGCCAAAGCCACCCCAGTATTCACGAGCACAGCAGAAGGAGCGCGTTATGGCGCAGGTGCTGAAAGAGGAGGACATTGGAGTATGGCTACCAGGAGAACCCACGGGCAATTACGGACACATCACTTGGGCCAACAAAGTGATGCACATCGCCATGGGTATGGGCGACAGCACAGGACTCTTGGTGGAGTACGCACTCGAAGGAATACCCAACGTACTCAAGGACCACATGACATGTTCTTACGCATCGTGGCAGGAATTCCTTCAAGATGTAGAGAGCGTACCAGCGGTCAAACTGAAGAGAGCTAAGGAAGATCTGAACATGAACCGAACACGAGACACTGACATTGCACAATTGAAAGCTCACAATTCGTCAGCACTCAATACACTTCCCTTCCAGTTTGCGCAACTATCCATGGACAGCGGGCGCTCTCCACAACCGTACTACCAAGCACCACGCGCATATGCCAATCCTAATCCATTCCCCCAGCTACCTCCAAATAACTCGAGCACTACGTTAACCCAAGGAATACCTCTTGCACCAATGAGCAGACCAATACGGAACATGGGAGCAGGGATTATGGGATGGCGAGGCAGCCCATTCACACGCGCAGCTCTTACGAGAGCACAAATCATGGAGAAGTTGAATATGGTACCGCAACGTCAGAACACGGAGACAGGAATGCGCCAATACAAGGCAGATGTGAACACATGGCATCGCATGCACGGTGTAGAAACAACAATACTGAGAGGAACAAAAGATGCTCCTAACTGTATCTAAAAATGTCGTAGGTCGAGTGTTGCCTAGTCGGCATTACTTGAGGAGACAAGTGCGTTCGACCCTAAAGGGGAAGTGAGTGCAGCAAAGATCTAGAGGTATGTGCTGAAGCACAGCGCGAGAAAGCGCAGGTACGCGCAAGGCGCGGGAACACGCGCGCGTATTAGCGCGAAGCACAGGAAAGCGCGCGCGCGTATGCAGAAATGATAGACTATGCTTAAGTGATGATATAAAACAAGATAAGAGATGTGAGATGTGATGTGCTAATGAATAGGTTTCTACTGCGACTTTCTAGGTATTAAGTAGGTAAGTAAAGATGGGTGAAAAAGTAAGTGAGTAATAGTATGTACTGCTGGCGCTTATATAGCGTGCCTAAGTGCGGTCATGCGGAGCCGAAGCACTACCGAGTAGGTATGTAAGGATATATATGGGTGAGAGTCCATGATAAAAATAAAGGTGGAACACTATGCTAATAAAGGAAATGGAAATATACGCACTAGGGAGCTTGGTGGACAGTGGATGGATGCATCTGGATGGCTGGCACTATAGGGTGCGCAAGCGCGGGAACGCGTGCGCACGTATACATCGCGAAGCGCGGGAATGGTGCGCGCATGGCACGCATCGCGCGGGAAAGCTGCGCCTCATATAGGAATTGCTGTGGACAGTACACAGAGTGGTGCTGCGAGTTGGTGCTGTATACTCCCTTAGTGGAAACTGCCATATCACGCCATGAGAGGCATGAGTCTCTACAACGGCACTGAGGGAATTCCATCTATAGAACGTCCATATCCACTGCGCCCAGGTACAGCAATTGTCGGATCGGGAGAATGTTATACCTGTGGTATGGTCACGGAACCAATGCATCTCAGCTCGCAATGCACTGCAACGGAGACATTACGGCCTCAGGAGTCAAGATGGCGCCAACACATAGCAGCAATGTTAAGGCGAGCATCTCCCACGCAGACGACGACCCCCGCGTACACAATAACGCATGCCACGCAGACAACGCACCTGTACTATCAGCAATACGGGAATCCGCTATCACCACCCGTGTTCACAGTACAAGAGGATCAAGGCTGGTGGGATCACACCAATGCGTGGGCGCAGCAGGAGACAGGATATGAGTGGGAGCCGGAAAATTATGGGGGACCTCTACCCAACGTGGAGCAGTAGCAGTCCCCCAAACACAGACTCCATCTACGTACATTCAATCGCCCGCAAAACTGACACATACGCTACCTACTGTACATAATATTCCTACATCTATGCCGTCACCTTTCTCTCATTCTCACCTAGAACACACTGATGATATTAGCGCAGAAGTTTCATTATCTCCTTCCAAGTTAGACGAGGCAGATCCTATCGTCGCTATGGCAGACTCTTCCCCGGTTGTACCGTCTCTTACACAGAGCAATCCTATTACTGATGTTTATATGGTGGATGCTTCAGGAAATCCCATTCGAACAAGGACGAGCAACCCGTTCTTGATGGTCCCAATTCTACACGGACCACAAGGAGAAAAAGTCCGATTTTTAGCTATAGTTGACAATGGCGCGATGATCAACGCCATCGATACGGCAGCATTTCAACGAATAGCACGACGACTCACTCCGCTAAGTCCTTCGCAACGTACACTACGAATGGCTGATGGATCATTAGTACCTTCAACAGGCGTCTGGACAGGACAGGTCTCATGGGGACCCTTACAATTAGAAGCTTCATTCGAAGTCTTCCCTAGCGGAGGATTTTGGCGTATGTTGATAGGAAAACCATTGCTTGAACAGTCTCAGGCCATGCAGGACTACGGCAACGATTCCATCACGTTCGCATCTCAAGGATCGCAACACCGAATAAACAACCTAGCACCGTTCCAACCATTACCACTCCCATGCCTTCCAACTGCAATAAGTTTCCCAACTGCAACTAAGTTTCATTCCCCCTCTCAAACGTCCGAAGAATCCACTAATGTCACGAATATAGAAATACCATCGCAGCAAGATAAGCATAATGTATTGCACACGGAGGACACGGAGGACAATGCACTCTTAGGTGAAGTACTAGACATTGCGCATCCCAATCCGTCAAACGATATGTTCACCAGATTAACCTCTCTCGGACCGTTCTATCCACCATGGGTGGAGTTGATTGTGAACACCGTCCATTACGGACCACAACTTACGGACAACCAACGCCATATAGTACGGAATCTAGTTACGGAATTCGCTGACATATTTGCATTGTCAACAAGGGAAGTGAAACAGGTCGATTTTGTTAAGTTCCGGTTGTCGATACCTCCAGATGCAAGATTCTCCAAGAAAGTTCACCAATGCCCACTAACACAACCACAGTGAGAGTACTTGTTCCCGGTACTGGATGAGATGAGGAAGGCGGGGATCACCCGATTCATACCATCGGATGAAGTCAAAGTGGTAGCATCTACGGTACTTGTGCAGAAGACTCACTCGGGCACCAGTTTATCACTCGACGATATCCGGCAGATCGTTAATCAACAGTGTATAGAATTAGGTGAGCCGCTGGACCCTAATATCGATCCGAACTCAACACTGGATAGGATACTGGAACCTGTTGACTCATCGAAAGTGAAATGGCGAATCTGCCAGAACTTTAACGAAGTCAATAGGGTATCTAACGTAGCACCCACACCGCAAGGAGATATCAACGCGAAGCAACAACGATTAGCGGGACATGAGTACATTTGCGTCCTCGATTTCACAGCAGGATTTTATGCAATTCCGGTAGAGGAAGAGAGCCAGCCATACTTATGCTTTTATACAGAAGGTCGTGGATATGAAGCATACTGCCGGATGCCAATGGGAGTACAAGGTGCGCCATCGTGCTTCAGTGATCTTACAGCTCAAGCACTCCACGACATCATGTTAAAGCTACTCTTGGAACTATACGTAGATGATGGAGCAATGGTGGGTGATAACTTTCTAGAACTATTAGGACAACTATGCATGTTCTTCGAACGATGTCGCAAGCTAAGTCTATCATTATCACCATCTAAAACCATGCTTTTCTTTACAGAACTTGTTTTTGGTGGAGCATGAGTGGGATGCGATGGTATCAAGCCAGATACAGCAAAGATTGCGGCAGTAGCTGAGTGGCCAGTTCCTAAGAATCTACTAGAATTGATGCGCTTTTTAGGTTTAACAGGTTATTTCCGAACTCTTATCAAGAATTATGCTAGGATCGTAGTTCCCCTCACAGATCTACTCTGGAACTTAGACTTGCCATCGGCAGACGTCAAAGGAGCGAAAAGGAAGTATTGACAATTCCTGAGAGACCGCAACCTCACACAATTCTGGGAACCACGCCATACTTGAGCGTTCTTACGACTCAAGCAGATATTAGTATCAGAACCCATCCTCAAGGCACCGAAATTCAACGGCACCCCATTCATAGTTACAAGCGACGGGTGTAAAGACGGATTCGGTGCTGTCTTGTCACAACGTTTCACAACTCAACTTCCCTCAGGTGACACGATAGCCAGAACACACCCGGTCGGATTCACTTCGAAACGCATGTCACCGGCAGAGGAACAATACAAACCATATCTACTGGAGTTTGCAGCACTTAAGTTCGCCTTCGATCACTTTGGAGGAACGATTTGGGGCTTCCCAGTAGAAATTGAGACGGACTGTACCGCCCTTCGAGACACACTGCTCAACGACAAGGCATCAATAGTACATGCAAGATGGAGAGACGGTATCTTAGCATACCAGATAACTGCCATACGACACAGAGCAGGAACTACTAACATGGCAGCAGATGCGTTGAGTCGACGAATGTCAGGGCAACCATGGAAAGATGGAGATGGCAGCGCATGGTCTGTTAGTGAAGACTGGGAATCAGCACACGGCTTAGTAAATGACTTACTGCATCTCGACAATACTGACACAATGACTACAGAGCTCAAGTCACGCTTCGCAAACAAACCCTTGTTCATGGAAGGTAATAGAGGCCATACATAACCTTGATAGCGCCAAGTCAGAGCAAGATCGTAGACGGGCACGGCATAGGGCACTGGGGTATAGCATCGAAGAAGGACGCCTTTGGCGTATTGCAGATGGCAAGTCTATTAGGGCACGACTGCGGTTAGAATGCATGTCGCAAGCAGAAGCAATGGAGATGGCTAGACAAGAACACGCCAACAATGGCCACTGGGGTTGCGACCTCACCAAGCTCAAGCTAATGGACCGTATATACAGTCCAAGACTCGATCGATCAGTCACAAATGCAATTCTCGCATGTCCGCAATGCAAGAACTTCGGATCAGCACAACTTCACGCATTGATGTATCCCATCACCCGTCGCCATCCATTTGAACTACTCGTTGCTGATTATCTTTCTCTCCCTAAGGGAAAGAATGGATTTCACAATGTACTACTCATCTTCAACACGTACTCGCAGTACACGTGGGGCTTTAAGCTTAAAATCCACGGAACAGCGAAAACGACCATCGACGGACTGAAAGCCATAACGCACAACTTCCGAGCACCGGAGACATTCATGACGGATGGAGGATCACACTTCGACAATGGGGATGTACGTGCATGGTGCACAGTGCACAACACGAAACCACATGTAGTCACGGCATACTCACCATGGATAAACGGCTTAGTAGAGAATGCAAATGGGAAGCTTCTGGGACAGTTGAAACGACTATGTAGTCCAAGCTTAGGAGAAGACGAGTATGAAGACGTACGGGCAGAGGATATATCACGCGCGTGGCCAGACCATTTCGACGACGCAATTAGGCACCTTAACGAACGCATCATCCCCGCATTCCAATATTCACCTAAGGAGCTATTACTGGGACTAGTCGTCAATACGATACCCACGTCCGCGTCACACACCAGCAGTGAGCCTTCCGCCATCGACATTGAAGTACACATGGCATATGTGGAACAGCAACGTCTGGACGGAGCAGATCAAGCAGTCTCTCATGCCCACAGGCACAAAGCGGTTTTCGATCGTCGGGTTCTCAAATCCCATTCAGGTGAAGTCATCTTTGAACCAGGTCAATTAGTACAAGTCTATGCTAACACATTAGATATGACACTCGCGTCATCAAGGAAACTACAACCCCGGTGGTCAGCACCAAGACGCATCACATCCAAGATAGGGAACTCATACACCATCAGTACATTGGAAGGATTCCCCATCAACGGATTGTTCCATGCGAGAAGGCTGCGCCTGTTCATTCCACGAGACGACACAGCGCTCACATCTCTTCAAGAGACGCTGACAGAGAGCATTGCTGAAGAAGACTTGCCCAACGTATGGGACCAAGAGCTAGACGCAGACATGGAAGAACCGAGTACGGAGAGCGAGAGTGTGCAAGGCACAGAGGACGAGAGTGGTTGAGAGCAGAGCAGGATCACGCCCCCGGAGGTGCGCTTTAGAGGGGGGGCACATGCAACGGGGGTTGCCGGTGGGACGGGAGTAGCGGACAGGAGGAGCAGGCAGAGGGGTGCCAGGGGTCTCGGCGGTCCCAAGGGTCCCAACCACACATAGACATGTAGCACGACACGCGTTAGATGCATTCCATTCCATTCAGTCCAGTCTTAGCAGCCTGAGGTTCCTCCTCCTCTCTTGAGCATAGGGTAGAGCCGGGTCCATCGAGCACCCAGTATCCTCTCATGAAGAACAGTGCGTTGGTGAGGATTCAGGAGAAGCGAGCACAAATGAAAGAGCCAGGTTCAGTCCCTGATGGTAGTAGCAGCAGTATGTAGCAGAAATCCAGCACATAATAGTTGATTATACCTAGCCAGAGAATCTATGTTCTGCTACAACAAATGATCGTGCATATGTGAGTAGCTTGAGACAAACACCGCAGAAATGATTGTACCCAGCATCAGACTGAAACTGTATGGATATGTTTTTACCAACAGTAGCAGTCCATGCATCTTGGTCAATATATTATCTGCATTATACGACAGATGCAGCATACATCATTTTATTCTTGTCCCAAATTTACCAGTAAGGTGATGCTAGACAACGAGTAGTGAATACTGTGCTGATCAGACACAACCTCCATCTGTTTGATGTCATTTGTGTGAGTCACAAAGACAGTGATTCATTATATTTATATATACTAATGTTGGTGAAGCATCACAATTGCAAAGGACCAGCACACCTTTATGATACTATGTCTGTTTGATGTCGTTCCATCTGTTTGATGTCATTTGTGTGAGTCACAAAGATAGTCATTCATTATATTTATAGATACTAATGTCGGTGAAGCATCACACAGTCATTCATTATATTTATATATACTAATGTTGGTGAGGCATCACAATTGCAAAGGACCGGCACACCTTTATGATACTATGTCTGTTTGATGTCGTTCCATCTGTTTATGTCATTTGTGTGAGTCACAAAGATAGTCATTCATTATATTTATATATACTAATGTTGGTGAAGCATCACAATTGCAAAGGACCAGCACACCTTTATAATACTATGTCTGTTTGATGTCGTTTGTGTGAGTCACAGAAGAAGCCATCCATTGTATATGTAGATATATATAGATACTAGTGTTGGTGACTGCATCATAATTGCCTAATGCACATATATGGCAGTCAGTGTATCAAGCTTGACAGTGAAGTTTCATCCCTGCATATCTTGCGGGTTCTGCCATGTCCATCCTACCATGTAAAGCTTGACAATGGGACCTATCATTATTGCACTTATTGTAGCAATTTTACTTATGATAATTCTTTATATATCTATACAATTTCGTCATTGAATGTCTGATGCAGATGCGAACATCGCCATCTTGCCGTCCTTCAGAGAATACATCACCGTCGAAAGCTCCTGCATGACTTTGCGTTTCGAACAATTCTGTTCTCATTGGGGAAGTCTGAGAGCTAGGAGTTGGTGGTTGCGTGTTCATAATATCTTTGACAATCGAAGCAGAGCGGGAATTTGCTTCCAAGATGTGTGTCGAGTGGTACAGAATCACGTGTGCCCTCCTTCTTCAAGCTGAGTGTAATGCGTGACATCATTACGACCTTGTGAAGGAACATGGTCGAGGATAAGAAACTCATGATCTGCGTAAATCGGACTCACCGTTAATCTGCAAAATTTATCCATCGATGTTTGAAAATCAGCTCCTGGATTACCAATCCACCACACTCACATAAGTTCAAGTCTGAAAAGAATTTCAGTTTTAGAGCATGTCAGTTAGCCGTGCCGCACGACACATAGAAGACGTACTGTCCAGTGATGTTCTTCAAGCCCTCTGGAGCCCTCACAACCATGACGGTAAAGATAAGGTTTATGGTACACATTACACTGTTAAATTAAATCATATAAAAGTCTGCAATTATTCGATCCAGGAGCGTACCTGTAGAATAAAACTCCATCTGCAAACAGCGTGTGGACGATATGCCCTGCTTCCTTATTTTTTATCGAGGGCAATGTTCGGTTCAAAGTCAAGGTAAAAACGACCGTGTCATAGAGGAGAGGGACCCATGCCCATGAGGATGCAAGACTCTTTCTGAGTTCACTTTCAGTACTCCACGAACTGAATTAAAGCATGGATAACATACACAGAATTAGAGAATTCCATGCTGACAAGCTATGTGAAAACCGTGAGTAGATGAGATAACAAGCGTCCAGATAGATGGGTTCACAATGTATAAAAGAGGAGTGAGGGACAGCTGATCGACAGATTAAGTGGACCCGAACTGCAGGTCAAACGACTTTGATACTCACCTACGCCGTGAGACAACAGCCAAGCGCCAACTGCGACCCAAACAAACAATAACGATGCTACAAGGATCACAACACATCTGTTGTCGTGGTACATAGCTCGAACGCTGATGGATAGGGTTTGAGAATTGTGCATGGTGATAACTAGTACATTTCGATTGAGAGCTCACCGCAGGAACATCATTAGTCCCACAACTTGAATCCCAACTGCAGTCATGGCCCCCTCGTACCGAACGAAATGCTCGCATCTATGCGCCTGTCACAACACACTGAAGCTGAGAATTGTATGTCTTACTTCTGCATTGCTCGTTAGGTTATCTTCATCAAAAAAGAACAGAAAGTATACTAACTATGAACGACCAAGAAGGCAGGCTATATGCTTCATGATAATTAAAGCACTGGTCGGCTCGACAGGTATCCAGAACTTACCAACAAGGTTCACGATGAAACCGATAGGTGTGAGGTACCGATTCTACATCGAAGTAAGGCAGGAAACATCATTTTCGGCCCATTGACGTACGAGCAAGAATAAGAATGTCACTGAAAATTGATGTCACCACCAAGAAAATAATCTATGGGCGAGCTTACAGAGGTTCTTCGGACGACCCCATATCATCTCCACCTGTGGTAGGTTAGCCGATGGGCCAGAAAAATAGTAAAGACAGACCTCGTCTGCAAAAGTGATTGTATGATCCCACACCAGAATTGTGAAGCCAAGGACGCCAACAGCCTATCTCCTCAGCCTAAATTATTGTATGTGTATTTGATAACCTACAACAGTTTGAGAACTGGTAGGAGTGGTGAGGAAACCGAGGGACATAGCACGAGACATGACTCTTACGCTTCCAGCGCCTCGCTGATGATTTCGGCGTTCAGTGGGAGCGACATTGTCAAAGTGGCTCTTGGACCCAATAGTTGTGCTATGAACAGAAGGGCAAATGGTGCCGCTGATCCTAAGAAAAGAAAAAGGTACGCGGGGGAGTCAGATCAGCGAAACCTCGCTGCTCATAAATATGTACATACTTGTATACTTGTGATGTCCCCGAGACGTGGATATCGGACATTACCGCGACATAGACTTTGCCAAGATACCAAGCGTCAATGAACCACGATACTTGATGCTTGATGCACTGATGATCAAACGACAGCTGTGCTCAAAATGCGAGCGATGCTACACAGCCTACGAGGCGTCTGTAGTTTACGAGAGTTTACGTGATTGCAGGGAAGTCCACGGCAAGTCTGCCAAATTCAAATTCTGTTAGTGAAGGCTTGAATAAAACTTTGTCCGCCCTAAAGTTCAGAACCGGGCACAGCAGAGCAAGGTATCTTGACCATGCGTTATTTGATACCACCCACAGCGGGAACGGCGGATTGACGGAGTACGCCCTACATCGATGCCATCTGGGGATTTGGGTTGGGACGAGATACGGGGTCCCGGGACGCAATAGCAATGTCCTATATATAGAATCTCACTCTCAATGGACAAAAATTGGATGCAAAAAAAGGTAACACGACATCCTGACCAAGAGACTGGTGGTAGTGCTCGGCCACTCTGCGTCGAAGTTTAGGAATAGAAGTTAGGGACAAGAAAGCTTCAACGAGGCCACGGAGTACTTCGATGTCCATAAGCCGTGGGCCAACGAAAAACAAGACATGGGCATCGTACCTATCACAAAACCCTTGGTAGGAAAAGAGCGACTATCTCCATTAGTCCAAGGTCTGCTTAGGGGACACTAGACCGAACCTTAGATACTTATGGGTGAGTCGAGTCAACCTATAAATTGCAACAGCGAACAAGGCTTTCGATAACGTACAGCCACAATCACAGCTGCAGCGACTGATCGTGGGACACGCTGCATTACGATGTCACCCAGATTTGCATTTGGTGCTCAGGTGCAGTTGGCAGTTCCTCGACTGACCGTGTCCGAATCTACAGTGATGGAAAAACACGTTTGAAACGATGATATCTGCGACAGAAACGAGGTAAAAAAAATAACAGAAGGCAGTGAGCCAGTGATTATGACGGAAGTAGGCTGTGTCACATGCCAAGGTACAACTTGCCTGCCGCCTTGTTGGTCCACCAACATTGCTGGCCTCGAGGTTACGGAATATCTGACAAGTCCGTGTATACCGGATCCATTCTCTTGAGTCTCCGCTTCTCACTCGTGGATCAAAAACTCTGGCAATTGACAGGTTCGCGAATTCATGTGCGGAGGGGTGTGACATGAGAAATTGAGCCTGACTTTGTCGGAAAGATGCATTCAAAGCCCCTTGACGCAGCCTGCGTACAGATGAGGTGAATATACCTTCATAAGGAGAAAGGGCCCGATACTCGCGTCATCGCAGTGCTCATTTTCTACTGCTAGCTTCTAGTGATGCCGCAGTCCGGTTCTGAACTTCGGTTCGGACCTGAACCCTCCCGGACCGGACCGTGGGTTCGGTCCTGGGTTCGAAATAGTATAAGGACCGAACTGATTATTAAGTTCAGCGTTCGGCTGCTGCCTGAATACTGTGAACCCGTTCGAACCCGTTCGAACCCGTCTGAACGTGTTCTCATATTCTTTGCATGATCCACCAATATATCTGCTCTGATCTTCTGGCAACCGGCATGTCGATCGATCTCGGGACAATCAATAGCGGATCGGACTTCGCAGCCAAAACACCCAACACATTTCCATTGGCGAGATCTGACTTCCCTGGTAATCTACTCGATGTTCTGGTAAGCCTAATGTTAAACAAATGTTAATCTTTATTCAGACTTCAATGGTCTTTATTTTCAGAACATATTCTCAGGTTTCTCGTTCTGGTACTTCAAGCTTCAACACCAAGTAATTGCATGGCAACAGGATGTTCAAGGTGCGTCATTTTTTTGATCTCTTATCATAAAATTTGGAATAAATGAGCTACTTACTACAGGTTCAATCTTCACCCTCCTTGCTGCACAAATGTCGTGCGCACTTGGATCTGACGGCCAACTCAAGGATGCTAGTGCCATCGATTGGTACAATGATCCTGACGATGACACGCCCATGCTTCCTCCACCTCCACCTCCTGCATCCAATGGCAAGCTAACTGCCTTTGTGTCTCGCTCAGGCCGAGCTGTTAAACCGACAGAAAAAATCCGCGATGCTGGCAACACGACTCCAGCCAAACGAGTGGCTCCAGCGCCTCCCCAAGGACAGCCTGCACCCAAGCGAGTGCAACGTGGGTCCCGTCTGGTCCGTCACCATGATGACGATGACGACGAACCTCCTGCACTAGAGGATTGTTCAGATGATGAAGAAGAGGCCGAAGACAATGACGGGGAGGAAGCTTATGAGCGGACCAAGGTATTTGGAGACAAGGACCGTGAGGATCGCAAGCATAAGAAGAAAGAGGAGCGCAGTGGGGATTTGAAGGTAGTATTTACTCAGGAGAAGGGACGCATCAATCCGCACACCCAAGAACCTGAAGATGGCTGGTGGTGCGAGATATGCAGGTATGTTTTTACTTTTACTTTGAACGTCACACACATAACTAACTTTGTCAATTCAAGAGCCAATGATGTACCCACCAATCAGTGCTTTTTCAAAGGCAGTGTTTCGACTCGCCGCACCCATATCGCTCGAAATGCGAAGTGTCACTTTCCAATATACCGCGACCGCTGCAAAGAACGAGGTATCAAGATGCATGATCGGGCGATACCTCCTAACTGCAAAGCAACCGACGACTTGCAGAAAACGTTAGATGCCTCCCTCACGCCTAAAATTCCTGAATTCACCAAGACCGGTCTAATGGATTACATTGTTGAGCTTATCGTGTCTGAGGACGAGGTGAGTGTTTTTTTTTGTAATCGTGACTTAGGATGTTCATGCCATAGATAGGCATTCCAACTCGTTGACAAGGGACCCTTTCGCCGGCTCCTTCAATACCTCCGGCCTTCCCTTTCAGACAGGGATATTCCTCACCACACCAAAACTCGAGATGAAATTCTTGAACGGGCGCAGCTTGCCGTTCAACGTGTCAAGGAGAAACTTAAGCAAGTTGATAGCAAGATTTCGATCACGTTCGACTCATGGACCTCTGAACCTGGGGTACCTTTTCTCTCTGTCACCGCGCATTATATTGACTCCCCAGCTGGGAAACCTCATGAGTGGGAGTTGAAGACAGAGCAGCTTGCATTCACCATCATCAACGGCAATCACAGTGGGAGCAACATTGGACGAATCCTGATTGAAACTATCAATAACTATGGCATCCGCACTAAGGTTGGATGGTTTACAGCTGACAATGCTACCAACAACGACACAGCAATTCAGACCGTCGCGCTTGCTATCGACCCTTCCGGCAAGAAATGGATTGCTGGGGAACACCGTGTGCGGTAAGTGAACTATTTAATATCGTGATTTATATATATTGATGTCTACTATTCAGCTGTATGGAGCACGCCTTGCACTTAGCTGCGAAACACTTTGTCGAGGAGGTCGCACCCACACCAGCAAGCGTGCTCCTCAAGAACATGGCCGATGAAGATGACGATGATGAAACGACTGATTTCGAGGTTGCCGACACCGCAGGAAAAGCCCTCGCACTTGTTACGCAGATTCGGAAATCTCCCCAAGCACGCACTTTTTTTCAACAGTGTTGTGTCGAGGTCAATGAGCCGAAGCTTGAGCTTTTGAAATGGATTCGCACGCGATGGGCCTCACTCTTTGGTATGTTGGAGCGCACCCTTAAGCTACGCAAAGTAAGTTGGTTTCTATCCCTATGCCCAATACTAACTCAATTTGATCTGCCGCAGGGGGTGAATAGATTCATACAACTGGCGGATGACAGTGACGAAGTCCCAAACTTGCAGGGCAAGTCATATGGAGCATTCAAGCTTTCAGCCGAAGAATGGAAGAAGTTGGAATTGATGCACGACGTGCTTCAGGTATGTGCGAGTGTCCAGTCGAGTCTCAAATGTTGTATTAACCTACTGTATAACCAGGAACCTGCCAATGCACAACAATCGTTTTCGGCGACTCGTGAACCTACTGTATGGCGCGCAATTCCAGTCCTCGAGTATCTCCAACAAACTTGGCAAAACATGGCTAGTTCTTCGAAGTTTGACGACTTTTCATCCGCAATCAACTCTGGCCTCGACAATATTCGCAAATGGTACCACAAGATTGACGAAACTGATGTTTATTTTGTTTGCCTCGGTATGTGTTTTATTTACTATGATGCCCTATCTAATGCACAATGTAGCGCTTGATCCTAACTATAAGGTGGCATATGCGAAGGGTAAATGGGAGCCTCACGACTTCGACGAGGGCATGAGAAGCTTGCGGAAGGTTTTTGACAAATATTATCATCACAACTCCTCGCCCGCTGCTGCAGAGCCGTCTATTGCAGCTCCTGCCTCGCTTGCTCGCCATGGGTCATACGGCCATAGCTGGATGCGCGATGCTGTCAAAACTCGTGTCGCAAATGACACCGCAAATCGAAGACCTCGCCAGGAGCTTGACGACTACCTTGCTGCCCCATTAGAGGATGTTGAGAATATAGTGGCGTGGTGGGGTGTGAGTTTTTTCGCATCGCATTTCCTTGCAAGTTGACTCATTATGCCTTTAGCACCATTCCGTTCAATATCCCACCATCTCATGCATTGCAAAGGATTACCTCGCTATTCAAGGCTCTGCCGTTGCATCTGAACGAGCCTTTTCGAGTGGCGGCATCACTGGGACTGCGCGCCGTAATCGTTTGTTGCCAACAACATTCGAGGCCCTTCAGTTATTGAAGAGTGGGTACCGTCAAGGCCACATTTCTGCAATGGTTCAAGCTGAGTTTGCTGCTGCTCACGAACACTATGCCATGGACGAAATTTAGCTACTCATTTACGGTTCATGTATTTCTTGCAATTTTTGTCAAATTATATGTAGCGTTCGAGCGTTCGAACGCGTTCTGAACTTGAACCGAACGCTTGTGAACGCGTTCATAAGGGTCCGGTCCAGCGTTCGCCCTCCTTGCCTGAACGCGACCGATGGTCCAGTTCGGCGTTCGCATTTAGAGGCCTAAGAACCGAACCGAACCGGACTTCGGCACCACTACTAGCTTCAACCTTGTACTTCAAGTTGTCGTGCTCTTTGGAGTGCCACCAAAAGATAGCCACAAGCCATGATCACTGATACCTTCTGACTTGAGGGCTGCGTTATATCAGGTACCGTCGTAAGTGTGACAATACTGCAGTGTCAGTGATGTGGACTAATCTGCCGCTATGAGTGGTAGCGTTTGCGCTTTACGTGATTGTAGGGGCACTTGCTTGGTAAAGATGTCGTAATATCCATGAGGTTCGGAACCGAGCTGGGGCAAAGCGGTTAACAGCATCTGCAAAACCACTGAAATGAACGCTTAACTTACGCGCGTTACGGACACTTACGAACGCTTACGACTTCAGTAGCGCACTCATGCGATTGGTGGAGATGCTGAACACCAATATAACGCACTAGCATCTGGCTGATAAAACTCAAGCCTGATTATCTTTCGGTGATAAGATGCGATAGCAATAGTCAATACAATTGATCATGCTAATCTAGCCACGGTCTACGCAAATTCAGTACTAAATGTATGGTAGCTCTCTTTGTCCGCAAAGTTGTTCAAAAAGAAACGCTCGTGGCGTTCCAAACAAGTGGCCGACGAAATATCACTGGCCACTTTCTCGCCGAAACATGGTATGAGTTCAATAGCGTGTGTTACGTCTGTAATTTGCACCACAGCGCCCTGCCTATAACGATTACCAGTATTATCTTGAACGTACGAACGCTCCACGGTCCACATTGAAAGTTCGGGTTGTTCGTCAGGAGAGGCGATAAAGTGGAAGTATTGGACGTAAAGAAGCGGAGTAGAAAGGTATGTTGGAAGGTCTAAGTTGGATCCTCGTCGAATTATTGGCTGGAAAACCAGTCGGACCTGTGCGACGCGACTGCCTGGAAGAAGTGATAAAATCAGTACTAAAAACCAGTACAAAAACATACATACTCGTTTGGCCATCATCTCTCATGGTTTCAATGAGAACTGTATCACAGTTGCCGAAGGGGAAATCCTCACTAGGTGGGTAAGCTTGTATCACTCTGCTTGGCATTATGATTCGTGGCTGGAATGCTGAGCGAAGCTGTAGTTGGAATTTGTTCCACGTAGAGAGGCGCCCATATTTGCCGTCCCAGAGGCTATGCTCGCCCATGGACTGGGATGAACGATGCATGAAATCGGTGAGCATGATATCAAAGTCAGGGAGCGAGTATTTTGTGCGAATCTCAACTGGGGACAGAGATTTGTAATCCGGTGTTACATTCAGTTGAAAGGCGGTGAGTGCATCTCCAGAGAGAATGCCTTTGAGGAAGTGGTTGCGGACAGGTCGAGGACCATGGACGGACTTCGCTTCGTCAGGGAGAACTCGGGAAACCCAGGAGAGCGCAGGGTTGGTGGTTATGACATCTTCATCCTCGGCGTGTATAGCATTGACTAGTGATGCGCCGCGAGAATGCAACAGCGCAAACAGGTCAAAGATCTCCATCGCTTCTTGCCGGTTCAGGATCCGCACACACTGCAATGCAAAATCTTTGCTTTGCCGACTTGTCCGACTGAACAGATCCTTACAGTGTGTGATGAGCAAGCGCTCCGTCACATCAGCCGAAAACTGCATCAGGGAGCCCAGTCTCTCCACCGTCCCGCAAAAGCTTTGCAGTAGCTCGAGTTTAGGGATGAAAAAATCTTCTTTCGCACCATTCTTCCCCCTCCTTGCCTCAGCATCAACGATGGCATCCTTGAAGGAGTGGAAATCCGCAAGTGCCTGTGCCATGGACTTCAGTGAGTCAGGTGAATGAACTGGATTTTGTGCGAGGTAGATGAAGTCTATGAGGGCACGAATTGCACGAATGAATCTGGGTGGAGTGGCCCCTGCGATTGACGCGACAATAGTGCGTTGGATATCTCTGTGCTCACGCCCGGTCATTTGCTTAACGTGGGTGACACCTTTCGCAAAGTGGCGTGTCCCGACACGTTTATGCTGAATGGCGAAGCGGGCATCGAGCTCATGCTTGCCCACGGCCTCCTTGACCCAATTGAGCGGATGATCAAAGAAAAACTTATGGCAAGTATGGAGGATTTCAGCAGCAAGGAAGACAGACGGACAGGCGTACTTCCAATCACGCCAAAATGGCATATGAACTCCGGAAAGATAGACGGCTTTAGCCGCTTTCTGGAACTGGTCCAGGTCCCAAGGATCAATTGTTTTGGATATGTCGACAATGAGTTGTAGCGTATGCCGGCCAGTACGAGGGGGGTGGAGTGTGCCATCACCGAATTCCTTTTGTGTTGCCATGGTCAGAGGGGATGCACTTTTACTAGTTGCAGCGATCATACTGGCCTCTGGCAGGTCGCATACATGAGCAATGAGAGGTGTAAAGACATAACGAATATATCGGAAGGGATCCGACATGAAACAGCCTTCTGCTGCTGCGGCCTTGAGATTGGCTAAAATGAGATCCATACATTTGTGCCATAGTCGTGCCTGTAGGATTGTCTGATAGTCCGGATGCACTTTGAACTTGACAATGGGCATATAGCCTACACAGCGCCAAGCTCGTAACGTTGCCTTAGAGCGAACTTCGGAGTCGATATTGCCGATGGTGATGAAGACCGGATGCATCTCGAGCCCACCGGTGACTCGTGTTACAGGAGTTTTATCGGAACCTAATATGATTGGGACTTGAGTTGCGCCCATAGGAAGATGATCCTAGAAAATCCATCAAATTACGACCAGTAGACTGACAGCAAATATACCTGAATTTTCCATGCCATGTCAGCGCTCATATAATCTCCATATTCGCGCTGATCTCCAGCTTGGACGACATGTGGGTCAAATGTCATATGATTAGCAAAAGTTGGATCGCTGAAAAGTTGCTTGACCACATCTAACGCATCGCGCCAAATGAGCTCTATAGGCTGAGATGTCTTGTAACCGGTGAATGCGATTTGAGAGACTTTCCACTCCGTGAAGCAGGGTAGCGTATCCATCCAGCCTATGAGTTGATCCTTCGAAGTGAAAGATGGTCTTTCACGAGTGTCAAACTGTGGGCATAGGATCAGACTTGAAGGTAGGAGCTTAAGTTCACGGTTACCCATGTCAGCTTCAAGAACTTGGCGATCTGAGTTTGAGTAAGATTTTCGACCAAGAACTTCCCCAATTGCCATTCGGCTTCGTCATGAAAAGGGTAGTAAGTGTTTTCCTTACGCCGATATGCATACTCGTCGTCTTCCAGCTTATCGAGCATGTTTTTGCCAGTTCCGAAAATGTATCCAGAGTGTGGATGACAACGACCAGTAGCGGGTATATAGCCAGTCGGATGGTTACCTTGACGAAATGCAGGAGGGAGAGGCAATTCTTGTGGACGTGCATCGGATGGCCAGCAAGTAGACTGAGAATTGAGATGGGCTGTGATTAATTCAATCGTTGGAAAGGCTCCTTGACAGTTGGGACAAAGCCTGTCAAAGTATGAAGGTATGTCTGTTCGTTGAGCAAAAATTGTACGCACATTGTAAGCTTTGCTTTGCGGTATAAAGTTGTATACACTCTGGCAGCACACTGCAAATAATCTTCAAGTCTTTGAAACTCCGCTGACCTGCGCATTTGCTCAGAATCATTAGCAAAGTACTCAGTAATACTCGACTTCTGGATGATGAATACATCCTCTCCTCCATGCTCCCCCCCTCGATCAAGCAGTCCCTCTAATTCTAGCGGAGCTTCTAGCAGTGGAACTCTTGTCGAATCATCAACATATGACCTCGCCAAATATAAAGGCTTATCATCATCCGGAATTCACGTTCTGTCCAAGCAGATAAACTCAGACAAATCCCCCGAATCGATGATCTCTGTGCTTTCTCCAACTGGGTCACACCGTTCTCTCCCCTTTATGGATGAAGTGCCGAGCCCTCCAGATGGCAAAGAGAGCCTATTCTTTAGGCATTCTGATACTCCACCTCCAGGTGCTTCCCCTCGTGCACAGTACCTGCGGGAACGAATGTCCAGGAAACATCAGCCATACCCTCTCCACCCAGCTCCACTAGAGCTTCGGTTTGCAGCTCGTGTAACAGGGAGGGTACGCCAACCAGAATTCACTCCCGAAGAAACTGAACAGGTATTTTTTCTTACAATCGTTCATTCATTCTCATGTTAATTATTGCAAGAATGAACAACTAGCGGAGAGAGGCTTGTCACAATTGAGCCTCGCAACTCTGTACAAGGCATACAAAGCGAAGCTGGCTTCCCGTGAGACTGCGCGCCAACGTCTGTTGACGACAACATGGGAGATTGAAGAGGCCGAGCGCTATACAGCATTCCTTGAAGCACTCCATGTCGAGAGTAAACGGTTCCTGGGGTTAGAGGATGCCAAGTTGGAGAAAATGAGAGAGTGGTTTTCTTCCCGTAACCTGACAGAAGTTGCAGACGATACCAACTACCTTCAAGCTGTCTACGATGACGAATGCGAGATCCTCCGATCTCTATCTACTCAGGCACGACAAGTCTCAAAGATCTTAGGAAAATGTTCCGATGATATATTCTCGGCATCCACAAGTGAATCTACCAGCAAATCGCCCTTAAACGTGCTCTCGGTCGTAGAAGATGAGGATGATTTAGATGATTTCTCGGACCTCGAGGCCTGATAAGATCTCCAAACGTGGTATGTACATGCGCATGTGACGGCTGATCTCCCGCGCTGATTTCATATCTAGTAGATAGCCCTGCTTCTTTGCCGTTTCGCTGTTTCATCAATTTTTCCCGTCACTTATGATCTTTCGTTTTGTACAGCTTGTACAGTTTGTACGTGTTATTACCTGCATACCAGAATCAAAGTGCCCGTTACATCGATAACCGATGACTTGATTGTTTCCTTCCCCTACTACAATCGTATCTGACTTGCTCGTTCCCCTCTACTAATTCTGCTCGCCAAATGCAAGGTACTGGACGCGGTACCAATACCAAGCGCAAAAGCAAGGCTACTGTCCCAAAACCATCTCGGGGATCAGGGCTTAATCCGTCGGGACAGCCAGCCAACGATCAGCTCAACATTCCCTCAGAACGACTACGAATGCCCGACAATATGTTCGATCCGTATGATCGAGGTGGAGGTGGGCAAGGGAGCCATTGTGAGTGAATTATGAAACTGCGGACTCTCGATGCTGACGAAGACATGCCCGACACTTAAGCTGGTTCGATACCGCCACACTTTACCCTTGGGGACGACGGCAACTTTGACATAGACGCATTGTATGGTCAGGCTGGTAGGTCGCCGATCACACTCAATGATGCCTCAATGCTAACAGCATCAATTCCAGGTAGACAGACGCTGACAGACGCTTTGAGGTCAGATCCCTACACAGATGCAGACCTGCCCATGTCGCGATGGACTGGGCATGCGCCAGATCGCGGAGTACATCTAGTGCTGGCATACAAGCCAACTGATCTAACAACAATGCAGAGAGGTGAGATACCTTCATCCGATGTAGTGCATGTGAGTATCGATTCATTTGTTGGATGCACCCTGCTGACGCATTTGACTCTAGACTACAGGGCCTGCAAGGACCGTACGACGTGTGACCCGGCAGGTGTCAATGCCCTCAACACCATATGCGGTTCCACGAACTCTGGTGAGTTCTGATGCGCAAAGCCCTGTCGCCATCGAAGTGCGCGCTGGGCCTTCTGTGATGGAGCCGTCGTCGTCGTCACAGCCTCAAGACATTACGCCTACAAAAGAGGTCCGTCAACAAATTGTATGCAAGGCGAAACATGGGGTTGTTGGTTGGCTTTTCACAAAGTATGCGATGTCGCAAACTGCAGCAGATCGGAAACGCCTCATCAAGAAAGCCATTTTAGATGCAGTCCCAAGAATTTTCTCGTCGACCGGTGAGTTTTTTTATTAGATTCATCCATTACATGCTGCTAACAGGCTTTATAGTTTCATTCAATTCCCTAGTCACTAAAGAACAATATCGTTCTGTATCCCAAGCACTTACAAATGCACGCGGCAAAATTATCGACATTGCTCGCAGCGGTGTACCTCATGCGTACGAGCTATACCGCCCAAGTGGATATACGGAACGGACACCAACTCAATACCGGGTGCATATAGCTACGACACTTACCCGTACAGGCTCGTTGACGGTCATGCACTCGCATCATTTTGATCCGGTATGCGCATTCATTTTCGGTGCAACGAAATGTCTAATTTTCAATTAGGATGGTAACATACATGTTCACAGTCATTTCGACCATTCGTTCATCAAGCACGTCGTGATCCGGTTCATTTGGTATCTTCGACACGAAACCTTCCTTGGCGAATCCCCCCTCACGAAGATCAACTACATCATCGCGATTGCCGTAGCGGCTGTTTACTGTGTACTGCAGGAACAACGGATGCCGATGCCATCCATTGATCCCTTCACAGGTCTGGTCCATTACAACAAATTCGTTGAGGTCATCGCCGTCCTCGATGGTCTTGATGGAGAAGATAAAAAGGCGCTGGAAAGTTTTAAGCTTGATATGCTCGAAGTTGGACCATCGCAGATGCGCACTAATATTGAGGCCGATGATGATGATGATTTACTATACGAGTAGATAACATAGATCAATACAATGATTGTTTTCGATAATCTTGATAACGCATCTTTGCATAAATTGCCTGATATTACCGGCTCAGGGTGTAATATAACTAAAAGTATGCTTTACGAACGCAAACCTGAGCTAGTCCAAAAATGAAATGCTCAAAAGCACTTTAGAGCGAGCGTCGACCAACTCGGCTTTTTAGATGAGGGTTTCAACTTTCTGCGACTCATCATGCATCGACAATGGACGTTAGAAATGATAAGAAAGAGCCAGGCTGTTCCCGAGCCTACTTGCCTCGGCGATGCCTCATTCCAACTCAGCACTAGCGCTCATGAACTGCTGTTACACAAATTCAATGTCTGACATCGGCGGCAGCCACGGCAGGTGACCAAACGAGGACAAAATATTGTGTAAGCATGACCCCGAGCCACCCACTGAAGTTCCGATTCGTTTATATCTGTGTGTTTATCGTCAATCGTCAGTCGCCTCCGAATCTCTTCTGCTCTATCCATTGTCACCATGTTGATTATTCAGTTGGTTGAGCTCGAAGATAACGGAACACGAGAAGAATCTGTACGTTCGGACTTAGAATGACGGGATGAAAAATCAGGATAATCGGGGAAACACTCAGGTTTATAATAGGTTCAAGACAACGCAACGTAGCAAGAACAAACGGCTAGTAAGACCGGCAAGGTACGATGACAGTTGGTAAGAATGTCGATAGTTGTGACATCGAGTAACTGAAGAATAAATAAGCTAATGAGTGTAGTCAGGGGTTTGGAACGGGGTTATTAGGTGGTTGCTTATAACTGTTAACTTCGACAGCGCTACCGAGCGTTACACTTATCCACTAACCGAAGTCCTCACTTGTAATCAATCTCTATTGATGGAGACCATAATATTTTATCCTCACTTCAGCTCATTCCGAATGTCGCTCATGAATGAGGGGATTTCTGAACTAGACATCGTACGTGGCCGTGATGTTTACAGCCTTCCTTGATCCGATCACAATGTCGGTAGCCTGGTACTATCACTCGCTTCAGTGCGGCATTGTCGTGGTCCAGGTGAGATCTGGTCTGATATGAGCAAATATGACGGCGATCCGATTACATCATGGGCCATGGTCTGCCACGACTTCAGTCGTTACGTGCCATGGCAGCGCGTTGGACCACGCCCTAGTCACGATCGGACTCAGGAAGACTAGCCCATTGCCGATCCGTTCAACGGTGGTGAGCCCAGTGGTCATACCGACTTGGATGCTCTCCCACGCTGAGTCCCTGTACTACGGTTGCGACTTGGTTACGATTGGCATTACCTCGGATCTGGCATCTAGTATCTACCTTTACTTTGCGTCGTGATTGCTACCCTTTCACATCCCTACGTGACGCTACGTCGCTAGCCTGGAAATGTATGTGGGATTCTCGCGATGAGACTCTACAGTATATAAGTGCGAAGGGCGATGGTAGGCATATCAACTTCTGACCCCATATTTCCCCTCGCAGGCGACGCACTGATGGGATCATATTTGACGCGCCTTACATTCCTTGTTGCACTTCTAGCTGGCTTAGTTGTGCAAATACAGGCACTCTCCCCTGAATATCTCGCGTGCCAATTGCAAAAGGATGCGGAAACCTCTCCATTAACTGGGTGCCCAGCAGGAACCCTGTATGTGTCGCCCACAGATAGCAGGGCAACTTTCACAAGTGTTCAAGCTGCTATAGAATCTCTGTGGGTAACTGTCGGGATTTTTTTGTCTTCTGTCCTGATATTCCTCCAGGCCACAGACGGGCGACGCTGTAATTCTTATTGGAGAAGGAGAATACTTTGAAATGGTCAATGTTGCGCGGTCCGCACCGCTCACTCTTCTGGTAATCATCACTTTCTCAGGCGTAAAGTTCAATTGCCGAGATATTTTTTTGTGTAGGGTCAACTTGATCCTTCCACTGCTTACGATCCAGCGGGGAATGCTTCTCAGCGCAACCTTGTTCACATTTGGAACAATATATATGTCAAAGATGGACTGAACGATGAGCAGACTGCGACTTTCACTATTTCACCTACCCCAGGAGAGAATTTCGGTAACACTGACTTTAAAGCGTATAATATCGACTTCGAAAATCGTTCTGTAAGCGTTTATTTATCTCCTGTAATTATACATCTGTATAATCTCACTCGATCCAGGCCAACTACTCGATTTCTCAAGCCCTCGTCACCGCCATCAGCTATGCAAATGCTTCCTTCTATGGCTGCACCTTTGCTAGCTATCAAGATACGTGGTACACCGGCAGCAACGCACACACATATGTCGTTGACAGTATAATATACGGTCAAACTGATTGTAAGTCATGCTGTCTTGGAAAAGTCGAGCTGCAGCTGCTGATGCCGTGGCAAGATCTTTTCGGATTTGGCATGGCGTAAGTGTGTATTGATGCATGTGTAAACTCCCTGAGTAACCTTTGGAATAGCTGGTTCCAAAGCGTGATTTTGGCCAACCGAGCTTGTGGTGGTGGTATCACAGCCTGGCAAGGTGCGACTGGCACCAGGAATGGGGCATACATCGCCGATTCCAAAATAATTCGGGTCAGTTTTCTGGTCTGGTGCTCGTGTTTTTTTAATGACTAGTATTGTTTTAAATCCAGTCCCCGGATGCCAATGCTACCACTCCGACTGATTCTGGCTGCTCCCTCGGTAAGCCAAGAACTGTCATATATGTTTTGGTTGTAAAGTTAAGCTCGGATCGTCTCTAGGACGCCCATGGAATGCGATGGCCGTTGCTGTGTACATGAACACCTACATGGATGAGAGTATTCGATCTGCAGGTTTCACTTCTTGGTCTGGAAAGTAAGCACTGTTGTTGGGGGATAACACCGATCGCTGATCCTCTATGGCAGAGAAAGCATTCCAGACACCACTTATTACGCAGAGTTCAATTCGTCTGGTAGGCCTCATGCACTCATGCTGCAGGCGTCAGATCCTTACGCTCCTCATAGGTCCCGGAGGGGATACGTCAGCACGTGTAGCGCAAGATCATATCCTGACTTCCGACCAGGCATCATCCTTCACGCTAGAGGAAGTTTTTGCCGGTATACCAAAGTGGATTGACTTTAATTATGAGTATTGATGGATTTTGTCATATTGTACTACAAAAACTCCGGTGACGGAAATTCGTCAGCAATTAATTGAACTTTCCTCGCATTTGCACTTTCACACATACGGCAGCCACACAGGTCGATGCCGATTCAAGCCCATTGGAGCTTCCACATCTTTGACAGGCGTAACGGATAGCCGTGCTGCATGGCAAATAGCTGTCATCGTCCTGAGAGACCCTTCAACGTTCCTTTTGTCACCTGTCGCCTCATGGAGTGTGACAGATAGTGCTACTACCTCTAGGTTTGGTGGGTCCATTCGCTTTGGTAGAGGTTTCCCATCTCCGAATGCAGTATCTGGCGGAAGTTGCCCAAGTGATCGGAGCCACTGCGCAACTGCTGCTAAAGAGGCACGGACTTCCCAAGAGCCGCCTTCCTGTTCAATAAGAATTCTTTTAAGAAATTGACTACGACAATGAACGTCGTTGGGGCCTGAGGACTCACAGTGATCGTTTTTGCGATTGCAGCTTGAATTCCAAAAGCGAGGAAGTACCCTGCAACATGATCCAAGGCTTGTACAGGGAGTGCTCGAGGTTCTGGCTTATTCACGACGGGCAGCTCATTGAATTTAGCAAAAGCTTCAGCCTCTGCCCAATTAAAGCCCGTAGCAGTCTGAACGAGCGAGTCGAACTAGAGATCTCATCGTCAGAAAGTATAGTGATAAAATTCAAAAGGATATTACGCCACGCTTGTGTTTCCAGGGACCCTCCCAACCGTACGCTGTCAGATTGGCGCATACAATACCAGGCCGAATTTTGGCAAGTTCCTGGGGTCCAAACCCTTTTTCCTGAAGGCCACCTGGTCGGTATGCTTGCAGGAATACATCAGCATCCTTGACTAATTCTTTCAGGCAGTCATTTTGTGGGGCTTGGGTGAGATCGAGCTGCGTTGTGCGCTTGCCACGAGATGTATCGACATCAAGCGCGGGCAAATCAGGAAGCTTTGGGGAGGTAACGAGGAGCACGTCAGCGCCATACGCTATCGAATTTGTAGATCAATAATGCGACCCGGATCATTTCGAGAGAGGAATATTGTCACATACCTGCAAGCGTTCGGCCGCACACCGGTCCTGAAAGTACCCGGCACAGGTCTAACACTCTAATTCCCTCGAGAGGGAACTGCGGAGACTCCTTGATGTCCCGTTTAGGAGCTTCTCCGATCTTGATGAGCTGGATTGGAGGCGTTCCTCTTAATGCAGCTGCTTGCGGATGCTTGTCCCACTCCTCAAATGACCTATAGGCACTAACACACATTCTCTGCTTTACTGCTTCATCTTCAAAATCTTTCGCATTCCACTGCAATAAAGCGGCTTGAATGGCTTCACGAGTGGGATCACACTGCAAAATATTGAGGATGCCCTGTCGGTGACTTTGGTGATCGTTAGCTACCAAACACCTGCCTAAAAATTGACGCAAGCTTACTGCGGGAAGTTGGTGTGCAGACGAACAAAACTGTCGTCCTTGGTTCTATATATTCCCGCCAGATAATCCTGCGCAGATGTAGTAGGCACCTGGCCATCTACGGTGTACCAAGATTCACTGCTTGACTTTAGTAAGATGAAATCAAAGATCGAGGGAAGAGTAACCTAGAGATGTCCAGAATAGCGTGACGTGCGTCGACACTGACGTCTTGCATATTTCCAGTCCTCAGAGAAAGGATATATGCAGCTGCTAGGCCTGCTAGGCCGATAGATGTCTCAAGGGGGCTTGCTCATATCGATCGACATGCGGGTATTCGAGAGAGGTTTGCTTACCTGTGCTGCGTTTCCTAGCTTGAAGGAAGAATCAATAGCAGTGTCAGGGCAGCCACTGAGTTTGAGATGTGAAAGGATCTCTGGAGGCAAATCATTGTCGAGCCAAAGAGAAGCGGCCTGATCGCATGATTGTGAGGTGTAGGACATGTTTCTGCGCCAAATATTGAACGGGAGATATGATCGGAATGTTTAGGAAGTGCACAGTGGTGACCTGACTGGGATAGTAATAAGATAGCAAGAGCCAGCTGAAAGGGTCACCGAGTCCGTCCGAGGCTACAAGAATGTCACAAAAAGAAATATGAATTGTGCATGTCCAACGCGTTGGTTGACAGCTCAGCACGCTCGCCAGGTCTCGGACACAATCTTTGCGAGTGAGGTCTTTATAAATGCAGAATCCTGAAGATCATCATGCGCACTCATCGTTGACTCATCGAATACATATATAGGCTAAGGGTACAGGTATGGAAAAATTAATGTCCGTCAACGTGATCCACTAGCACTTGATCCGACGACCTACCGTATAGCATGATTTGAGCTCGTTGTCTCTCTTTTCTTGCAATTGCCTCCTTTTCTTCTCTGTCGACGGTAGAATGAAATAAAATTTATCGCACAATTCTATCGGGTGCATGAGAATTCCCGTCATCGAAAGCGGAAGTTTAAATGTGTCGGGATAAGCCGCGAAACCGAAAACTCCCGAAGAGGTGAATATTTTGGTAAGCGCAGCCTTTCGTTTACTCTGTCCTCTTCGGTATGGTCTCCAGAGCACTGTCGGCGTCGCTAGCCCGTTCACTCAGGACTTCAGCACGCAATCCTGTAAGTTTTCGGGCTTTTCTATGTCGTCTCACTTTGATTTTCATCCTCAACCACAGCGGCCTTTGCGGTCATTTGCGACAGCTGTGAATATTCCATCTCCCATCACCCAAACAACAACTCTCTCCAATGGCTTAACTGTCGCAACAGAGTCTCATCCTCATGCACAGACCGCAACAATTGGCGTCTGGATTGATGCCGGTTCCCGTGCCGAGACTGACAAAACTAATGGCACTGCCCACTTCCTTGAGCATATGGCCTTCAAGGGCACCAAACGTCGCAACCAACACGCGTTGGAACTCGAGGTTGAGAACCTTGGCGCACACTTAAATGCGTACACCTCTCGCGAGCAGACCGTGTACTATGCAAAGAGCTTCCGAAAGGATGTTCCGGTCGCCGTTGATATCATTTCCGATATTCTGCAGAATTCCAAATTGGAGACTACAGCTGTTGAGAGGGAACGTGATGTCATTCTTCGAGAACAGCAAGAGGTCGACAAGCAGCTGGAAGAGGTTGTGTTCGACCACCTTCATGCCGTTGCTTTCCAGCGTGCGTCTTTTGCTTCGATCTCATACGTGCTGTACACTCATCCATGATGATCTCTTACAGACCAACCGCTTGGTCGTACCATTCTTGGCCCCAAAGCCAACATTCTTTCCATCAAGCGTGGCGACCTTGATTCTTACATCAAAACCAACTATACCGCCGACCGCATGGTTCTCGTCGGTGCCGGAGGTGTCGACCACCAGGAGCTGGTTCAACTTGCTGAAAAACATTTCTCCTCGCTTCCCACCTCACAGAACCCGATTCCTCTTGGCCGTCTTGCTCATCCTCGTTCGAACTTTGTCGGTTCAGACGTTCGGCTCCGTGATGATGCAATCCCGTGTGCACACGTCGCCATTGCCGTTGAGGGTGTTGGTTGGAGCTCACCTGACTACTTCCCCATGCAGGTAATGCAGAGCATCATGGGCAACTGGGATCGCTCCCTCGGGGCTTCTCCTCTTCTCTCATCCCGTCTTTCTCACATCATCTCATCGAACAACCTTGCTAACTCATTCATGTCCTTCTCCACGTCTTACTCCGACACTGGTCTCTGGGGCATTTACCTCGTGTCTGAGAACCTTATGAACCTTGACGACATGGCACATTTCACTCTGAAGGAATGGTGCCGCATGTCTATGGCTCCGACTGATGTCGAGGTCGAGCGCGCCAAGAGCCAGCTCAAGGCTGGCTTGTTGCTCTCGCTTGACGGGACGACTGCTATTGCTGAGGACATTGGAAGGCAGCTTGTCACCACTGGTCGCCGTCTCACCCCTCAGCAGATCGAGTCTGCAGTCGATGCTGTGACCACGGATGAGATCAAGCGCGTTGCACAGAAATACCTGTGGGACAAGGACGTAAGAGTTTCTTCTTAGACTGGAGCTGGGCGCATTCACTTAATCACTCCTTTGTAGATCGCTATTGCAGCTCTCGGCCCGCTCGATGGACTTCTCGATTACAACCGCATTCGCTCAGACATGTCGTCCATGACATATTAAAGGTTAGTTTCATCCATTGTTTGCATTGGATAATGTACTCATGATTCACAGTCACAGGATGGTCAGTTTGACTGTTATTGGGACGCTAGCTAGACGATACGCTGTTCGCCGTTGTTCGTTCCGAGTAGACAGCGGAATAAATGACTTTTAATACCAATATAATTTACCAAGAGCAAATCCAATGGCAATTGATGGCTGTTCCTGTCCATGGCGAAAATTTGATCGATGATTTCACGTGCAGATCATCAATCAATTTTTTGTCATGGATTCTAATTCTAATTAAGCCTATAGATGGTTTGTGGCAAAGACTGGTTGTGAGTCTAACTAACCATGGGGTGAAACATCTGTACTAGCCAATCGACACTATCATGGCATTAATATTGTGGCAGTGGACAGTACGATTTTTAACAGGGATGCACCCGCTTGATAACTTCATTCAATGGCCAGTGTATCATAAAATGTATTCTCTGTATCCTGTCATGAATGATAAAGTGGAAAGAAGGCCAAATACAAATGCAATATACTGGTACATAGTTCGGATCAATAGTCAGATATATACTCGCCCGCAAGTCGAGGTGCACCGCACATGTTGTTGTCTACGCGAAGCAGGGGACGCGCGCGAGCTATAACGCTTCCCAGCCAACTAAAATTGCTTCTGGAACCATGTACAAAAGACTTGATCACTGGTCCCAGTCACTTTTATTCTTCACAAACATCATTACGAAGCCTCCACTTGTGGTGTAGCCAAACGCAAAGTAACTCTAACGCTTTTGAAAGCCTTCCTGTGACTGCTTTTGCTTTTGTGGTAGAATGGCACCCCCGATAGCAGAAACAACTTCATCAATGCTCGTGTGGTTACTACAGCTCTGGTAACGACTCCAGACCACACTAGGGCAAAACTGTATCAACATTTATATTCATTGGAAAGAACGTCCTTTACGATTAAACGGCTGGCTCCCACGTACTGCTTGCCCTTGCCCTTCGCACGGATCCATTCGCGCATAGTCAACCATACGCCGCTCTAGCCAGAGTTCGATGTCAGTAGTTACGGATGTTCATGCAGGCATAATATATATATATTTCAAGTCAAAACACGGTATCCAATGGCAAACCAGCGCCGAAAGGCCCAAACCAATACAATAAA
Source organism: Suillus fuscotomentosus (assembly GCF_016647785.1). Lineage (NCBI taxonomy): Eukaryota > Fungi > Basidiomycota > Agaricomycetes > Boletales > Suillaceae > Suillus > Suillus fuscotomentosus. Next base: position 462,389 of record NW_024539553.1, on the reverse strand, counting down.
TATTTATACATCAGTTCCGCCTCTGGATATCCCTTTGGGCCGATATTTCAATATCCACGGGTGTCGTGAGACATCAGTTAATGGGATGCGCTCTTCAGGATTATATTTGAGTAACTACAAGGCGATCAGGGTCTGTAGATCACCGAGTCACGGTGTGTACATACCTGTGTTATCAGGTCTCTTGCCTCGGGAGAGACGAGCGATGGAATTCTGAGGTCGACTTTAGCTATGCGACGGTAAGTGGCTTGAATTACAAGCGTGAGATAAACGAAAGGATAAGTGCAACAGGCTACTTACCGTTAACGCTGCTCCTATCTTCAAAGGGAGGATTGCCGACCAAGAACTCATACGTTAGTACACCTAGAGCCCAATAATCTACCTTTTCGTTGTGTTCTCTTCCCTCGACCATCTCAGGTGGCAGATAATCAAGCGTCCCGCATAGCGTCATGCGTCTATTGCCGGGTGCGTGTACGCTCCATCCAAAGTCGCCGATCTTGAGCTCACCATTGATCCCCAACAAGAGATTCTCCGGTTTGATATCTCTATGAATGACGTGCTTGCCATGCAGGTAAGACAAAGCATCCGCCATCTGGTCGATATATCTCGAGCTCCGTTTCTCTGAAAAGCTGCCATGCTTGGAGAGCTGCTTGTATAGCTCGCCCTTGCCGGCGAACTCGAGCATGAGGAAGATACGTTTCTCGTCATGGAAGTAACCGTACAAGCGAAGTACGTTGGGGTGCCGAAGATTTTGTTGAATTTCAATTTCACGTCGAATCTGTTTCTCGACACGAGACTGGATGATTTCGGATTTATACAGACATTTGAGGGCGAGGATGTATTGCGGCTCGCATTTAGTGCGGACCATGTACACGCGCCCAAATTTTCCCTTTCCGAGAGGGCGACCGATCTCGAATGAAGGGAGACTCCACTCTCGAGTGGGACGGGCTCTGAGGGTGAGGTTGGTGATGAGATGTCACTAACGTTATCTTCACTCACCCCAAGACACTAGAATCGAGAGCAAGTGCTTCAGCTGCCTCTCCAAAGACCTTTTCACCCCTTTTCTCGTTGTCTAGCTCGAGGCCACCATCATACTTGCCGATGTCAAGTGAGGGCTGGGGTTCTGAAGGAGTTACCTGCTTTACTGATTCGAGCTGGAGCATTTGTATTCGTTTGGTTGCGGAGAGCAGACGGTTGAGTGGGTTTTGCTGTAGGAGGATGGGGTGCGGCATATTTTGTGAGCAGTTTGGCAACATTTGTTTGGGAAGGTTGCTTGGTATGGCCGGGACGAGAAGATTGTTGGTGCTTCTTCGAGGAGATTTCGAGGGCAGCGATTTGTTTGGTGACCGCACCTATTGATGCCATGTTCCGGGGAGACAAGTATACTTCAGAGTGAAAGGCTACGAATGTTGAAGGGATGCGGCAAAACGCGTGGCCGTGCAGTTATGGATTATGGAGTTGGTTCAACTTTTCGAGCCCCGCTCACGCGTCGATCACATGATCGATCTTTTAATTTAATACAGGCCCTTATTAGATTAATATTCTCTTATATATATGTTGCAATATTGTGTGGCTAAGCCTCAAGTTGATGTACAGCTACTTCCATATCGATAGACCAGGTCTCGTGTCACCGGCTCTATTCGCATGTGGAGCCAGGGTCCCGCTCATGACGGCGAAATACTCTTGAATGGTACTGAGGGCGCTCGGCCTGTCAGTAGCGCCGCATACATACCGGTGGCTATCGAACAGCAAGAGGTCATTAAAGCCCGCTGCGAATAGGGCTATGTCCATCATAGGGTCCTCGACCCCAACGGACAAAAAGCTTGATTTTTTTTAAATCAAAAAAAAGAAGTCATCATGTCTGACCACATGTCGTGAGCTGAGGGGGAAGGTTGTAGGAAGCAGCGAACTTCTGGGGTATTCCGCCCTTGTTCCAAACAGTTCGTGAAAGGTGGAACTCTGTTGTGCAAGCAAGTAGATACGGCAAAATCTGATATGAAAATACACCCATGATAAATTGCTCGACATCGACGGAGATCCGAAAATTTTAAGAAGTCGCTGAAATCTATTCTCGGATTCAATCTCTCTTAAGTACTGTACTATTTTATGTAAGCTCGTATCTTAAGATAAGTATTATCCGATATCTCTTCACATAAATATGATGCCACATTCTACAAAACATCGTCCTAATCAACTAAAAAGAAATACAATCAGTCAGAAAAGCTCCTTGCATCAGCCGACATGCATGTGAAATCCATAATTTGGGCGTACAGCTCCTCTCGTGGCACGCAGGTGACACTCCCGTACATGCCGGGAGTGATTGTCTTTCATCACTATCCTCCCGCAATTAGGCCACAAGCACTCCACCTTGTAACGGCCTTCTTCTACGAAGATCCGACGAAGAGAATCCATGTCGTAAACACCAAAAGCGCTTTCGGTTTCAGACACAGCCGGTCTTTCCATGGAAATACCTGCGCTGGTTCCTGGACCCATGTCCACAACGTCAAAAGACATGGGAGAAACTTCGACAGGAGCGACAAGTGGCATCGCCGGAAATGCGAAGTGTCCGAAGTGTGCATCATGATGCAAGTAAGGATGAGCTGACTGCAGGTAATGCTTGATAATCGAGATTGCCTCGCTAACGGTCAGCTGTGGACCGTGTACCGACTGAAGGTGGACAAGGTAGGCTTCAACAAAGGATACCATCCGTGTGTCGACCGTTGGGGGAGCAATGTGATTCCTGGCAAAGCTATCCCATGATCTACGAAATGGTCAAGTACTGACTCAAACCTTAGAGTGATTGGAACTTACTGATGCTCTGTGAAATTTCTGGATGGAGAGAGTAAGCCCACGGAGTAAGCCAATTCTGCAGGCAAAACACCTGGAGTAACATTATCGATGCTGTTGATTGCGTGGTGGAGTGTTAGAAGATATCAGTCGAGTCAACGTTGAGCATTACTTACATCACCTGACTGAGAAAATTCTGGCATGGGCCAATGGGACTGCCAACAAACCCGTGACTGAAGGAATTATCTGTCGCGTTTGTGTTAATCCGGCAGCTCTCGAGGTTTGCTGTCAGCTCTTCCAACATGCAAGATTGCGAATTCATGACGGGTGAGAGGACATGTTCACTGTTCACTGTTCAGAGTAATTTATACAACAGTACGTTCAATTGTGCCGCGACTGCGGCAATAAATGCAATGATCATCGATCGAAGTCCAGCCCACAGCAACATACCTTAAGCATCAGTAATTATACATTATTTTTGCCGAGTGTATGGAGCTCCGGCAGCGATGATGATGCATGACCTGATACATGTTCATTGGTCAGCGCGTAATTTGACGCTAGGCACTATATTCAGGCATTCCTGTGTTGCCTTCTGACTCATAGGCAATGACTGGCGCATTGAGCGCAGTATAGCGAATGAACGTGAAATTAGCGAAAACTGTCTGGAGTAAATTGAAAGTGAATTCTGGCCTGTGTGGCCTTGAGCACACCAGAATTCAAATGATATGTGCTCCCAAATCAAATGCACCGCAAGGTGCCAATCATCGAAGTCAATCAAGATAAATTTTGAAGGAGACTGAACGCCGTCTTACTGGTATTACTTTAGTAAGTGGCTTGCATGGCCACTTGGTCCGAGTCTATCGAGGCGCGTCTTTAGCAGACCGGTTGCCAAAGTGATGCATCGAGTGTAGCACCGACGGAGTCAGCTTGAATTTGCAAATTACCAGACCTAAGTTACGAATTGAATCAAATGTTTGATCCATAACTTGCAGGACTGAAGCTTACAGAGCGAGTTTCCTATGCGCTAATACTTAGAATATATGATTCAAGTCACTGAGACTTGGTACCAGTGTAAGCCAGTGGTGCTATCTTTAGATAATCGGGTACTTACACGTTCCCTGTAGCCGACTTCAACGAAGTTTTGTCAGACCGCAAATATCTGGATAGAAGAGAATTTATCAGTCACCTATATGAACATGCTGCGTACGCCATGACGCACAGAAACCTATGGTAGAAACTGGTAGAAACTGGTGGAAACTGGTGGAAACTGGCAGAAAACCGCAGTTCATCCAAAGTTCATCGATATCAAAACACAAAGTTACTTGACCGTAGCGGCGCGATCCCCGACTCGAGACTCGAGACCAGTACCCTGACGTACGTCTTTTGAGAGGTGGGGAATTTTAACGTACTGGTCGCCTTTGTATTAATGCGTGGTTGAGGTGAAGATGAGATATTCTATGTATATAGTAGGATCAGTAGGATAACTAATATTGAGGGAGAAGTGAGTAGACAAAGTAGTGAGACTACTAGAGAGAAATGGGAGGTCCAGGGAGGGTTTTATAAAAATGAATCAGACAAAATTTGTCGGGTGTTTTTTTTATCCTTGATTATTGTCCGGTGGGGCGTGGCCCTATGTTGGACAAGGCCTCGTCGAGTATTGATTCGGTTCCGACCGTGTGTGGGAAGGTCTGGATTTGCTGGACGCGCAAAGGGGTCAGTGCGCCGCAAGCTCATGGGAGAGTTGCGATTCTCGAAGTGTCGCCCTATCGGAACCCAGATCTCGCTTAGTAAGCTTGACAGAAGCTCTGAAAATTTCAAGGCGCTCCGTCTTCGAAGTTCGCGATCTATTCTCATATTCAATCTTCTATGAAAAACATTAATATTGTCTTCTCTTGATCTAAGCTGGCATATTAAGACTTTTGTGATATGATGCTACGTTCTACATGATGCAAAACATCTTCCCAATCAACTAAAAAGAAATACAATCCGTCAGAAAAGCTCCTTGCATCAGCCGCCAGGCAGTTCATTTGTACGCACAGCACCTCTCCCGGCACGCAGATGACATTCACGTACATGCCGGGGGTGGTTATCTTTCATCACTATCCTCCCGCACTTGGGCCACAAGCACTCCGCCTTGTAACGGCCTTCTTCTACAAAGATACGACGAAGATAATTCATGTCGTAAGTCCCAAAAGCGCTTTCCGTATCAGACACAGCTGATCCTTCAGTGTAAATACCTGCGCTGGTTCCTGTACCTATGTCCACAACGTCAAAAGACACGGGAGGAACTTCGACAGGAGCGACAACTGGTGTCGACGGAGATGCGAAGTGTCCGAATTGTGCATCGTGATGCAAGGAAGGGTGAGCTACCTGCAGGTAATACCTGATAATCGAGATTGCCTCGCTAACGGTCAGCTGTCGACCGTGTACCGCCTGAAGACGGACAAGGTAACCTTCAACAAATGATGCCATTTGTGTGTCGACCGTTGGGGGGGTGACGTGACTCGTGACAAAGTTGTCCCATGATCTGTAAGATGGTTAAGTACTGACTCGAACTTTGAAGTGGACGGGGCTTACTGATGCTCCGTGGAATTACTGGGTGGAGACAAGCCTACAGGGGAAGCCAATTGTACAGGCACAACACCTGGTGTAACATTATCGATGCTGTTAATCGCGTGATGGAGGTGTCAGAAGATATCAGCTTAGTCAACGTCGAACGGTACTCACATCGCCTGACTCGGAAAATTTTGGTATGGGCCAATGGGATTGGCAACAAACCCGTGACTGAAGAAATCATCTGTCGCGTTTGTATTAATCTGGCAGCTTTCAATGTTTGCTGTCAGCTCTTCCAACGTGCGATATCGTGAATTCATCACGGGTGATTATTGAAAGGACATCTTCATTGTTCGGAGCAATTTATACAGCACATTCGATACTCCGGTAACAAATGCAATGGTCAAAGTCCGGTTCACAGCAACATACCTCAAGCAAGGTATTACCCAGTGGTCATACAACACGAGGTTCGCTGAGTGTATGTAGCAGTGTCGACATATTGCACGGCCTGATACACGTTTTGCGTGGTCAGCGCATTATTTGACGCTGGGCACTATTCAGGCGTTATATTCAGAAATTCCCGAGTCGCCATTATAGGCAATTCCCGGCAATGACTCACTGGCGCATTAAGGGCACTATAGCGAAGGAATCTGAAACAAGTAAAAATGCATGGAATAAACTGAAAAATTGGACTCTGGTCAGCGTAACCCCGAGCACACCATTCGACGATATGTGCTCCCAAACCAAAATGCAGATTCGCAAAGTGACGACGATGAAGTCGATCAAGGGCCGTCTTCCGGTTTGACTTTGGTGAGCGGCTTGCATGGCCACTTTGACGGTCGAATGCGTGTCTTAGTACATGAACCGGTTGCCAGAGTGATGCATCCAGTGTAGCATCAACGGAGCCAGCTTCAAGTGGAGTGGAACGTGCAAATTACCACGCCTAGTAAGTTACGAGTTGAATCAGATATTTGATTCATGACTTGCATGACTGAAGCTTACAAGAATAGATGGGTCCATCCTATGCGCCAAGACTCGGAGTGTTAGATTATGCGATTCAGGTCACTGAGACTCACCAGCGTAAGCCCTGCCGGGAGACTTCTAGCGGTGTTATCTTTAAATAATCAGGTACTCCCCTCGCAGCACTGGTAGTTCTTGACTTCATGTCACTACAACATAGTGACATTGCGCAACCAGCTGCTTGCTATTGCAAGATGAGAGCCTACCGTCCCCTGTTACCAAAATTTTCAGTTCCCTGGAATTGTATCACTGCAGGACACGAGTAATCACCGTTCAGACTGCATGTACAGCCATGAGTGAGTCAGCATCAGAAGACTGATGAGCCACAGATATTCATCGTACTAGGAGATTGGCAGTGTAGTAATCGGCACCCCACAAAAGTCGGCAAGTCGCGCAAATGTCACTGTAGGTCACGGCATGTCACATAGGCCGTGAACATATCCGTGCTAATTGTAGCCAGAGGATGGTTTCAGCGACCTTTTCGACTTCTGTGGGGTGTCGACTGCACCAGAAGGGATAAGTAGTATAATACAATCAGGTCAACTTCCCAAAACGAGGTGCTTTCTTGCATCAGTAAACCGGTGAGTTCTTGCTGGGGATTATGCTGATTATGGTGCTTTTACATAGTCATATATTGCTTTATATCACTTTATATTCCAATGTGACGAAAACCTTTCCTATATATTACGATATATAACGATATATGACGATATCTTCTTCTCACAGGTTCTCTGATGCTCACTTGGGGGTCGCCTTCTTTCTTTGGTTACCTATTCGGGTCCGGGAGTCACATGCACATACGGTCGGGCAGGCGGGGTTTGAAAAACAATCGTCCCTTGCTATGGCGCAGCCCTCGGTATTTGATTTCTCATTTCTCACGTGACAATTTTTTTACTGCGTGGAGTCGTGTTCTCCTCGAGGCCCGCCGTTCTGCATACAAATCCTTCTCCGACGCACAGCAGGGTGAAACTGACAAATATTTCAGTTGCTGTAACACATGGCAAGCACGAACATCATGGCTGAGCCATCTGCCTCTATGATCTTGCCCGGCACATTCTCTGATTACGCGACCTCTGTGCAATCGGCTGCACTGGTTACGACTCGTCTCGCTGCTACTACACTACCACCAGACATGGAATTCCACCGTTCCATACATATGTCATTTGCTGCGGAGCTTGACTCACTATCCACCCGAGTCCTCCGACTTACCAACAAGCTCGTGCGACTTGCAGGCTCTGTGGATAGCAGTGCTGTGGGATGTGGCACACTAGATGGCGAGGAAGACGTCTTGGACGGTTTCAAATCCTTGATCGTCGACCCGGTGGACAGACTTTTTGAGAGGACAGACATGTGTTTGGATGATTATTTGGGGACGTAAGAAAGAGCCTGCTATCACGGTTTCCGCTCTACCGAATCAGAGCAACAATACATCAAAGGTACATCCGATACCGTTCAAAATTCGTGACTACTAAGTATTTATTACTGCATAGAGACCCTCAGCCCCCAGAGGACGCCTTGACCCTGCGTTACAGCATGCTTCTCATCTACCAAAGCCTCAACTGCTGTTCAATACCAAAGTGGACAACCGGAATGAGTCACCGTATATTCCCGCCCGTACTCTTGAGCACAAGTGGTGTGCTCGTGTACCGCTTGGATACATATTCCATGACCAAGACGAGAGTGGTAGCATGGACGAGGAAGAAAAGCAAAAGCTGTTCGTCCTTTCTAAATTTGCGACAATCGCTGTCTCAGTTCTTGTAGATCGGCGCACCCCTATTATTATGAGCTTACCCATCCGACGTTCCCTACTCATCTCTTCCATCCAACCCCTAACACCAATCGCCCTACTTCTCTCGCAGGTACCGACGTCTCGAAGCACATATATGTCTCAACTCCGTCTGCTCTTTTGTCGATGGCTACAAAACTCAAAACAGCGAAAGAGATCGCTGTCGACCTTGAGCACCACTCATATCGCACCTACAGAGGATTTCTTTGCTTGATGCAGATTAGCACACGCGAGGAGGATTTCATAATCGACTTGCTGGTACCAAGTGTACGAGATTCTATAGGTAACGCACTCGGTGAAATTTTTGCTGATCCAGATATTGTCAAGGTGCGCTTGCATAATTCGTAGGGGGCAGCTTTGTGTTTCATTTTCTTATGGCTTTTAGGTCTTCCATGGTGCAGAGAGTGATATTGTGTGGCTCCAGCAAGACTTCAATATTTTTGTCGTTGGACTGTTCGACACATATCATGCCTCAAGGGCGCTAGACTTTCAGCAGCATGGCCTTGCGAATTTGCTAGAAGCATTCTGCGACTTCATACCCGATAAGCGGTATCAGCTAGCCGATTGGCGCATTCGGTATGTCGAAATTATTTTTGGCCTCTCTTCTTTCCTTCCTCCAAATCACGGGACTGGATCGTACCTGGGGTGACGCCCTTGGGTTTGATGCCTACGCTCCTATTGGAATCAATGAAACCTATTTCAGTCAGTCTATGACATATCATCACTATTGCTTCACTTTTATCTTCATTTGTTTTTTGTCTTCAAGGTTTTGTTAGGACCGACGGAACGCTGGTTTTTTGGAACCAATTTGCGTGTATCATGTGTGAGCTTCCCATGATGGACTATTCTGTTTCTGTATACGTTATCAACTTTGCGTCACCTCCAATTTGATCCACTTCCTCTCGAGGATATAATAACTAACTTCCAATCTGTGAAGTCCATTACCAGAGGAGATGCTCACATATGCACGCTCCGATACTCACTTCCTGTTGTATATCTATGATCGACTTCGACTCTCCCTTATCGAGCGTGCACAGACCAACATTGCTCCAGAAGCATCTTTCTCGACCGCAATATCTGCTATAATCAAAGGCACTGTTTCCGATAAGCCAGCGCACGTGCTACTGAATGATGTATTGGCACGTTCGACTCGCACTGCGCTAAGGTTGTATGATCGCGAGGCATACGACGCCGAGTTTGGCGTAGGTACAGGTGGCTGGGATACGCTTGCGCGGAAATGGAATAAGGGTGCATTGGCCAACAGTGCCAGCGAGACTAATGGTGTACGAGGTGGTGTAATTGGAGAGGTATACAGGGCAGTACATCGATGGAGGGAGGATATAGCAAAGGAGGAAGATGAGAGTACGAGGTAAATATCGCCTCCATATCTGGGGGACCATTGGTTCCACAGAATTGGCGGGCCCCCTCTGCTTATATATTTACTAACCTGGCGTCTAGATATGTTCTCCCAAATCACCAACTTTTCATTGTGGCCGAGCGGTCACCATCCAATGCTGCTCAACTCCTCGGGCTCTTCTCACGCGCCAGTGTTCCCCCTGTCCTACGACGAAGAGCAGGTGAACTTGCAGAAGTCATTAAGTCCACTGTGGAGCGAGTGACGTCTTCAAGAGTCGCTGATTGGGGCTGTCGCGGCGATCACAAATGTCGAAGAAGTCGAACCAGCTGCCTCGACTGAAGTTGTAGTTGAAGAAACTGCAAAATCTAAACTGTGGGGGTCAGTGAAAGTTTCTTCCTCAGTTGTTCAGCGTACATCCTCTTCCTCTCTCTTCGGCCCGCGGACCGCAGTGGCTGACGAAGGAAGTTCATACTCGGCTTCGCGAAGTTCATTATTCGGCGCCGCACTACCTTCTCGCATGACGCCTCAAGTAAGTGAGCCCACTTGCCTGCATACTTCTATGATGCGATCATCCTTTTCAGAGCTCAGTACCAATTATATCGACCAGTAGAAATAAACTTAGTGACCTCGTGACACGGATACACCGGACCCTCGTCATTGCACCTAACCAACCACAGGCAAGCCAATCTCTGCATTTCCACATATCTTATCGTCATCTCAATACTTAGATTATCCAAGTCGGTTCTCAGATAGTTTCCCAATCTAGCGTCTCCTTGGGCTCTGCCTCGACCCAGCCAGCGATCCCTTTCTCCAGCATGGCTCCAGCAGAAGCACCTGACGGTATCCTTGGACAAGTAGAAATTCCGTTCATTCCTACCGATCAGCGGCAGCCCCGTCTCGCCCCTGTTTCAGATGATACCATTGTAGTCGTGGGTCAGGCCAGGCAGAAGAAGCGTAAACGGATCAAAACTACGGTATTGGATAAACCTCAAACCGGAGATCAGGACGACATGGGTGAGGATGAGGCATTTGATTACACGACAGTGCCGAACCTACTGGATGATCTCCCGCCGGCTCCTGAGGAGCTCGACATGAGGAAGAAAAAGAAGCAAAAAGCCAAGGGTACGTGATCGGTTATTTTCTCGATCTCCTTTGTTACAATCATCCAGTATCCCACAATCCTCTTTCACCTACATGTCGCTTTAACATCTATCCCCATCGTCCTTCGGCCGAAGTGTTGTATGCGCACGCTTACCTGACTTGTGACAGGTACCGGAGTCATAGAGTATGGCAATTTTCGCGCACCACCGCGAGATATGCGTGAGGTCAAGAGTGGTAACAAAACCCATACATTTAGATGACAATAACGTTGTATCTGTGCCTTCACATCTTGGCAGGGTGTTGTTTATATGCTATGTCGCTCCTATGTGCGATCTGGACTACGTCACTTCTGCTCTCGTGTGAGTGGACACCATGCTGAGGTCTTTGAGCAGGGATTTCTGTTGTGCTATTGGACTCGACCTGCCGCTTAAAAATGCAGACCAATATCACGAGGCAAACGCAAAATGTGACCGTTGACGCTTGAGTATGGCAGACGGACTAAATCGGCAGTATCTTTGGAAATCTTGGAACAGACTTGCCTGTAATTTTGTCGCAACAATTTCCGCCCGTGGACAGTCAGGCTGGATGACCTTCACGCAAAGGTGCGCACACGGTGTATTTTTCGGCAGCTGCCTTGTCATACCGGCATTGCAATGTACTTGGGAGAGCGTAAGATGACCTTGTGAGTGACTCCTTTGGCTCTATAAGAAGTGTCACTTTTTGTGTCGGAGGCTACTAACTTTCACTGCTTCATGTGCAACTCATGGCTACTCCGACCATTGCAAAAGTGATTCCTGTGTCCGAACCCAAATCACTATCCCATAACTCTCATGTCGAACCATCCCCTGATACCAAAGAAATAATTGATATAGAGCATGTTCCAGTTAACGACGATCCACGCCAATGGAGTTACGCCAGAAAAGTACGTTCAAGACATCATTTAATGCTCTTAATTGACCAAGTTGACGCTGTATCACCTGTAGACCGTAACTTTGTGTATTGTGTCCCTGGCTACAATGGTGTCCTCGTCAGCGGCTAAGCATTCAAAATCGTTCGTCGCATGTCTTTACCTATTGCATGGTTTTGAGTTGACGTCATCCCATAGCCTCGAACATTCTGATAAGAACAGATCTACATGCAACAAATAATCAGATCAGCTGGACATTAGCGGCGTTCATACTCGTACAAGGCAACTTTCCACTAATATGGAGCGCCATAGCTGAGATCACAGGCCGCAAGGTTGGTCGCCTTTGTTGATCTACTTAAGAATGCGGAACTCGATCATCGTAGGTCATCTATCTGCTGTCTTCGGGTTTATTTGTAGTGGGGAGTGCTGTCCTAGCACTTTCAAAGACCATCGAAGTGATGATCGCCATGCGAACACTTCAAGCAGCGGGGTGAGCTCTTATCTGAGAAGCTTGAGCGCGGATTGATGTCCTGCAGATCAAGTGCTTTCTTGGCCATTTCAGCTGCGACCCTGGCCGATATCTATGATACTCACGAACGCGGGACCATGATGGGCGTCTTCTATGCTGCACCCCTTTTAGGACCCGCACTCGGCCCTGTGATCGGCGGGTTATTGTCGCAGGCCTTCAACTGGCGTGCAATTTTCTATTTCCTGCTGATCTGTGGAGTAATCATCTTCCTCTTCTTCCTCATCCTGTTTAAGGACACATACCGATGTGAACGAAGTCTCACGTATTACTTTGCCCTGCAACGACGTTCTGCCTCTCGAGGACCCGTTCGGCATTCCAGCCAGTCTACCATCGCAGGATCTGAGTTCAGCAAGAACCAAACACGTGACAAAGACCTTGAGAAGCAGTTCCAACTCCCGGTTGTTCCAGAGAAGATTCCATCGGCGACGCCTACACCAGGGCCGGACAATATTAGGCTATCAATAAAGGATATCAACCCTTTTCCACCATATTTTCAAATTTTGTCACGCAAGAACAACGTTCTAGTTCTTACTGTTAATGGTGGGTAAAGGCTGGCTTCCCGTTTGATAAATCGCTAACGACTTCACTAGGACTTGTCTTTGGTTTCAACTATTGTCTATCATACACATGCGAACGCACCCTCGCCAATGCGTATGGTTATGACACGCTAAGCGTCGGCTTGGTGTTGCTTTGCCTTGGCATTGGTGAGATCCTCATCATCTGGATTGCGGTAGAGACTAATTTCTCATCAAGGGAGTGTTGCTGGGAGTATAATTGGTGGACGTTGGTCTGACCGGGTGGTTGGGAAGATGGTAAAAGCGAACGGAGGACAGTGGCATGCAGAAGTAAACCTTCCTGAAGCTCTTGCACCGGAACTTTTTTGATTGACTTCTTATGAAGATGCGATTGGAGAGCTCAAAATTGACAATGCTGTGGATACCTTTATCTCTCATTGGTTATGGTTGGGCGTGCGACAAGCATCTCAACGTGGCTGTCATTTGTGTCATGCTTATCCTTGTTGGATTCACAACTATGTGTGTGAAACAATTATTTGCGGTCATGGTTGCCCTGATATCTTCTTCCAGATGGATGTACGCAAGTACGTTGGCGTACCTAGTTGATGCCAACCCTGGTCGCTCGGCCGCAGCGGTGGCCACGAATAGCTCATTCCGAGGATCCCTGGCTTTTCTTTCAGTCTTGATTGCTGTACCGCTTCAAGTAAGTTTCCGTGCTATCTGCCATATCTCACAATACTGACGCTGACTCGCTCTCGCCGTAGAACGCTTGGGGAGATGGTATATTATTCACGGGATGGGCTTGCGTCTTGGCTGCTGCAGAGTTACTAGTTATAATAGTGGTGCACAAAGGAGAATCGTGGCGCAAGGGGAACGAGGAAAATGAGCGTAAAATGCTAAGTAAATGAATACTCACGCTTTAAAATTTCTAGACAGATATGGAGCATGCAGGGCAGGCCTGTATCTAGTCAGCTGTAGAGTGATAGAATTAAGTATATATGTACTTACAATCTGAAATGAAATATCTAGTATTCTAACTCTGCGTGGCACGTGACCAATATTTTATGTCGCAACGTAACGTGTCGCGCAGGTAACCTATCAACTTATAACACTGCCAGGTTTGCTATTTTCAACAAGTACTAGAGTGCGGAAAATTAAATGTTTTAGCCCTGCATAGCAGCTGCGAGCATCATCGTGTTCATGATGATTAGAGCACAAACTATCGTGGCTCGTACACCAAATGCGCTTCTTGCTTCTCTTGATCGTTTTCATTTGCAGTCCAAAGCGAAAGGTGGTACGTTCCTATTTGCTCTTTCCGCTCCCTTAGATGCTCTGTCTGTCATAACATCACATCTAAAATCTCATTTTCCTCGTCATATCGGGTGCCTATCGTCCCCGCTACCGGCGTACCATTCGCACATCATGTGTGCTGTCGCTCTGCTAAATGGGATTACATTCCGATCGACGATTGCTGGTCGCGCTGATCCTCAGGTTGGCCGATGGCATGCTGCGAGGCACTCGAGTACACAACAACTACCCGCAGCACAGTCGAGTGTTTTCGAGGAATTTAACGGAGATGTGGGCAAAGTCAACTGGGAGGATATATGGGATAGGACTGCCATGTCTGCTCAGGAGATGATACCTGTGGAACTGAGAACGGCGAGGTAGGCTTGAAGTTTCCCCGTTTCCACGACATTTTGACTTTATGTATTCTCCAGGCCTGAAGATGTGTCTTCTATACTGTATTTCTCGGACAAAGCCCCGGAAGGCATTGCGAAGGCACTGAAGGCAACTTTTCCCCATTCAAATGAGGTGGGTACACTATAGCATCTGATAGAACAAGATATTTACATTATTCATCCGATCAGCTAGGTTTTTTAGCGTCGTCGACTCCTTTCATCACAGGTCGACCAGTGACACTTTTCCATGATGGCGAGATATACTCAGATGGAGCAATCGGCATTGCGCTTCAGCCTTCTCTAGGTCATACTTCACTAACAGTCGAATTTCCTGATCTGGTCGATCTGACTCCGGATTTGCAAATAACAAGGTACCATTCCTTCCTCCTGCACCTCGTTGTATGCTTAGTAGTTTGAGCTCTGAGGGGAATCTTATACTCACGATTGATAATGGAAACCCTACACGCCTCCTTCTTGCTGCAATGAACAAACATGGTCTTGATGGTCGTGACGTCCTGCTCAAGGACGATGAGTTTTATGTTGGCGTCATGAGTAACGGCAAGGTACGAAGTCTGTGCTTATAATTAATCACATGCACATTGTTATGAACGAAGGTAGAACGGTTGCACCGCATAACCTCGGGTGACCCTTCACGCGGCACCATTGCCCTTGGGACAATGAGTGCACCACCGCAGGGCTCCACCATAAGAGTAAGTCTTTGGACATTTAAATGAATATATGTCTAACATCCGGACAGATGCTTTATTTGCCACGGAGGGATGAAGTGACCCTGAACTTAAAGCCAACGCATGGAAACACATCCATTTCATTCATCGCGATACCTGATTCCTTCGGTGATGGTCCTCCATCTTCAGCCCTTGACAACGACGTCCTTGTTATTGATGGAAATTTCGTTGCTGGGTCTGAGAATGGGTTTATGTTGAGAAGAGGGGCCAAAGAGGAAGGCTGGATCTGTACATTGCCTGGTGGGCAGGCCTGCCTGCGTTGGACTTGAAGCAAGCTGCGGCTCTAGTCCACCTATGGCAAAGCCTCCCTATTGACTTTCTGTTTATCGAACTGTTTTTGTTCTGTCCCGTCATTGTCTGGTACTTCCCCTTTGACGATACTACACGTTGCAAGTTAGCATTAAACTTGGGATTGGATTAGGAGATTAATTATGCGACCCATGAGAACGGTTATCACCGGATTCCGAACAAAAAGGAAAATGGCAAAATGGCAAATTCCGGATTCTACTGAGAATCCACACTTGGCCTTGCAAAGCAAGGTGATACTTGAATTCCCGTTTTGGCCGGGTATACCGTGTTGTTCGTACTTTCCTCAGCCCGACAAGCTCTTTCCAACGCACAGACCACTACTGTCAATGTCACACAGCATCAACGACGACGTCGTCACCACTAACGATGATCCCCCGTCGTTCAGTGGTCAAGAAAGCGATTCCGAGGGAGGTGCCGATGACTTCGAGGTATTTCCTGAAGATAAGGAGAACGCGGTGGAGTCGATCCAACAAGGAGATGCTGCAGGCGAGATTGAAATAACGCGGTCTTCTGTTTCTTCTAGTGTCTCTTCTTCTCAAGACGCTGAGCCTGACGCTAGCGAGGCACATGATGCAGCTCTTGGTCTTCCACCAGCCCGCCGCCCTTCAGATTCTGATAGTGGCGAATCGGAAAAGGGTTTAAAGCGAAAGCTTGCTGACCGTGGCACGAGTCAGGGGCCGGAGAACCTGGTGCCTTTACCCTCTGCTGAACCTGCCAAGCGTCCTAGAGATGACACCGACAAAGATGAAAATCCTCGCGAATCAAAGAGACCGTCACCTCCTCCCGAACAAAAACCTGCAGCGGCAGAGACATCTGCACCCAAATTCGTCCGTTTCTGTCTATTATTCAAGAGGCTTTGCTGATGAATTTCTTATCAGGGAGGGTTTATGGCCTATGCTGCCGCAGCATCTCCGTTTGCTGCTGTCAAAGGCCAGAATATATTTTCAGGAGCTAGTTCCAGCACGTCCAAAAAGCTGTCTGTTTCACCATCGCCGTCACCATCACCTTCCCCTGTACAGACGAACAATGACCCTACGCCCTCCCCGTTTGCAGGCTTTGCCTCCTCGCAGTGGTCGGTACAGCAGACGCCGGCGAGCACAGCAACGAAGCGTACGGGCTTCGAAGCCTTCATAAGCTCCGCTTCTCCCTTCGCAACTGCAGGTGTTTCTCCTTTCCCTTCGCGATCCAAGTCACCATTGCGTGCCAGCGGAAAAAGCGCACTCGGAAGGAGCAGGTCGCCCCCGAGACGTACTCCTCTCAATATGACCAGTGCATTCTCATCATATGCCAGTGGTGGCGTGCAAGCTTTATTTGCTGCACCCCATCCCAAGCGTGCGAGGGCAGAGTCGCCCAACGGGGGGTCGTCACGCAGTTCTCTTGAACGGACAAGCAGCACCAGACTGAACGTATTGGATCCAGCATGGAATGGAAGTGCAGATGAGAGCGGAAGCGGAGAGGAAGACGATGAGGAGAATGAGAGACCACCTTCAACGTTTGGTGAGAGACTGCGTGCAGGTAGGGATGACGAAGAAGACGAGCCTGATGAGGAGAAAGAGAAAGAGAGGCTTCAAGAACAAGACGGTGCGATGCTTCAATTTATTCAAGTGCAGATATCTAAATATGTGGCAGTCATAACTGGCGAAGAGGATGAAGAGACAATACACCACGTTCGCGCCAAGCTCTATGCTCTATGCCCCCAAAACCAGTGGAAGGAGCGGGGCACTGGCCTTCTCAAGCTCAATGTCCGACGTTCGGACGGTGGAGGTGCTCGTCTTTGTACGCAGGTTACGTTATCTCCGGAGCTCGTCTCACTAACATTGGGTATCAGTGATGCGCAAAGAAGCAGTCTACACAGTTATACTGAATGTTACACTGTTCTCCGGAATGAAATGCTTTATTGCACAAGATTCACGATATATCCGGTTGAGCGTCATCGAAGATGGGGTCACGATACATTACAACCTCAGAGTCAGTTGTTTTCATTTGTATTGTTTTCACAAAATCTGTAGTGACCTTCTCGCAGGTTTCAAACGCGAAGATTGCACAAGATTTGCTAGAGGAGATCAAGTCGAATATTCCAGCTTGACATCCAGAGTACCCTTATGTTACTTTACTGTCCATCGTGATCATGCCTTGCTACATTTAACATTAATGTTGTCTTTATGTACAACCACAGGACACTCGCTGCTCCTTATATCACATGTCCACAGGTGGCAAGGCGCCTCAGAATCATGGTCCCAAATGTTGCGCCTCGGAACTCATGGGACGTACATCGTGTCCGACGGTAGTGACCCAAAGGCCTTGGAGAACTCATCCTCACCTCGGACGTGATGCATACCTTTCATTGTACGTTGACTGATGTTTGTGTAGCCCTAAATACGCATTCAGTGCTCAATGAAGTGCTCTACCATTTAGACCATATCAATGATGCAGTGAGGAACGATTTGAAGGTAGCGTTCGTGCCGCAAGCTTGTGTTACAAGTTGAATCAGACTTGCGAGTCTTTTCTATCTCCATGAGCGTCAGCGAAACTTGGTCGATGCTTGACAAAATATTTTAGATGATTGTTGGCTCAACTGACGAAGCTGATGCTCAGTCAGCGGCAGTCAAGGTCCAGTGTGGGTGAGTATTCGCGGAGTTGAGCACCTAAAGGGGCAGCTGTAGACCACTGGAAGGGTTTGACGAGTGTCACAAGTCTAGTCCTGACCGCTTGATGACAACCGTACCATTTATTCAGTGCAGATTCCAGAAGCTTGATTGAACCGCCGGTACCAGGTGCATCCAGGCGAGACCCAGCCGGTCTTGCAACCCCCGTCACAGTAACGACATAAGTCAGCACTTTCTCGTTCACTTGTCTAAGCGGCTACTCACGCGTCGAACAGGAGTCACAATGCGATGGATAACTAATGCGAATTCCGCCCATGACAACGAAGTGCCAACTGGTTTTCGCATTTGACGTCAGTTATCCGTCGTAACGTTGATGTTGAAACATAAGGAGGCACTGTCCTTTGACGAGCGCTAGTGTCAGGTTCAGAAATTCGGCTCATCACAGAGTGTCAAAACCAGCCAGTGCCTACGGAAACAAGGTAAGTATGCGAAAGTATACCAGGGATCCGTGAAGTGCAAGAGCGGTAGTATCGAACGGCACTGGATGACTGAGCCCGCACAGATACCACACGATAAGATTGATGCGAGTGGTCCTGAAAAGGCAAAGAACTATTCGTCACGCCCTCCGGGCAATGGTCCCAAGTCTCGTTATTTCCTTCTTTTTTCGTCTCCATTCAAAAACCCATCCTGGGAGGGCGCAACTCATTCGCCGCTTTCGATACTTAAATAAATTTGTCTCGTAAGTACATTCATTGCCAGGAAGATGGCATATCTTCAATGCACGAGGGACGCCGCAGTCCACGTCACAGCCGCATCAAACAAAGAATCCATGTGTTCTTGACTATGTGATAAGCCACTATGTTGATACCACGGATTATTCTTCAACAAAAAAAATGACGAGCTGTTACAACCCTGCTTCTAGTGACTAATACGGGTCGAATCAATTCAAACGTATCCCTGGTGGGTACTTGCTTGGAACCGGCAAAAATGACGCACACGGTGTCATGCAATTCGACAGGACTAGGCGGCAATAATGTTCGTAATTCGGGGAACGCTGCGCTCTCACCGCATTTTTTTTTTGTTATATCACTGAGGAGCCTTTCAGTTCTGTCCAAATGATGGTTAATAATGAGTAATAGATGTGGTGCGCGCGGGCTCGACACACCAACATCAGATCGTAAACTGAGCCTTCCGAAAAGCTGCACGGATTAACGGTAGAAGCCTCTCGTGGCCGTAATATTGAAAGTTAAACAGAGAATTGACCGGATATCATGGCGACTTGGATACTAAAGCTGACCGACGGGATCAACATGAATATAGATCTGTTTATACCATGGATCTTGTAAACCCTCGGGATCTAAGCTCAGTCATACAAATCAAAAGCATAAGTGCATGGCAGAGTGTTCTCGTGCTAAGTCGTTGCGAAGTAAATACAACGGACGGTACCTTTAGGACATCAACAACACCGATTCCTCAGCTGGAACATTCCGAGCACATGGCACATGCAGGCTCCGAGTCATCCGCTGTTGTCATTCAATCATGATACCATTCTTATCATCGAATGATAGCAAGACCGGAAAGGGACCATTCTGATCATTGCGACCAGCATTACATTACCTTCACAACCTTGGCGTTGGCTTGGTTTGTGACATTGTCCCTCACCGGAAGATGCTCGGACTGACTGGCCCGACTATGGCTCAAGCGCTGTGAAGCAGCATAGCAATCATGAAAAGAATTGATATTAGAAAACGGATAAGACATAATCTGATGGGCGAAATGTTGCTGTGGCATCTTTAGAAGCACGAACACAATTAGATTATTGATACACTCAACATCACATGCATGCACTCGTAACATGTCGCGTAAGTAGTCCTTCTGATCGGATGTCTGAACGCGAATGGAATGTGCGCGGGCGATGTGTAGTAGCATAATTGTCACGAGTTGTGTAAGAAAAATTCTCCATGACGTGCTATAAAGTAGCAGCAGTAACGGGCCAGGAACGTCCGCTGGATACTGATCACGAACTGTTAACCAAATCTCGAAAAAAACAAAGAACTGGCGTAAGGAAGACACGACCGGCGAAACGGGAGGCACTAGCAAAGATGAAGTCAATGACAAAGCTGAAGGCGACGAAGGCGACAGCCATGATAAGTTAAACGCGATGATGTAGAGCTGAGCGCTGAGTGGTTTATCATATAGGCTTGATTAATGACGGCAGGCGAGGAGAACGTTCAGAGTGACGAAACAATTGACAAATCAGAAACAAATATGTACAATTCGGACTGACTCGGAGTCCTGTGTCTTCTCAGTGCCATTCGGGCACACTAGTCTAGTCGAGTTGTCTCCGTGGAACTTGCCTGATGACCTGATCTGCACCACCCGACGAGCCCTCTTTCGTCGGATCGTGTTCGCTATTTCAAATTTTCCACTTATATCCTCCATTCCTAGTTCGGCTCCATCGGCGATTCGACTGCGATCGCTATTTGATGAGGAGATTCGGTGGGCGCGTGGACTCCCTCAATGAGCTCTACTACTCCCATCTTCATCTCCGCCCACACATGTATGAGTCTAGGGACATTAACTTTCGGGCCCGCCTGCGCCCAGACTCGGAATATGATTGCACACGTCGAAACGAAGAACAATATTAATGCAGCGGTGGAAAAATATAAGCGTGCACGTCGAGCACTGGAACCATGGGCTAGGAGGAAATGCTCCCCCTCGTGGGAGATTCGGTGGGTGCAGGCTCACGGTCCACGGACTCCCTCAATGAGCTCCGCACCCATCTTCATCTACGCTCACTCATGTACAAATTAACTTTTGGGGCGTGCCCAGAATTTGACTGTACCCGTCGAAACGAAGAAAGATACAGCGGTGAAAAAAATATACATGTGCACGTTGAGCGTTGGAACCGCTAAGCTGTCGTTTGAATAGGGGGGAATGCTTCCTCTCTCAAACCTGAGGACATTCGACTGACGGGCGATTTTGCAGGAGCCACACTCTGGGAACCGGGACAATCTTGTGGATCTAGCTTGTGTCGGAGAGAGACACTAGCCGCTATGAGAACGAGCGTGTTCAAGCCTGAGTAATTCTGGTCGACGTGATCCATAACTGACTTAGTTCTGTCTCCATAGGTATTTCTACAGAGTGGTGTGAGGCGTTCTCGATGGTTTGAGGAAGTGGAGTTACTGGTGGCATCGGCGCGATTCTGCGCCCGTCGGAGAAGACTGCCAAGCGCAAGGGCTTGCGGGATTATGGATACCATCAAGCTGTCCTCCGTACTGTTATGCGGAACTCATTCTGAGGCCGTCGGAGTTCGTTCCTCAACTCAATGTCTGCCGCCATAGGCTCTATGCGGTCCTTCCATCAATGCCCCTCCTTTGACCGGAACGCGTTTCAGCTTAATCTCGATCGTGGACAGATCGATCTGCAAATGGCTCAACCTCATGGCCGTAGTAATAATACTTGGACACGAACAGGAAATATAATAAAGCTAGGAAACCTGTAATCTGTGGAACTGATGTACATATCACGCCATTCGTAGCCCGTATCGCGAATGTCTTGTAAACCCTGGCTGGCTGGTGTTGAGTTCAAAAGGGAATTGCAAGCCAGACGGGACTCCGAGGAGTAAATCAAGCGCGCTGGAAAAAAACAAGACAGCTTTCTATGACTCCAAATTTAGACGGACAGTTTTATGATGAGCTGATCGTATGATATTATCCTAGTTATATTGGCGTGCATAGTGGGCCAAAATAAGCATTATATGGAAAGAGAAAGTCGAGTTCTAACATGAATGTATGGACAAAGGAGTGGTGGCGCAAGTAAATGCCGAATAAGGAAACTATCCGCGTGTTTCGGATATAGGAATGTAGTGAAGTTTTTATACATAGGTCCTATGCGTAAGGATATAGTAGAGTCCTGACACAGGTATCCGAACACAAGGCCTTGAAGCCCTCCTATGGGCTTTTTTATTCCAGGGAAACCAACATCAACCTTACCACAGTGTATATACCCTTGTTCCTCTAACAACGTACAGCAGGTACCAGTTTCCAGTGTGCTAAAAATATGTAGTAGTTTATGGGGTATGCCATGAACTTTCTCCTCAGCGCAGCCCCGATCAGTCAATTTACTTTATATGTTAGTTTGAATGGTCTGGCATAGCACCACCATGGTTGTACGTACGCCGAACCCGAGGGCCCGCCGATGCGGCTGTATCAAACTTCTTTCGTGCCACCACGCTTTAACTACCGCCAAATGGGGTTAATTCTAAGCGGTAAGTTTTCAAGTCAGTCTTCAAATTCTGGTCTGTCCATATGAAGATACTAGAAAGGAGGCTGACAGGCTAAACAAAATCTAAGCGCTAAGCTCAGCGGTCTACATTTATGGACCGTTCCATCGAGATTACTAGTACAGCCGCTTCAAGTTCCTGATTCATGCAATGACGAATCAGATAAGTTCGTTTCAACCAGTCATGCCAGGACTGAAGTACTGAATTGAGTTCAAATTGCTTTACACAAGTCTAATTGGTCGATATGTTTGACCTTTTTATGAGCGGATTTATCCCCTTGTCCATTGCGACATGCGCCCCGGGTGCTCTAGCCATGTAAGTCATGTTTGGTCCCACAAAATCACTCACAGAAATTGATACATATCATATAGCTGTAACAGTCAGCGAAGGAATGTTTTAGATGACCCTACTAGAAACTCAATGGTGTGAGTGAGTGATCCTTTATCCTGGAAATTCAAGAACGCCATCGTATGAACAAGGTCCAGAGAGGCTAGTGTGACTGACATGCCAATCATGTCATCTATTATCTAACTGCCTTTCTGATTGTTGCCAAATCACAAGGCAGTGAAATGGTAACTTCACAACCTGCAACCCTGAATTTGATGAGTACCCGCTAATCTCGGGACAAGAACCCATAGGCTCAGAGCGCTGCAGGAACTTTGGATTGGTGTCACAGGTAACGATCCATCCGCTCGAGTTATCCACTTCCCAGGATGTGCAACCTTTTAGGGTCGTGGTAAGTCTTGAGTTGTAGTATTGTCTCTTCCCAGTGATTTAACAGGATCCCTACAGCAACTCTACAGGATCTGAAATATACAAATTGAAACTTGTCAAGGCACCCCCTTTTCGCCGCTCACAAAGATTTTCACCCGATTTTAAGTTAAGTAGCGGTGAGGCAGCATGACGCGATATGTGATCCATTTTGTAGCCGCTGAATTGGCTTTGTTCCCCAAGCACGGTCAACGTGCCTCTGTGCCAGATTGGAGCTGTGGCCCGTAACAGAAACCAATCCCCCCTCGATGTCATCTCTGGGTCTGCCATGATAATCTGCACACCGATAGTAGGGCGCAGCACCCTGCCATAGTTTGCGGATCAGAGAGCCGGTCATATTTCCCGGATCATATACGGCTTAGAGGGAATGGTTTTGTACCGCAACAGTGTATTCAAAGTATAAAGAACCATGTGTCTGAAACAAACTAACGAAATTAACCTGCTCTCACCTCCAATAATGGAAGCTCGTAGTACTCCATTGGCAGCAGAGTTTCCAATGCCTGGATGCAGACAAGTATGCCTTATCGACTCCCCCGGACCATTCCCTGAGTTCATGGACTCCGATATCGTGGGCCCAGGCTTGTTGAGCCACTCCGACATGAGTTATCAGGATTCTACATCCCCACCAAGGTATGCTTCAAGTTGCTTTTTTCTCCAAGATCAATACTTATTTTCATCCCTACCATGTGGCCTCAGCTATTATAACAACCATCACCCTCTGAATTCGTTGGAGGAAAACACATGTCCTGACTCTGATTGGTAGTCCATATTTTATCCCTTTCGGAAGCATTCTGCTAATGAAATCATAGCCTGTCGAATGACCATTCGCATCATTACAGCGGTACCATGCGTGCTTCGTTACCAGATGAAACAGCTCTCTTTGTTGCAAACTATCTCCACCAGTTGCGCCTGAAATTTGGGATGGACATGACTCTTGACCGAGCAATTCAAATATGCATTGGACAATGGGACACTCCAGGTCACTGGCACTATCATCACCTTTTCTATCGCTTACACTGTATTTTACCCCAGACCCCAAGCCTACGCACGCCCAGATGGGAAGGGATCATTTTGTTTCGAACTACAGTTCACCTTCGACGAGTGTCCAATCTAGCAGATCGACTCGCCAGTCTATACCCAGCGATAGGGTTTATTTCAGGTCCGGTGCCATCGCACAGACCGACCACGAGATATTCCAAGACGGTGGCAGATTAAAGGTCAGGTGTTACGAAGGCTCTTGCAGCGGCAATGCATTGATGAAGGACAATTTTGTCCGGCACGTGCGTGAGCATCATCTTGGTAGAAAGAGGAAGACAGGAGGTAGCTCCATACAGCGTGTTAATCTTGGAATGAAATGATGGGCGTCCTACAGCATTATGGCGGCAGCACGGGTAATTGCCTGATCAGTGGAACTAATGCGCGGACCATGCCAGGCTCTTGGGCATGCCGCATTTATTTTGTATCTCATATATGTTATATCTCTCCTGCATACTATCTCTCCTGTAGATATAATAGCCCTTTAATTAATGCTGTATTTCGCACAAGACGCACAGCTTCGCAGAAAGCTGAGCAGGACCGGGTATGATGGGCAGTTCCTGTACCCTGAAAGAGAGGGTAAGTCAACACGATCATGAAGGATCATGGTGGCTCCACTTGATTACCGGTCCCGACGACCTCTTTTGGCTTTTGTGCTATAGAGGTTTGTCAACCTGTTTATTAGTTCTCAATATTCAAATGAAAGAAGATTCAATCATTAATCAATGATTGGATGCTGCCCGCAGTTGAGACCCGTGGTTCTCCGGCCTGAATTGACGAACTGCAGGATAGGTTGGGTAATTGGGCAGGACAATTTGTAGCGCAACATGTAATAATCTATAGTATGACGAACCTCATATTTGTTTAGTTAGTTTTGCTTCTCTTGTTTGCAAGTTGACTGTTTACACCTACTTGATGTTCATGTTCATTCACACGCAATTGCGCTCATCCTACAACTCCACATCACAGCCGCAATGAACTATATCACCGCACGATCCATCATGTGCTGTACCTGTGGTGGACAGCTAGGAGTATGAGCTTCCTCAATTCGTGACTGTATCTCGAAGCCAAGCTGATCTTCGTACAGTGGATGTGCTGATGAACTATGCAAGGAGTGTTCAAAAACCAGTCTGTTTGGGTTACCATGACTGTGAAGAACATCATGAGGACGATGATAAGAAGAGTGGCTATTGTCCTCACAAATTGAGAAGCACAGTGGACAACGAGATGCTGTATCGGGACCTCGAACAAACGCAGACTTTGGGAGATATGACCATAACTTGTCAGGACATATTCATCATGGTATTGCGCCTCGGAGGACAAGAGTGTGCGGAAGGCAACAAGACATCTCTAGACTCTTATATGCTAGGATGAACTTAACGAAACTTACAAAACCTGTAAGGGTACACAGCTCGTCAGGAAGCCCATAAGAGACAACGGGAAAGATGACAGAACGGTGCGGGCGTGAATGAGGATGAGGATTATGACGAGAGAAGGAGTCAGGGAGTGACTTTCCCCCAGCTTTTAGCTTAGTATATGACTGCTGTTTCGTTGTTAGAAGCGCTGGTGCCTGAGGCCTGAGGTCTGAGTCCCTGCCCACCCACGTCGACTCCACTGCTGACCTAATAGTAATGCAGGCGAGGACGGGATAGGAACGAAGATGATACTCGAACATGGCTGATGATCGATGATCCATGCCATGAGCCATCGATTAATATTATGAATCGGATTAAATAAAGGGACGAGACTGCATACAACCTGAGGGATATATGGCCGGAGGACAACCGGAGGACCACCAGTGAATCCAAAAAAAGAGTGCTGTGGCGGCAATGACCGAATCGCACACGAGTTGGCGTGCGTTTGAGCTTACTCATCACTGCCGTTTACCACCACTTCGTCGTCGTAGTCTTTGCCGTCGACGAGACACTGCAAACAACGTCGAGTTCTGTACAAAACAAACTTCTACTGTAACTTAGTCTTATCCTTTGTTTCATTCTTATTCTCATAACAGTAACAACGCTGCCATCCAACTTGGCTTTCTCGCACTTCTTCTGAGGCTAGCTGTATACCGCCAATTTCCTACTCCCGCTCCTTTGTATTCTTGCTGAAGTCAAACCAGTACAATGGGTCAAACTCCCTCCAGGGTGCAGATTCGTCGCAATGGCATCTCACAAGCGAGATCTAATCCACCATCCTCTGAATCGCAGTCATCGTCCGAACCTTCAACTTCCATTCCCACCCCTTCATCGTCGTCTTCTGTGTCAGGGCCTCAAATTGCAGATATCACAGAAACGAAACGTAGTCGTCGTGCATCCCTGCCGCACCGCCTTCTTTCATCGCTCTCAACTCCACGCATCCGGACAGACAGTTCGGCTACTCAGTCCTCGCAGCGCAAAAAGTGGCGGCTTTCGCGACGCGTCTCTAAATCTCCTACGGTCAATAACATCGCTGTTGGTGAGGTTACAGAACCTCAAGACGAACAGAACGGATCCCAAGACCCTCTTGCGGATGTAGAGAGCGATAAAGGCAAGGCGAGAGATGACGAAGCTGTGAATGACTTCCCGCCAGCTGCAGAAGCATCAACATCCCTCAGTCCACCATTAGAAGAGGTGGTTCCAACTACTTCGGGTGGACGATTGGTTGAACCGGCATCTGATATCTCGTTCCAACCCATTCCCTCAATTTCTCGTCATTGCTCGGAGGACGATGAGGATGAAGTCGTCATTGCTCCAAATACAGAGTTGATTGATCCATCTCCTCAAGTACATGTCCCAACCGTAAATCAGAGCGAAGGCCCACCGTTCATGCCTCCGATTACTCCCGCTCGACCTCAGTCCCACGTAGGCACAACTACACAGCCCCCAGGTCGCCAATTTCCACCTGCGGGGACACTTGTTGTTGTGCAAGGTGTCGTACATACCACCGACGTGTCCCGCGCTTCGGAGTTAAATACCGCCAACACCATCAACTCAAACAATACGAGTCTCGCGAATGATGCCAATCTGGAGCCACCGGGAATTGTCAGGCCATCCTCCGTTGCACGCCAACGATCGTCCTCTACCCCCGGTGATCGCTTGCGCAATCGGTTGTCTGGAATCCTACCCCGCCCTTCCAGCATGCTGCCATCTGTACCGCTCGTGTCAGAAGGTGGCGCTGCTGCTGATTCTCCACAACAATTGCCTATTGACTCGCAGTCAAGTACGGCCTCTCTCCCTGCGGGAACGGACCCTAATGCAGAAACTGGTCCACCAACCTCTGAAACATCTAGTGCCAACACCGGCTCACTTTCGCCTAGTAGCATTGATGTATTGGGAACGTTGCTTAGGTGTGCATTATATTCACTCCACAACTTGCCTACATTATACTCTACCCCACCGTACTATTTGACTGATTCGTATGCATTGCGTACAACGATGCTGACTTCTTTTTAATCGCAGTGTCGCAGCAGCTGCAACAGCTGCTTCTCTCCTCACAGGGACTTCCGAGCCTATTTTTTCTTCTGGACTTGCGCCCTTATCTCAGTCACCAAATCAGCCTCCTCAAAGTGTGTCAGATCGGCCTCTATCGCCTACACCAACAGGTGACGCTGGGCGGATGCGTCATGTCTGGAGCAGCTTACGTGATCGTCTTGGTCTACGCACACCTGGAATGGGAACGCCTGGTGTTGATGAGGGCACGGGTAGACCCAGTCCTCGCGATGCACGCGAGCTTCTGCTTACGGAGATGGCTCGGGCCTTCAATTTGGGTCTTGGTCTAGGAAGACCGCCTGCTGTCCCTGACGCGACCAATGCCAGCGGACCCGCGGCGCCCATAGCTGAGCCACCCTCCGCTAATGGAGGTGGGACCAGTGACGTTCCCGTAATGCCCCCACCTGGCAGCTTTGAGCGTTTCCTTATCGATCTTCAATCAGATCTAAGGGTTGCGCTTGCGCAAGACAGTACCCCTGTTGACGCCGACCGCGATGGAGGTATGGGCGATGAAGATAGCCATGAAGGTGCACGCCATGAGACTGAAGACGTGCCGGATGGCACGAGTGACAACGAGTCTTACGACACCGCCGCATCCGACATCGATGATAACATGCCTGAACTTCAAAGCGTTTCTGATGAGGCGTCTACTATATCGGATGCCCACACTGCCCGGGAGAGCCCAGGCACAAACAATGACAGTCTAGGACCTAGCGATGACCCGGATTTGGAAAGTGATAACGCCCAGGTCCACGATGCCACAGCAACCTTACCTCGCACTGCCCACGCTGACACCCTTTCTGGAGAGGCGGGTATAGACACAGGGTCTCAGGATGCTGCATCTAGTTTGTCGGGGTCCCCAACAGAACCTTTCTTATCACCTCTTTCATCTGGTCCCCCAGGTGTGAGTCCTTTCATTGAGTCCTCCACTACTACACAAGAGTCTGCCGAAACAGACATGCCATTCAGAATTCCACGTATCTCACCTGGTTCTACGTCGCGCACTGAGCATACGCCTATCAACTGGTGGCGATTGTACCGTTTTCCTGCTATCACCGCGCCAGCAAGTCGCAGTACACAATCCCCCACGATTATACAGCAAGGATCTGCCCCACAACCACTACCACACGCGGATGGCGATGGGGTACAAAATGCGGGTAGTCCACCAGCTGCTTCGTCTTCTCCTTCCTTTATTCCTTCAGAGATGCTGGATACTACGCACGCAACACCAGACGCCGACCTCACCGCTGGAGTACAGCCGGGTAATGGTAATGAACAACGTAATGTCGTCATTCCTGTCATCGTCGTGGGGTTGCAATCAGTGCACGCAGAACGCCAATCACCTATGCCTCCACATCCTCCTCATCACCTTCATCCTCATGTCCATCATCAGCCACCCGATTTCGCAGACGAGCGCTCCACCGAAGGAGATATGATGGATTTAGAATTTGGCAGTGAAACTGGGATGTCTCCACCAACCCCAATCCCTACTGCTCTATCAGAATTTCCACCCGAGAGTACACGACCATCTCGCGGCCGCTCTTGGCAATCTCGTGCAGCCGATGCCATCAGGAATTTACGTCCTGGTCGTAGGGCCGCTGTGTCAAGACAGACAGCGTCAGAGCCTCCAGGGTCCAGGACGTTCCTCATTTATGTCATTGGTGGTGAGTTCACCCTTTTCCCCCTGTTTTCAAATGTGGACAGTTATTTTCAGGCTACTACCCACCCGATCACCAAATCATCACAGGCGGGAACTTGGATTCATTCGAGGCATTGTGGTACGCACGCGCTAGGGGTGTGATATCGTGCTTTGCTCACTTTCATACAGGGAACTAGCCGAGTTGCTCGGTCAAGTGAAACCACCCACTGCCTCGAAGGAGGAGATTGACAAGTCTGGACTTGAAGTGATCAAGGCAAATTCACTTGAGGAGTATGCGAAGGACGGACGTGTCGCTACTAACTGTGTCGACCGGGTATGGAATCACGCCTTTACACTTTCTTCACACTTGCTTACCTTGCATGCAGTGTCTCATATGTCTTGATGACTATGTGCCGGACGATGACCTACGTGTCTTAAGCTGTAAACATGCATTCCACCAAGGCTGTGTAGATAAGTGGCTCCAGACAGGAAGGAACAATTGTCCTGCCTGCCGTACGAAGGTATGTTCATTTAGCAGCCAGCAATCAGGTATTCATAAGCTATTTCAGGGCGTCGACAACGATATCAGCCCGTCTACTGAACCGTCCGCTTCGAGTTCAACCTTAGCACCCCAGCCATCGGCTGCATGAGGGTGTATCCTTGATTAAGCAATATTTTCCCTTGCATCATCTTTCCTTGTAACAAACCTTCGCATCCGATCTGTTCTGCGATTCGTGTAGCAATTTCATCTCTTCATCGCTGTTCTTTCTTCAGGTTATTATAATGCTACTGAGTATCATCGTCCAACACAATTTATCCAAATAGCCCGCTGCCACTTGTACTGTATGGCACATAGAAATGATCATTTATCACTGAAAAGATTACAGTACCTGTGGGCTATCCTCATACAGCTAGGCAAGTGTGAGGAACACTAAGGTGATTGCTATGCACGCTTTCCAGTAAAGCCAGCCTCTTTGAGTTTGGCGAGAAGCTCGTCCACATTTGCCACCTGTTTGTCATTGTAAGTACTGGAATAGACTATGAAGAATGGAGGATCACCTTGCCGCCACCAACACGCTTTGGAGGTTCTGTGACTTTGATGGTCTCTAGTCTAGGCGTGATGTCAACTCCAAGTTCCGCAGCCGTCAACTTCTCCACAGGTTTCTTCTTGGCCTTCATGATATTGGGCAATGAGGCATACCGGGGTTCTTGGAATATACGGTGATTAATTGAGAGCGATGAAATATTGACATTGTGAATGAAACGCACCATTAAGCCTGGATTTGAGAGCGTTCGTCAGTCAATAAGACATCCATGGACACACACAGTTGAACTTGCCGAAGATCTGTCGTTATAATGACAGGAAGCTTGCACCTAAGCTCCTCAAGACCTCCATCTATCTCACGAGTGATGTTCGCAACCTTCTGCTCTGGGTTCACCTCGACCTTGCTCGCAAATGTTGCTTGTGACCACCCCATGAGGCCAGCGAGCATTTGTCCAGTTTGTCCAGCGTCATCGTCAATAGCTTGTTTACCTAAAATTACTATGTCCACACCCTCCTTCTGTCGTTCGATGAGGGCCTTCAAAGTCTTCGCGACACCAAGAGGTTCTGGGGACGGAGCAGAATCCGGGATTTCGACATGAACGGCAGAGTCGGCACCCATAGCGAGTGCGGTGCGGAGCGTCTCTGCAGACTTGGGTGGACCGATGGTGACAACCTTGATAGATTTCACTGCATCCTTTAGGCGTTCCCGTATCCGAACGGCTTCCTCCACGGCTATACCACACAGTCAGATAAGTGTGCGCACGGAATACTAGCGGAAAACGTACCAATCTCATCAAATGGGTTCTGTGATGACTCGTGTGAGCAAACTTGCTTACGAGCTGTGAATTTGCCATACCATGGAATGTTTAACATTGAGGTCGATGCCTGTCTGCTCGGGATTCACACGAATCTTCACGGCATAGTCTACCGCCCTTCCAAGCGCATGTTGAGAGCTGGAAGCATGCAGACATAATTCGTGCGTACCTCTTGATAGGGACTAGTATGTTGAGCAACCGCACAGCAGAAGGCCTCATCCTCAATTTCTTGTTAAAAAGTCAAAAGAAATCAAGTTGATGATCTGTCGGAGTTCGGATTCGGAGATGAAGAACGACCGTATTTAGCCCTGTGTTTACGTCCAAGCAATCAGACTACAAGTTCAACTTGTAATATACGTATGCTACTGCATCTTGGTCGGTCCATCTGCGATTAATTCCTATAGCCTTTAAGCACCATTGCGAGTGTCTCGCTTTCGGGCTTACACTCTAAGCTGTGATAACAGCTGACTCACACTTCCGACTAGCGCCGAAGCCGTTTCAAGTTTCTCCCTCTCATTTATAGACGAAGGAATGCGGGTTGATAAATCCCCTGCTCGGAACATACCACGAAGGTCAGAATATGTCATCTTATTTGTGAGACTACTGCACACTTAGTAAGTTGATAACAGAATGTACGTTCTATACGGACGGATAACAGGATGGACTCATGACTTGGACAGTACTCTCTTCCTATTATTAGTTCAACTTCACCTCTCAGTGGCCGGGCGCCCGATATTCCGTGGCATGCAGAAACTCTGGATGGTTGCGATTCGGAATGTAACCCTTAAACTGGTCGTTCGGGGGCCTTCCTCACAGTGGCTATTTGATAGCCGGAACGAAGACAAAGTTCTATGGCATGCCACTCGATCGGCCATGTTGTCCGACACACTAGCATCATAGTTGAGGATATTTTGATCATCGGCATCAACAAAATCATGTGCACTTTTGTGGCGCGCTTCATTGCTGAACCACCTATATAACCATGCCCTCACATAGAATCTCAAACTTCAGCTCTCGCGTCGGACAACCTTTTACACTATGATAGAAAGCCAGAGTACGACTCTGTCGTCTACAGAACTCCAGAGTGTGGAATTCCGGGAAACAAACATCCAAACGCATGTTTCCAGTTCAACGTTGGCAAATGAACCTATCAAGCTTGATATAGAACATGCAGTAGTTGAGGATGATCCTCGAATGTGGTCCAACGCGAAGAAGGCGTGTCCTTCTCTCTTGATTTTGTAACTAGAAGCTAATAGAACACATCGTACAGAACGTTGTTTTGTTCATCATATCTGGAGCATCAATGATCGCAGGTTTGTGTGCGAATATACAAAACCGTGAGTTGTTTCTTTAATACCATTGCAATATCGGCTGAACAGTCAGGGGATAGCTGCCAATGCCCAAATTGAGCAGCAGCTACACACCAACGGCGAGAACATCAGCCTGAGTTTGTCTCTTTTCATTCTCGTTCAAGGCAATTTTCCTGTCATGTGGAGCGCAATCAGCGAGATCAAGGGCCGCAAGGTTTGAATTTCTATGTGTTTTGAGTGTTATTTGTTAATATCGCCGAGCTCAGATGGTGTACCTTTTCTCCATAGCACTGTTTACACTTGGGTCGGTAATCGTGGCCATATCCAGAACGATTGGCTTGTTGATCGGCATGCGTATTCTGCAAGGCGCAGGGTAGGGTAGTCCTTCAAACCCTTAATTCCTTACTGACATGAAGTAGGTCAAGCGCTGTTATCGCTATCGGAGCTGCCACTCTTGCCGACATATACGAGCCGCATCAAAGAGGAAAAATGATGGGTGTCTTCTATTCTGCACCTCTTCTCGGTCCCTCGTTGGGGCCAATTATCGGTGGTGCACTCACACAGGGCCTCGGCTGGCGGGCGATTTTCTGGTTCCTAGTCATCTGGGGCGGCATAATATTTTCGGCGTTCCTTTTCTTGTTCAAGGACACCTTCCGGAAGGAAAGGAGTGTGACGTACCAGAATGTATTGAAGAGGAGGCTCCGAGAGCAACAGTCGTCAGAAGCAAAGGACGACTCGCGAAACATCTCAGAGAAGGAATTACGAGTGAATGGCGAAAACCAGACGTCGAAGGACATTGAAGCACAGCCAGCGGTCATACCAGCATTAGCCATCAGAGAAGTAAAGCTGTCTATTGCTGATGTCAACCCTTTTCCTCCATACCTATCGATTCTCAACCGCAAGAACAACTTTGTTATCCTGATACCATCAGGTGAGTGCCCTCAGTAATAAAGTTATTTCAAAGAAATCTCATGCCCAATTGCGTTAGGATTAATTTTTGCATTTAGCTTTAGCATTGCATATACATGCGCAAGAACATTGTCGATGTATTATAATTATGATGCTCTGAAGACCGGCCTCGTCTTACTTGCCTATGGTATTGGTAAGCGAATCACAAGCAAACGAACAAGCACTTGCGTGACGCATCTATTCCAGGCTCTGTAACCGGCAGCATATTAGGTGGACGTTGGTCCGATCGGACACTTGCTCGGCTGAAGGCAGCGAATGGAGGAGTTAGCTTTCCAGAGGTGACCACTATCTTTAGCTCAACCTCTGTCTCCATGTTTGACACAAATTCGTGCAGATGCGCCTTGAGAGTACAAAAGTCGCCATGGTGTGGTTACCTCTTTCTGTGATTGGATATGCCTGGGTGTGCCAAGAACGGGTCAACGTTGCTGCGATATGTGTGATGCTTTTCCTCGCAGGATTTTTATCCATGTATGTTCTTTCGTTTCACACTGTCCTTTGCTCTCATCCGCGATAGATGGATCTACACGAGCACGCTGGCATACATTGTCGATGCAAACACTGGTCGCTCATCAACGGCAGTAGCGACCAACAGTTCTTTCCGCGGTCTGTCTGCTTTTGTTGCTGCTGAGATTGCTATTCCCCTACAAGTGAGTCAACGTCATGATAGCTTGTGGAATATCGGATCTGAGGTTGATTTAGGATAGTATTGGCGACGGTGGTCTGTATACGCTCTGGGCGGGGCTGTTGGTCATTGCTAATTGTATTATTCTACTGGTGTTGTACAAAGGCAGGAAGTGGAGAGAAGCCAGTGTTGAGCGGGAGAAGCAGAAGCTGGATGGCAAGTAGACGATCATCACGACTTTCGAAGTTCCGATAGACCATAGATGATACTAGATTACTAGAATTAATTGTGTAGAACCGAGGCTCGTTCGCCGTCGGTGTATGTACAACAATGATTTCCGACCAGCCAGGATGTCGCGGAGTTGACTGTCATCAAATTCATTAATACAGCAACTGCTAGCGACGGATCCGAGTCCGTGACGAGCCACTACTTTTACGGCCGTCACAATATTAATTGAAATTGAACATGCGCGATGATCCTCGGGTCGGGCTTGGATAATGTCAAACTTCCTACTAGAAGCCACCAGGGCTACTAGTTCCCAAAGCTCATCGAGGAAGGTGAATCATGATTGATCGACATCGATCCTAACTTCTACAAAAGATTAACCTGGTCATCAATATAATGCCCATTGCCCATAGGGTGGGCCCCAGGAAGCATCCGGCATACTTCTGCATTGGTCGGTATATATATTTATATTTAGAAGCAAAGACGAATCATGGATGCGACTTGCTAGCTATAGCACTAGATTCCATATGGCTGGAATGACAAAACGCCGATCACGCAAGCAGTCGCGATGTATCGGAGTGATACATATATTTAACAAATGGGTTTAGGAACTAATAAACCAATAAATACTATAAAGAAGCAAGCGAAACCTTTCATGCCCTGTGATCTGTGTCTTTCACCAAAGTACGTATAAGATGAATAGAAAAGAACTAGTACATGAGGTTTCCAACTGCGGACGAAGTCCCGTCGTTGTTGTAGAGGCACGACCCGGTTCCGACAATTGTGCTGGCAGAACCGCCGTTCGCTTGCAAGAGCGCGGGCGAAGTTGCGACGAAGGGAAAGTAAAGCTGGACGTATGATGCGCCGTCAAGGAAAGGGAACGCCTGTTGGAAGAAGGACACCCTACACGATACAGTATGAATGGATGATAAAAGAGGTACTGCATCGCAACATACTGAGCAGCTTGACCACCTGCAGGGTTCTGAAGAGCAAACTCTGTGATGACGAGTTGATAATTCTAGGTGCTTGTTGTTGAGATATATACCACATGCGTAAAGGAGACTCACGGGGAATTGACTATGAGCTGATTCTACGTAGCTCTGAAATTCTGCAAATGTTGTTCTGCATTTCGAAATTCAAGTAAGATGAGGAGATGCACCAAACAAACTCTTGCTACATACCCATACCAGTGCTGGAAAATAGAAATTAACGCCAAACAGAATGGGGTCGCATACAATTACGTACCAAGTTAATGTAGTCAAAGTAGCACTGTCCTGCACAAGCGCTGATCATTTGAGAGACCCAACTAAGACCCTCTCCAGACGTTACGCTGGAGGTAACAGCAGGGAGAGCCTTCTTGATCGCCTGAAAGCACGGACAAATATTTCATAGGTCTGAAGAAAAATTGATACGGTAAGGCCTTACCAATGGGTTGATGTATTGGATGTACCAAGAAGCGGCCTGGCTCGGGGTAATGCCATTGATATCGGGTTCGTTCAGTGTAAAGACGGCTGTGAAGAAATGGGTAAAGCTAATGTCTATCCAGTAATGAGTGGTGACGAACTAGCCCAGCCTTGTGATGCTTGACGTGACGCCAGGTCTGCGATAGGACTGGATGAGCAGTCGGTGCAGCGCTGCATGCCGATGAATCCGAGGCCACCGTTTCCATTGGTAGAGACTGGAGCGTATGTTTCATAATCGTAGCTATTTACTGTTAGTGAACTGCGGACGCGAGAATTCATTGAATATACATTGCGACAACTTCTCCATCTCCGTTGTTGAATACGCCGGGATCGCTGGGGAGAGATGAGTCAGTGAACCAGATAAAACATGAAATGTGAGCCTATGTACAGTGATTCATCGTCTGTTCAGTTATGGTGAGCAAAATATACTTGTACTCGTGATTTGAGATGAAACTCACAGAAAGTCCAGCATAGGCCTCGCTTTCCAGCGAGAACGGTGGTTGCGAAGAGTGCTACAACTGCAAGTCTGGCGGAGGTTAACAT
Organism: Suillus fuscotomentosus; assembly: GCF_016647785.1. Lineage (NCBI taxonomy): Eukaryota > Fungi > Basidiomycota > Agaricomycetes > Boletales > Suillaceae > Suillus > Suillus fuscotomentosus. Next base: position 426,308 of record NW_024539553.1, on the reverse strand, counting down.
GGTCGAGAATGTGTCAGGAAATGAAAGCTTGGGTTGTAGGTGGCACATACCAAGTATATTTATACTTTCAAAAGCGGCGCCCAGCATCTTCAGACTGAGGCGGTCAGGTACGACTGCCATTGGCGCATATGCTTTGACAACGAGCACATTGACATATCAGCGCTACGACGGGATACGTATCTGAATTGGGCATAAGTGGCATGTGACCTGCTTGAAAAATGATACTAATGGCACGGTAGTCCCATTGTATACTTTACATACAAACTGTAATGAACTGAGACAATGATGGCACAGCCGATGGCCACCTTGATATTGAGACGGGGTCCGAAAATGTCAGCGTGGCGGTGAGAGCGGAACCATGTGGAAGCGGCCTCTGAAGACGAGTTATGGAGACCTCATCTCAGCAGGCCAATACGATATTAATAGTAGGGTGCTTGCATCACCTATTGAGTGACTCTTGCCTACAAAAAATTGGATATACCTTACCTCGTTACCACTGAGGTCCTGAATTGACATGTCAACAAGTACAGCATAGAGGATGGACGAATGATGGCGAATGATCATTATAGGTAGTAGACGTCATCATCAGCTGTGTAAGATATGATGGATTATGGATAGAAAATGCTACGTTACTGCGAAATGGAGCCAGGAGCTACCTCGTCACGAACCCTACTAAATTTTTGATGGCGCACTGGTTTGAACGAAAAATTCTGGTGAGCACGGACGGAGCGGAACATTCGGTAGTTATCTGAACGTCGCAGAGTCGGTTCTTCGGTACTGTAAGGCTGAGTCAGGGTTACTCACAGCACCTCAAGATTAAGATCTAGGTTAGATTTATGTCACACGATGTAACGACCAGAGCAAGTTACAAAAAGTGCCCAGGGTCTGACTGGGAAAGTCGCGCAGCGCGCGCTGATGTTTCGTGGTAGGCTGGCAGCTGCCACTGACAGCATCAGAATTACCGACCTGGCCCCATGATGAGGCCTTGAGGTCCGAGGACCGAAGTTGCCGCCCTGTAGCTGACAAAAAGAGAAGACGAGAAAGATCGATGAAGCGGAGGTTTAGCGACTTGAGACTTGGATTGAAACACCTACTTAGATTCAGACTCCTTCAAGTCGGATGGCGTAGGTAAATTCGTGCCCAGTAACAATTGATATTGAACAGTCATGACAAGTACTCGCTAAATCACAACCACTGCGTCTACGAACCACTACGAAATGAGCGCGGAGATCGAAAGCTCGGCTGGGCTCTGTGTTGCATGTCTAGCAAACTTGGCACTGACTCGAAGGCAAGTACCATTCCTTTTGGTTCAAACGTTCAAATTTTGTATCTACTGTCCAGGTCATGATAGCCGCGCATCTCCAGCTCAACTCTGTTCTAGGACGTTGACTTTGCAGACGCATTGACACTGACAAGCTACTTTCCGAGAATCAACCCAGAATTTATGCAGTGCGCCAACCAGGATGCCAGGCTGAGTTCCTTCGGCATGGCAGCCTCTGGAAGTCATCGATGACGTCGACCACATACGATATCCTTTTTCCCGACTCGTGATTGGTCCCCCGCTGCGTCGTCGAAACATGATAAATAGCGGTCGTCAGCCAGGACGAACACCAGTGTTCTCTCTTCCCTCTTTCTCTCACATCGCTATCAGAAATTACAATACGTTCTTTATTTTCATACTATTTAGCATCATGGTTCAACTAGCTCCTCGCTTCGCCACCCTCCTCGCCTTTTGTTTCCTCGTGTCCGCTACTCCCGTCCTTCCTGCTGCTAGTCCCTACGTGTCTCTTAGCGCAGGCTTGGTCGACCCTACTCCGGGCCCGAATGGTACTCATGCCAATCACACTGCTAGGGCTGTTGCTGTCCTTGTCGCCAATAATACCGCAATCCTCGTCGGGCCTACTCCAAGCCCTCATGGGAATGGGACTCACGCCAACCGCACTTCTAGGGCTGTAGCTGTCACCAACAAACACCCCGTATACGCCATCGAACAACACCCAGGTTCGCAGTCTCACGAACAGGCTCAGGGACACGATCCAGTATGTTGTTCAAACTTGTAATATCGAAGCCGTCATGTTGCTAAATCCATGGTGCAGATTACCGGCGTGCAGAACACCCCCAGCGTGCAACACAACGTTGTCGTGGATAAGAATGCACAAGTCCAGTCCAGTCAAAGTCAGGACAAGCCAGTATGTCGCCGCGCCTGACAAGCATCATCTTTCGCTGACATGACTTCACAGACACAGTCCAGTAGTGCTGCTGCCAAAGCAAGTCCCTCTCAAGGCAAGGGCAAGAGGTACGACGATGGTCAGTACCACCCGAACCCTTCCTACGACAATGGCCAGTACCACCCCAACCCCACGTATAACAATGGTCAGTACACCACCGCGACGGATACGTCTTCTCCCACTCCCACTCCCACTCAGACATATGATGACGGATTGTACCATCCCAATACATCCTACGACGATGGCCAGTATCATCCCAATACAGCCTACGATAACGGCCAATACCATAATGCCGCTGCTGCGAATCCCGTCCCCGTTGCGGTTCCCGACGCGGTCACGTCTGTCTTGGGTGTTGTACTCAATGTAGTACCCGGTACCGGAACGGCGACCCCGACGTCCCAAACGGGCTCCACTACCCCTGCGACGACGAATTCTCCAACGACAATAGCCTCCTCCACGTCTGCACAAGAGACTGCCACTGCCACCGCCACGTCTGGAACCACTACCACGACGGCAACTGATCCCACTGAGACTGCAATGCGCACAGTAGCCGGTGCTGGCAAACGCTCGGACGATGGCCATTACCACCCTGATTCGAGGTTTGACGACGGTAGCTACCATCCCAATCCCAAGTTCAACGACGGCAAGTATCACGTCGGTACCACCGGAGGGAAACGCTCGGATGATGGCCATTACCACCCTGATTCGAGGTTTGACGACGGCAGCTACCATCCCAATCCCAAGTTTAACGACGGCAAGTATCACGTCGGTACCACTGGAGCCAAACGTTCGGATGATGGCAAGTATCGCCCCGATTCGAAGTTGAACAACGGTCAGTACCATCCCGATCCCAAGTTTGACGACGGCAAGTACCATCCGGGGAAGTATCATGGGACGAGGGGGTTAGCGCATCAGGATAAGGTGCGCGCTGTTAGGAGAAGAGCTGCCCAATACTAGGCTTAGGAATTTGTAGGCGTTACTTATTGGACTATGATGCAGATATCACTCTTTCACATAAACTTCTACGTTCTCCTATGTGCGATAAGGATCAGCGAGCTTTAACATTCGTTGAAATCATTGGGCGTGTCCGCGTCGTGAGAGGCCTCTTTTAGCATGACCAGTGAGTTCATGGCGTCAATGACCGTACCAGGGAAAACTCGGGATTTTGCCAGGCGGGAGTAATCGGACTGTTTTGCTTCTTCGGTCATCTTCCTTCTATGATTGTGTCTGCAGACTAGTTCTGCGAGATACAGTACTTAGCCAATAAATTGCGAGGTCTGCAGTGGCTTTGCTTTCCAATTTCGTTGCATGGGATGCAGCGAACTTCGAAGGCAAAGCCACTACATCGAGATTCGAGACAATAATCCAAAGGCGGCTACTTCGATCACAGTCAATCACGCAATCTGAAACATTCGATCCCCTTCAACATATGATTCACAAGAATGCATTGCCAAGGATGTGAAAGTCCTTGTATCCGGCGCGTTCGTGAATTGACTTGCGTCTTAGCTTCTCGTGACCGCACTAGGCTTGTCAAAGATCCTCAAGTTGCCTAATAAACAGCAGGCTGCACGTTCAGACTCTCGGTAAGTACTGCTGCCCCGAACCACCACGAGTGAAGTCAAACTCACTGTTTGGCGCTCCGTAATTCTTGACAGAGCCCAGTGAGTATACCAGACACACTCGCAATGCACACCTGCTTGCAGATTTCGGAGATTTTGAGAATCATTTTTGCAGAAGTGACACAGGTCACAGGTGGCGGCGTACAACCATCATATGCCCTGTACCACCTGGCGTTGACGTGTCGAGCTTTCCGAGAGCCGGCGCTGGACGCCCTGTGGGCACATATACCAACGCCGGATGTACTTGTCATGTGCTTGCCTCAGGACGCTCGTTCTCAACCCATGCTAAAAATGACCATGGAGAATTTTGACCAGTTCGAATGCACGCCTTCCGGGATCGCCGCAGCATTCAGGGTGGTGAGTTGGCTATTCTCTTCTTATTCATTTATATTGTTTACCAATTTCAGAGGCTTCTCAGACCCTTGACCACTGATGATTGGGCTACCTTTCAAATGTATGCGCGTCGCGTACGCTCGCTCACTTTCGCAAAATATGATGCTGAGTCCTACGCCCTGATGAGAGATCGCGGGCTGCACGATAGCGCTGCGCTTGCTCTCCTGGGCTCTCCTGCTTTACCATTCTCCCCGTTTCCTCTGCTTCGCGAGCTATACTGGAATGACCAGCGCGATGTGCTTCTGCCTTGCCTCCAGCGCTGCATTTCCAACTCCCTCACTCGACTAGTCATTCATTCGGAGCTTTGGCCATCAGCAATGGTCGATCTCGTCGCAGGTCTAGGGAAGGCTTGTCCTATGGTCAAAGAATTTCGTTGCTCGATGCCGCCCGCTAGTGCATGTGCCATGATTTCTGATATCGTCACCTACTGGGATGATCTGGAGATCTTAGAGATGGGAGTAGTGAATGCGCAGCAGGCATTGCAGCATCTTGCTTCCCTGGAGAAGCTGAGAGAGTTGAAGATGCTCGTGCCAGAAGGTCACAGCCTGGACGAAGACTTGGCATCGACGTTCAGCGTCAAGTTTTCGTTGGACGAGTTCAGTATAACTGCTGCAAGGATCGAGCCGCTTCTCGCTTTTTTGGCGCCTTTGAAAATTTCTGCGAAGAGCGCGAATCTGAAAATCGACACAGCTTCAAATGCGGATGATCTCGGCCAACTACTTTCCTCCCTCATAGAGCACTTCTATCCCAACGTTTTAGAATCATTGGATGTTTGGATGGCTCGCCCCACTGACCCCACCAATCACGCCCTTTCCGAACTGAGTGCTTCCATCTTTCAAAAGATCCGGGCCTTTACAGGGCTCACCAATCTTAATCTCAGTTCAATCCATGCCTCTATGACCGACCATGAACTTCTAGACCTCATTTCGGCTTGGCCGAAAATGGAACATTTTTACCTTAACACGGCCTGGGATTGGGGGGTGGCCCGCTTGAGGGTAACGTTTCATGGGCTTGCCGGTATCCTCGAGCGCTGTCCAAATCTGCGTTCCCTAGGGGTCGACCTAGACACCTCGCCTCCCCACGACCCACCTGTCTACGTTGATAACCAATACACTGGCATCGCCAGGGATAAAGTCACTGAACTCAACGTTGGGTCTGCGGAATGCAACGACGTCGAGACCATTGGTAGCCTGCTAGCTGAAATGTGTCCCAACTTGATTTCCATCGGTCGCGCGTGTCCCGTAAATCTCAATTACGAAGATCCTTCCGCAAATAACGAATGGTTTGATGGGGAAGCAAAATGGGAAGAGGTTAGAGGGTTCATAGCTCAGAGGAGAAGTGGGCAGCTGGAGCAGAACAATGGTGAGTGCGCTTTATAGTCATGCAGTCGTGCCCTCATTTCTCCTAGTGTAGGATTATTACACTAGCGGTGTCTGATGTAAAGAATTGGTGCTGTTCACACGAACAGGTTGTAAAAGCGACTGCTAGTGATCATGTCTACTAGTATTCAGTAAGGTATGCAACCAAACTTGTTGGACTTTGATGCAAATGTCACTCCTTCACATAAGCTCGTACACTCTGTTTTATCCGATTATGACCAAAGGGCTTCAATATTTGGAGGTGTCCGCGTCGCGAGCCTCCTCGAGTAGCTTTCAGCGGACCTGAGCCTGCTGCATGGCATTACTTTGAGCATGACCACGGTCGCATCGGGTCTTCCTAAGAATCTACAGTGCGTGTTGGATACGTCAATACTTAACCAGTAAATTGCCAGGCCTGTGCGCTAGTATCTCCGCCTTCGGAGTTCGCTAAGACCGTCCAAGGCCTAGGCAAATCCCTCCGATCAGTCAAATTTCCAAGAAGGATTCGGAGAACTAGAAATCCTTTTCTGATTGACCGGCAAATTAGCAAGACCCGATGCGTGAATTAGTTCTACTTAACCATAACTTGCAACCAAATTAAACCAATCCGCCTATGACTGTTGCTCAATGCTGTCATCTATCGCCGGTCTCGAGGACGAAGTTGTAGCTCGATCAGCCACCATCTTTGGTTACGACGGGTCTCCACGAGCAGCCATTGCCAGCTGTATAGGGTAGTCTGACAGAATATCGCGGGGGCCGAGCAGGCGGCAGGACAACAATTAGTGGTTCAGGCCGTTGATTCGACTGCCAAGCCTAACCTCCAGCTCTCGATTGACGGGCCAATATCTCTGATCCATTCAGTATCCTGGACTCTGGGCTGGCGTCCGGGAATTGAACCTTCGACTCCTTCGGAATGATTATTTCTGTTGGCAATGCCATAAGACAAAGTTGTAGTTCAACTTATTGATCTGATCCTTGAAATGTTGATACAAGGAGCTTTGTGGACAAACTTTCGGAGTTGGCAACCTTGTGGCAACCAATTAACTTATATTTCGTGCAAGTCCAATTAACAATTAACGAATTTTAATTGGTCTATGTTAGCAAGTTCTGCGATATTATGTAATATTATACGTTGGACCCAGATTGACACTTGGTTTTCGATGCTACCTTGTCATTCACCAAGGCAATTTGCCCGCACCTAGGCCTGGCATGGACGTTCGATTGCATTGATTGAACCTCGAATCGAACTCCGTGTCTGACAATAGACTAGTCAATTTTAAATCATGCAATCCGAAACATTCGATCGATCACTCCGATTCACAAACTTCTATTTGAAAGGTCGTTCAAGGCGCCGCGGTCTGATTACTCTGAGTGTCTGAACTTTCCCGACTTCGGAAGTCTCAGATTCTCTCGGTCGCATGATCCTCAAGTTGCTTAGCGAACAGAAGGCCGCGCAGATTCTCCAAGACTCCAATCAATAACTACTCCGAACGACCACGACTCAACACCTTGCCTTTTGACACTTGTTCTATCACGATAATTTTTGACCGAGTCTGGTGAGTAGCAGATTATTGTGTCAGATACTGCCACTGGAAGACTGATTGATGATTGCCCATTGTTCAGTCGTGATTAGTACCAATGCACACCTGCCTGCGGATCCCAGAGATGTTGAAAGCTATATTCGCGGAACTGATGCCGGTCACAGAGAGCGGTGTTCAACCATCATTTGCCACTCTGTACCACCTGGCATTGACGTGTCGAGCTTTCCGAGAGCTAGCACTGGACGCCCTATGGGCGCATATTCAAACACCAGATATGCTTGTCATGTGGCTGCCTCAGGATGCTCGTTCTCAACCCGCAACATTCACCGCGAGGGGTCGCACAATAATAGATATCTCTGGGCACAGTCTGGTCAGTCCGATGTTCTTCTCTTTTGAATGTAGTTCATGATATATCGATTTCAGCGGCTTCTCCGACCCTTGGTCGACGACGATTGGACTACTTTTCAAAAGTATGCGTGTCGCGTGCGCTCACTCACTTTTGAAAAATATGATGACTGCAAAACTCGTAAGCTGTACGATAGCGCTGCGCTTGCTCTCCTGGGCTCTCCTGCTTCACCATTCTCCCCGTTTCCTCTGCTTCGCGAGCTATACTGGAATGACCAGCGCGATGTGCTTCTGCCTTGCCTCCAGCGCTGTATTTCCAACTCCCTCACTCGACTAGTCATTCATTCGGAGCTTTGGCCATCAGCAATGATCGATCTCATCGCAGGCCTGGGAAAGGCTTGTCCTATGATCAAAGAATTTCGTTGCTCGATGCCGCCCGCTAGTGCATGTGCCATGCTTTCTGATATCGTCACCTGCTGGGATAATTTGGAGATCTTAGAGACGGGAGCAGTGAATGCGCAAGCATTGCAGCATCTTGCGTCCCTGAAGAAGCTGAGAGAGCTGAAGATGCTCGTACCAGAAGGTCACAGCCTGCAAGTGGACCCGGCATCGACGTTCAGCGTCAAGTTTTCGTTGGACGAGTTCAGTATAACTGCTGCAAGGATCGAGCTACTGGTCGCTTTTTTGGCACCTTTGAAAATTTCTGCGAAGAGCGCGAATCTGCAAATCAACACAGCTTCGAATGCGGGTGATCTCGACCAACTACTTTCCTCCCTTACTGAGCATTTCCAACCCAATGTTTAAAATCATTGTATGTTTGGGTGAATCGCCCCACCGATTTCGACGATCATTCCTTTTTCGAACTGACTACTTCCGCCTTCCGAAATATCCGGACCTTTACAGGGCTCACCAATCTCGATCTCAGTTCAATGCATGTCTCTATCACCGACGACGAAGTTCTAGACCTTGTTTCCGCTTGGCCGGAAATGGAATGTCTTTACCTTGACTCAGCCTGGGACTGGGGGATTTCCTTCATGGGAGTGACATTTGGTGGGCTTGCGGGTATCCTCGAGCGCTGTCCAAATTTGCGCTCCCTAGGGGTCAACCTAGACACCTTTCCCCCCTACGACTCACCTGTCCACGTCGATAACCAAAATACTGGCATTACCAGGGAGAAATTCACTGACCTCAGTGTTGGGCATGCGGCATGCGAAGATGTCGAGGCCATTGGCAACCTGCTAGCTGGGATATTTCCCAACTTGACCCAGATCTATCGTGCGCATCCCATAGATATAGATTATGATGATCTTTCCGATCAGAATGAATGGTTTGAAAGGGGGAATGAATGGAAAGAGGTTGAGAGTTTTATCATTCAGAAGAGAATGAAACAACTGAAGCAGAACGACGGTGAGTGCACTCCATACTAACGCAGTCATGATCTAACATGCCCTAGTGTAGGACAAAGATGTACCAACGGATTGTGTTGATGCTGCCCAAGTGAACGAGTTTTGCTTGCTCTGTACAAGATGGCTGCCACGTGATTCTGTATATTAGGGGGACCCGCTCAACATGCATGGTGGAGACACCGAGCCGGCACGTTCAACTGTTATAATAGTGTTTTACTTGTGCTAGCTTGCTTTTATATTAATGTGGAGGCCGTTTGCATGGAAGAGGAAGATTCACAAACGTTTCTGTCAAGAATATCTTCTGCCACCATTAATATTGTTACCCGACCATATCAACCTCGCGAAAGACGCTCGAGGCAGATAGCGATACGCATTACGAATTCAGCGCAGGTGAATCAAGATATCATTGACTGCAGACTGAGAGGTTTGTTGTGATCATATTGTTACACCATCCAAACTGCTGACGAGTACATAAATGTTTCAGGTCAGCAATCATTAATCACGCGCGGCCCTTGGTACTTATAATAAGTTGACCAGGAGGGGATAGGAAAAGTTGGACGGTGCGATTGAGCGTAGATTTGTTACGGCAAAGCTGGACCTCAAGCCTCCGTACGTTAGAGCCGATGCGAAGTTCCGGCCCAGATACACAAAATTTGCGCCTACACGAGTGTCTTCGCATTGAATGCTGAATTGAACTAACATTTGACAGCGCAGAGGAACTCTTCTTATGGATGAGCGAATTGTAGCCCAAGCTAGAAGCGTCCAGCAAAGCGTGGCGAGGCGGACTATGTCTTTAGCACCCTGCAGGTACCCGTCTCCTAGGATATCTAGACGCCAGATGACAGCAGTGGTCAGGGGGCTACCGCTACCCCAATCGCGCTGACTCGTTCTGTTTAGGAATGACACTACTGAGGAAGCGACCCTTTAATCAGTATCGGCTATCTTCGGACCGACCAGCGTGCGGAAATGAAGGAACCCTCTTCATCAAGGGCCCAGATGCTGGCTTCAGTACTTGTATCAACCTTTCTTGTGCGACGACTTGCATATTTGAATAGACGCGGCCAGTTGAAAATAATGGTCACTAGTACTAGTAAGTAGTACTCTCGTCCAGTCACTGAATTCCTAATTGTCGGACATCGGATCATAACGACCACAGCTATTATGTAACTCGTTAGGGTAGTACTACTAACAGTCACCGGTCACCAGCTGTGAACGAAGGAGATAAGAAGTAGTACGTGCCGGTAAAACATGTACTCGACTTGTAAGAGTTGACCTAATAATTAGTTCACCCATGACAGCATACGCCTTCTGTGCGCTCAACGCCCACTCAATTTTCTATCTTGTGATACGAAGCACTCGTCGTCTGGGCAAGCGACTCAACGGAATCCACGCCTTTTACCTCATCAAAAGATTGTGATTGCGATTACGGGCTAGGTGCCAAATCGATATTCCAATTGCCATAAAATGGGACAGCATATTTCATCCGACGATACTGCTCGTACGCGAATTTTTTTATCAGATACCCCCACCCAACAGCCTGGCTCTGTCCTGGATTCCATGATCAACTCTGTTGACCCGAGCGAGCCTGCTTCGTCAGGCAGCTCTCAGGCCCACATCCCGAGCCAGCCTGAAATGGTCGGCAAACAATCCTCACTATCTTCACCTCGCAGATTTCGGGAAGTTATCAACGAGTTCGCCGCTTCTCTAAAATGCAGTCTAGTGCTCGAGAATAAGGGTAATGTTGCTCGTGATCATCTTGCATCAGAGCGAACCTATCTTGCCTACGTTCGCACCAGTCTCGCATGTGCAAGTGCTGGAGTAGGTGAGACCGTGATCTGTGCTCTGCCCATGATAATCGCTTACAAGTAGAGGCAATCAACAGCCCTTGTACAGCTGTTCACGCTTTCCAATTCCACAGATGCAAATACCCATGGTCAAGGAGAGATTGTTCCACAGCGTTTTGCTCGACCACTTGGCGCCACGGTGGTGCTCTTGGGTTTGTTCATCCTAATTTATGGCGAGTCCTATAATTGTACCACCTCATGCATTCTCATAAGTCGTAGGCCTCGTACGCTACTTCATGACCCAGGCGGCCCTCGTACGGGGTTTCTTCCCGGTGGCACGCAATTCCATTGCTGCCCTGGCATTTGCCCTTGGGGCCGTCGTTGGCATCGTTTTTGGGGTACTAGTTGCTGAAACCCGAGGCTAAAGTGTGGGGCTGGTCACTGTAACCGTATATGGTTACGGTAGTACAATTGTACGGTAGCCATACGGGTACTGCCCGTATTGTACCGTATGTCATACCTCGATATCCTCAACGGTGCGGTGCGGATCACTACATGGTCATGCGGCCAACCAATACGGTCGTACGGTATATGAAGATACTGAATTACAGTAGCTAGATGTAGTATCAACCCATCAACTACCGCGATGGCATTTAGCAGGTCGAAGGGACCGAAAGAATGTGCTTGAGAGTCGACGGTACGGCAGAAACTACACAGTGGAATATTAGTATACCTATAGACAATAGTTTTGAGCAGGTTGAACTCACCAGGGATAGCGAGCTAGCCAGACACGACAGGTTCGGAAATTGTGAGCAGCAGCCTGCTCACCGGCCACAGGCATCCCTCGAGGTCGTTGAGCGTTTTTTGTACTGAGCTGTTAACTGATCCTTTGCGTGGTCCAAATGACTTCGTAACTTGTGGCCATCGTCGCAGTCAGTTGAAAGGCTTTCGAACGAAATTTGGGAGTTAACCGGTAACCGACCAAGGACTGTAAAGGAACAAGTTGCAGAATACTGGTCAGGTGATACTCTCGGCAGCATTCCGCTCACTCATCAAAATGAAATTAATGAATTGTCTACAGCCACATATAATGTTGGGTCTCAGATCTCAATTCTGATGTAAACATACTTCAATGTGATCAGGTCTACTATCTGCAGGTAACTCGTTCTCAAGATCTCAACTTTCATTCACAGAACGTTCTCCATTCATGAAACCCTATTCCGTGACTCCGTTGCCTTCACGTCACACTTCACGCAACCTTATCGATGTGGAACAACCCATAGCCCTGGGTGGCTTATGATCAGCGCTTGGACGTATTCAGTCATTCTCTTGGTCTGAACGCGGCACAATATAAAACACCTCAAGGCAGGCATTATACTCTATAGTTTAAGATCGGCTCTTTGTTCTAATCTGGAAATCCACAGGAATTACTCTGAGCAACGCTGTTAGTTGATTTCTCTTTCCAAACACAAGCATACCAGTGAGGTTTCTCAGCTCAAGAGATAGGAACACCGTGCGATATAACCATTAACAGGGCCACGCATTACCATCGTTGAGCAAATTCAGAGAGGGGATGTTCTGGGAGTTGACCAAAAGGGCCAAATCCATCACTCGAGGAGATAAAAAGGCGCCAGGACGCAGAGGCAGCTGCTGAGCAAGCCCGAAAGGATGCTGAGGCTGCGAGAGCACAGATCGCCGAGCTCATCAGGTCGAATCAAGAATCGCAGGAAAGGGCTATGGAGGCTCAGTGGGCCGCTGAGCAAGCTGCGGCAGCCTCACAGGATCAGACCCATAGGGAAATGGAGGCAATGGTCGAGGCCGAATGGGCTGCCAACGAAGCTTGCTTACTGGCAGAAGCCGCTGCTCGTACCGCTAGCGAAGAAGTAAAATACAGAGCAGCAGAAGCAGAAGAGGAGCATAAGCGAACTGTCGCTGTCCAAGAACAAGCCAAACGAGACGCCCAGGCTGCCCAGGAGCAGTCCAAGAAACTACAGGAGGCTGCCGATAAAGAGAAGAGGAGAGAAATTGCTGCCCAGGAAGCGGCCAACACGTCAAAGAAAGTGGCAGAAGAGCAATTAAAGGCAGCCAATGCTGCCAAGGAGGAGGCTGAATGTTACAAGTAACATCGGCTACATGGCCCCCCTATCATTTTTCCCCTTCGTCCTCGCCCTCATATGCCTCCGGCTCGCACTCCTCTACCGACTATCCGTTGACCGGATCCTCGGGACCGTTCCCGTCCCTCATCCCCCTCCTATCGCACCAACGTGCGCACGTGCCTTCGGGCTATGACTCATTCTGACTCGTGCCACCAATGTGGCTTTCCTTATCTTGTCTTATCTTTCCTTTGACTCGTGCATGCTGCACATTGTATCATTTACCATTGGCTCGTTCCAACGTTTCTCGGTCTCATTCCGCATTCGACCTTACATCACTAATCAGGCTCTGCCACCATCGTACCTATACCCTTTCCGTTTCCCCTTTGCCCTTACCTACAGTACGGTAGCCTTGCCCTTAACCCTTTCCACTTAGTATAAGTAGTCGGTCACTCTGTACTAGATTCCCTAACTTGAATCTACTCAATCTTCCCTCGAACATACTTCCCTCTGAAGCCCCCTCAGCTTCAGTCTCTAGTATCTTTTCTTAGGTGCTCATCGCGCCTAAGTCCACCTCGATCGACCACCTCATCGTTTGGACAAGACTGTCCTTACTTTGAGACCGTCAGTGACTTTGAAGACATCCGTCTTAGAAGTCACGTGACACGCGCGTCTCTGATATCTGCCGACTCGACATCGCCAGTCTCAGTCGCTACACCGGATCCTTCTGGTTACGTCACGAACGTTAGCGGACGAAGCCTCTCTTAGGGCTCCGCGTAACAGATCTATTTGAGTGCGTAACAAAAGATTCAAGTTACTCCTTTTTGCGCCCTGCCATCTGCATGGCCAATAACCGACAGACACCACGACTACCTGGACCCCGAAGTACCCTTGGGAACGCGATCCCAACACTCCGGACTCCGAAGAAGAAGAATCGGAAGAAGACCATACGTCCTCCGACGAGTTTCCCGACGAACAACCGTACGGTAACCTCAACTCGAACCCTGGAACAAGAATGTCCGGAGGCCCCACCCCACAACCAACAGTGGTCGTATCCAGGCCTGAACTAAAGGCTGGAGTACCACAGAACTATGATGGAAACATCGATGATGCCGAGCGCTGGATGTACTCGGTGGAGACATACTTCCTCATCAACTCGACGATCTACAGCTCCGACCAAACCAAGGTCGCTGTTGCACTCCAATACATGAACGATGGAGACGCCCGCGTCTGGGCCGACACCTTCTACCGAGCAGCCTTCGACAAACCTGCCGTCGACTTCGGTAGCTGGAAGGACTTCAAGAAGGCTTTCACCGAATCCTTCCACCCGGTCGACCGGATGACTGAGGCTCTAACCAAGCTTCATGGTTTGACCCAAACTGGCGACGTGATGCCCTACATCGCAACGTTCAAAACCCTGTCGTCCACTGCTAGTCTCAAGCAGGATGTCGCCCTCATCCACTTCTTCGAACGAGGGTTGAAACCAGGACTTCGAACCGCCATCTACACGAAGGAGGTCGTCCCCAACACCATCGATAAATGGTACACTGCCGCGACACAGTTGGAAGCCAACTACAAGCGATCAAGAGCAGTTGTGTCCAACAACAGATCGGTACGCCCTTCCGGGCACCGGCACGTCCCCAAACCTCAGGTTCACCAACGTGATCCTGATGCTATGGACGTTGATCGTTCCCTCACGCCTGAGGAACGACAGAAGTGCTTCGATAAAGGCCTTTGCTTCAAATGCAAGGAAAAGGGCCATCGAGCAAACGACTCCCGGTTCCACCCGAAGGTGCGCCGAGGAGACAAGAACGACGAAGAAGACAAAGGCAAGAAGCCAAGCAAGTCTGGCGTCCGCCAGCTTGACGAGTCTTCTGACGAGGAAGACATGGAAGTCAACCTTGTCAAAAGAAAGGATTTTTAAAGAGAGGGCTTGTCGAACGGTCAATTCCCTCTATCTGCGCATTGTATACTAAAGCTGTTGGTAAATCCAACGAGTTTTGTGTCCCGGTGACACTTTTCTCTTCTTGCAGTGCCAAAACCGTTCAGTCGACCGCCATCATCGACTCAGGGGCAGGTGGGACCTTCATTAGCTATGACTTCGTCAAGCGAAATGGGATCCGGACCCACCTACTCAAGAAACCCTTCCGGATCACCACAGTAGACGGAAGCCCGTCCTCAGCAGGACAGGTAACCCAATACTGCATGCTATTCATTCGTCTCGATCGGAGACTTATGTATGGAAAGTTCAACGTAACGAAACTTTCCAAGCATGATGACCTACTTTTTGGAAAACCTTGGCTTAGTGCCATGATGCCCAATATCGACTGGAAGGCCAACACGATCTCCCTGCCTGCGACCAATAGGTCGAAGGAGGTGGAGAGGGAACTCAACGCCTCCAGACGAGAAAGCAAGGCCAAGCCATATCTCTTTCGTGGAGAAAAGGCTGTCCTAGAAGAACTCGACGACGAGGACTTTTCGCCCCTCAAGCGACTCCCCAAGGGCACCCAACATTGCCTCAAGGAAATCAAGAAACGCAAGAAGCGTAACAAGAAGAAGACGGCGCCAATCATCGTGTCCTTCGAAGATACCGACTTCAACACCATGGACGATGTCTGGGTCGGACAGACCCATCTTGCGGATAAAGTTGAGGAGATCTCCACTTATCCCCTCACTGACGATGAAATCCTAGTGGAATATGCTTCGGACGGAACATCCGTCCGGATCATCGAAAACATCTCTTTCGACACTCCGCTCACCAAGGACGGGACCTCGAAGAAAGAAATCCGGAAGGCTCTCCACAGACGAGCAAAACCTCTCCGGAACCTCTGGATCCTCGCTTCTCAGCAGGACTACACGAAGACCTCCAACAAAGCTCAAGAATTTGCTATGGAGGACGCGCAGGAGAAAAAGAAGAAATCATTTGAAGAACTGGTACCTTCCTATCTTCATGATTTTGCTGACATCTTCGCAAAGGACGGTTTAAACAAACTCCCTCCCTCTCGACCGGGAGTAGACCACAAAATCGAAACAAAGGAAGGCTTCATTCCGAAGTCTTCTCGAGCCTACCCGCTCTCACCAAAGGAAACCGACGCTGTCAAAGCATTTTTGGACGAACATCTCGCCAAAGATTTCATCCAACCCTCGAAGTCTCCTCAAGCTGCTGGATTCTTCTTTGTCGGCAAGAAGGACGGTTCTCTCCGCCCCTGCCAGGACTACCGATACATCAACGAATGGACGATCAAGAACGCGTACCCACTCCCTTTGATACCACCCTTGCTTGCGAAACTCAACAAAGCGCAATGGTTCACAAAGGTCGACGTACGCTCAGGATATAACAATATCCTCATTCACCCCGACGACAGGTGGAAGGCCGCATTCTCCACCTCATACGGGCTCTTCGAGCCCAAGGTAATGTTTTTCGGATTGTGCAATTCACCCGCTACCTTCCAAGCTTACATGAACCAGACATTTTCAGAAGAACTGAACGAAGGATGGTTAATCGTCTATATGGACGACATCCTGATCTTTTCAGATAACCTGGACGAACACCGGCAGAGGACCCGCCGAGTGTTGGAGAAACTCCGCAAAGAGTCTCTCTTCCTCAAACCCGAGAAATGTACTTTCGACTCTCAAGAAGTCGAGTACCTCGGTATGATCATTCGACCTGGACAGGTCGCTATGGACACTGCCAAGCTGAAAGGCATCAGCGAATGGCAACAACCCTCTTCAGTCAAGGACGTGCGGTCCTTTCTTGGATTCTGCAACTTCTACCGTCATTTCATTCCCCACTACTCCGACATCGCACGCCCTCTCCTCGATCTAACCAAGAAGGAGATCCCCTTCTCTTGGTCCGATTCTACCGAGGCTTCATTCCAGCATCTGAAGAAGCTTTTCACCACCGAACCGGTTCTGCGGAACCCCGACTCCTCGCGACAGTTCGCACTTGCAACTGACGCCTCGCTCTTCGCGACCGGAGCAGTCTTGCTCCAGACGGATAGCAATGGGGATTACCACCCCTGCGGCTACCTCTCCCAGTCCCTCAACGCGGCCGAATGGAACTACGAGATCTACGACCGAGAACTCCTTGCCATCATCCGAGCCCTTCAGGCTTGGAGGCACTTCCTTGAAGGAAACCCTCACCCAGTCATTGTCTTCACGGATCACAAGAACCTGATCTATTTCCGCTCCGCGCAACGACTCACCCGACGACAGGCCCGGTGGCACCTCACGCTCACCAACTTTGATCTGGAACTTCACCATGTTCCTGGAACAAAGCTCGCTGCACCGGATGCCTTGTCCCGCCGTCCGGACCACGCTATAGCTGGTCAGGATAACGAGGATCGTATCCTCCTCCCCGACACCCTGTTCACCTGTCTAATCGACGCTGAACTCGCAGACGAGTTTCAACGACTCTCTGACGATCCCTCCGACCAGACTGTGAAAACAGCCTTGGACGCCCTTTCCGGGGTGTGCGCACCTCCCATGAAGTCTGCACTTTCCGATTGGAGGTTCACCGATGGTGTTCTCTTCTATAAGGATCGTGCCTACGTTCCCCCCGACCTCCGGCATCGCGTGTTGTCTCTACATCACGATCACCCTACCGCCGGGCACCCCGGGCGTTCCGGTACCGAATGGAACGTCAAGAAATCCTACTGGTGGCCCGGAATGGGCTCCTTCATTAGGAAATACGTCGATGGCTGCGCCATGTGCCAGCAGATGAAGGTTAACACCCACCCCACGACACCTCCCCTCACCCCGATACCCTCCTCGGCCCTCCGGCCCTTCGCTCAGGTCTCGGTTGATTTAATCACCGACCTCCCCGAGAGCGCCGGCTACGATTCTGTCATGGTCGTGGTAGACCATGGGCTTACGAAGGGGGTAATTCTCTGCCCTTGCAGAAAAACCATCACAGCGGAAGGAGTAGCCGAACTTTTCTTCAAGAAAGTGTTCATGCGCTTCGGACTCTATGATAAGATCATCTCGGATCGAGGCCCCCAATTCGCCTCGAAGCTAGCAAAGGAGCTAGGACGACTCCTCAACTACCAAGTCGCACTTTCCACTGCCTATCACCCTCAGACAGATGGCCAGACCGAACGGCTCAACCAAGAGCTCGAAACCTACCTCCGGATCTACTGCCGGACGACTCCCTCCGAATGGGCAAAGCACTTGCCTATGGCCGAATTTGTTCATAACTCCCGACGACACTCTGCCAGAAATGCCTCTCCCTTCTATCTCATGATGGGCTACGAACCACGAGGCATCCCCCATCTCTTCCCCGACTCTACCCTACCAACCGCCGAAGACCGAGTCAAATCACTCGCCAAGATCCGCGAAGAAGCCCTTGCATGCCACAGCCTCGCGCAGCAACGCATGGCTGATCGTTCCTATGGCCAGCGTTACAAGCCATGGAACGTTGGTGATAAGGTATGGCTATCCGCCACAAACCTGATCACCAGATTCCCTTCTAGGAAACTCGCCCCGAAACGATATGGACCCTTCCCAATCCAGAAGGTCCTCTCCCCCATCACGTTCCAGCTCAAGCTGCCTGCCAGCTGGCGTATCCACCCCACGTTCCATGCCTCGGAACTTTCCTCCTATCAGGAGACAGACGTGCATGGACCGAATTTCACCGAACCTCCTCCTGATCTTATCGATGGAGAGGAACACTACGAAGTGGAAGCTATCCTCCAACACAAGGGTACCGGATCGCGTCGCCGGTACCTCGTGTCTTGGGTTGGCTATCCTGCCTCCGAACGAACATGGCTCCCCGAAACAGAATTGAAGTCCGCAGCGGAGCTCCTGAAGGCGTATAAGAAGCGACTCAAGATCGCTTCAATCGCCATCTCATGTTGATCAACAACCGCCACCGCAACTTCTCCTACCGCCCTCACTACACTAGGGCTGACCCCACCAGCGAACCCATCCACACCGATACCAAAGCCTTCCATCGCCAACAAATCCGCAATCGCCACCGCCCCAAGAAATCCACACCCGTCGACAAACAGAGACCCACTAC
The DNA here is from genome assembly GCF_016647785.1 of Suillus fuscotomentosus. NCBI lineage: Eukaryota > Fungi > Basidiomycota > Agaricomycetes > Boletales > Suillaceae > Suillus > Suillus fuscotomentosus. Next base: position 407,522 of record NW_024539553.1, on the reverse strand, counting down.
CCAATACCCCACCTACGCCACTACCCAAGGAAAGACGCTCCACTATGTCGGCCTCAGCGTCGTCTGTTTCCTCGCACCGATCCGCTACCTCTCATGTGTCTGCCTCCGACCCCGACCCGACGAGCCAGCCAACGCATGGCCATGATAGGCCCTCCTACACCGTCTTCCGACGACCATCCCTTCGCTCAGTTGTCCAAGACAGGCAACGGGCCTATTGGGAAGCAGTCATCTGCGATCCCCAGTATGCAATCCGACTCGACAACTATCTCAACCGCACCAACGACGACATAACCATGAACCTCGTTCAGGCCTTCAGGGCCACCGATGCTCTCACCGGCAATATCGCCAGGATTGACCTGGCTAGGGAGACTGCCCTATCCACCGTCTCAACCAGATACAACCAAGGCAAGATCAAACGAGCCTTGCTAAATCTGTTTGAACTTAGGAACTTCCATGCCGCCGTCATGGCCGTCGAGGAGGAGCGGGCATTTAATCCCCCTCCCGACCCGCTTGCAGTCGTCGAGCGTGCTGTCTATGACAGAGCTCCGACCCCCTTCCTTCCCCAGCTACCCCGCTCTGAATCACCAGAGCAGATCCCCAATGTCACCCAGTTAACCAACCCCGAGATCGACCGTCTCTATAACGAATACGAACGCGAGCTCTACGCCCCACGTAACCCCTCCCCCATCCTCGATGCCGACACCATCTCTATCATCATCCCAGAGTTGGATGAATGCCCCCCCGCATCACCTGTTCTCAACCCCGACGATTGGGTACCCACCGAGACGGTCCCACACCTCTCTATTGGTTCTCCGGAACCCCTTCCCACTCCGCAACGCCGAAATCACCGTGCTCGTGCACGATCCATCTTGTCCCTAGGACTACCCCTCTCCCATGCGCATCGACCGCGCACCCAGAACTTCACTAGGCACTATCCTCGCGAGGAAGCCCAGGGAGACGCTATCAACGACGCGCGTCGTGATGCCACCGAGACCACCCAGGTCTACCGCAGCAACGTTGTCTGCCGCCAGTGCCGTGTCTACAGACACAAACAGAAACACTGCGCGCAATACTTCTGCCGCATTTGTGGGCAATTTGCCCCAAAACATCTCACTCCTTTCTGCCCTCGACTTGACGGCAGGAAGATCCTTCGTCGTGGAACCTCTTCCGACCGGTTCTACAGGGACATGCAGCAGCTCGAAGCTGCGTATGACCAGGACGCTGCTCGTCTTGAGCAAGAACGCGAAGAGAATGCAATCGAAGCCGCCTCCTGGCTCGAAGACCTCGACTTTGACCCCGCATGGTATAACAACCAGGACGACTACATTCCTCTGGACGACGATTAAAGAGTTCGTGGAACTCTACCTTGAAACGGGGGTAATGTTACAAGTAACATCGGCTACATGGCCCCCCTATCATTTTTCCCCTTCGTCCTCGCCCTCGTATGCCTCCGGCTCGCACTCCTCTACCGACTATCCGTTGACCGGATCCTCGGGACCGTTCCCGTCCCTCATCCCCCTCCTATCGCACCAACGTGCGCACGTGCCTTCGGGCTATGACTCATTCTGACTCGTGCCACCAATGTGGCTTTCCTTATCTTGTCTTATCTTTCCTTTGACTCGTGCATGCTGCACATTGTATCATTTACCATTGGCTCGTTCCAACGTTTCTCGGTCTCATTCCGCATTCGACCTTACATCACTAATCAGGCTCTGCCACCATCGTACCTATACCCTTTCCGTTTCCCCTTTGCCCTTACCTACAGTACGGTAGCCTTGCCCTTAACCCTTTCCACTTAGTATAAGTAGTCGGTCACTCTGTACTAGATTCCCTAACTTGAATCTACTCAATCTTCCCTCAAACATACTTCCCTCTGAAGCCCCCTCAGCTTCAGTCTCTAGTATCTTTTCTTAGGTGCTCATCGCGCCTAAGTCCACCTCGATCGACCACCTCATCGTTTGGACAAGACTGTCCTTACTTTGAGACCGTCAGTGACTTTGAAGACATCCGTCTTAGAAGTCACATGACACGCGCGTCTCTGATATCTGCCGACTCGACGTCGCCAGTCTCAGTCGCTACACCGGATCCTTCCGGTTACGTCACGAACGTTAGCGGACGAAGCCTCTCTTAGGGCTCCGCGTAACAGATCTATTTGAGTGCGTAACACTGAATGCAAGTTGAAAGAAGACATTCAACCTGTGGTGACTCCCACACCTGAAGAAGTCAGCGCCGCCAAGCGGAAATTTCAATATCGGGAGGATCTTTTCCACTTTGCAGTAGCCAGGGTGGCAGGAGGAGGGAAATCATCCCTCATCAATGCCTTCCGCGGTTTGCTTAAAAAGGATATGGGAGCTGCTGCCACAGGCATCACAGAGACAACGCCAACTATGGCTAGACTCCCCGACCCCAATGTGGAATACCCTCTTGTCTGGTGCGATATCCCGGGCGCAGGCACGCTCAAAATCCCAGACTGGCAATACTTCAATACCCAAGGCCTTTACATCTTTGACGGTATCATCGTCCTGTTCGACAATCACTTCACTATGACCGACATCGTCATCCTTGTCAACTGCAGGTGTTTCAAGATCCCCACATATATCGTGCGCTCTAAGGCAGATCAGCATAACTTGAATATCATGAAGGATGATGGGTACGATAGCAATGATGAGAGTGAGGGCAAGAAGAAGAAGCTTTACCAGGCTGCACGACAGCAGTTCATTTTGAAGACGCACCGGAGCATGAAAGACAACATGAAGAATGCCAATATGCCTGATCAAAGGGTTTACATTGTTTCGAATACAACAATATTTGGTGTTGTGAAGGGAAAGCGGCCAAAGAAGATCATCGACGAGATCGACTTGTTGAGCGACTTGATCCGAGAAGCCCAGACCAGGCGAGGACACCCTAATGCTGAGAATGAATGAGTAGTCAGTGATTATACAGTTCTTCTTACATTTCTTCCTTCGGGCTCTTGCTGATACTTCTCCATTCTCGACACAATCATACTGCTTGTGACCGATCTTGACTGCAGACTCGCAGATACAGTTCATTCTACATTTTTTCCTCTTGGCTGACGTTACGTCTCCACATGTTCTTACCGCTTGAGAATGACTGATTTCCATCCCACTGGATAATTACAATTACAAAGGGTTTGCAGTTGAGATTTCTGTTATGAACCTAGATCCACAAGACGAAAGGCATCGCAGGACTTCTGATGTAACACGATCTGCACCTCCCACATCCAACTTTCTTCGGGGCAGTTGTGAAATGAATTTTTGGGTGTTTGACCTCGTGCAGATAGTGTTCGAATGATTGCATTGTTGAGCTAACTTGTTGCACAATTTCCAGATCTGCCTGGACCACCGGAAATTCATTAGATTTGAAGAAATCGTCTCCCATTTTTATATCAGCACTTTATTACCCTTAGCGAAATTCCATCGAGAAACATGGTAGGATTGGCGCTGGCACTTGAATGTAAATGAGGTCTCCTGCTCCCGATTTACGATGGTAGCTGATGAGTGAATTATGTAGACATTGTACAAATTCAAGGCATCACTTCTCGGTTGTATTATGTAATCGTAGCGGCAGTGACCGGCCAGTCCCCGACTCTGCCCAACCATAACCATATTAAGTGCCGGCAGACGGTCCGACCACCCGACCCCATTTGTATGACTCAGTGATGTCATCTGGACCCGAGTCTTACGCAGACTGAACTCCAATTTGAGTTCTACCACAGTGTGTTTATACCTTAGTATGAAACACATGATTCCCAGCCGCAGCGCCAGATTTTTATGACCACAACCCTAGATTCGTATATCCCATCATTCCACCAATGCAAAAATCAGTTCTTTCCTCGATCTCTGATACCATCACTCTTCTTCTAAATACCCCAATCGTCCCTCCGCCGTCCAAACGAACAAAGGACCTCGCGCTCACCGAGTTACCTCGTTCGACTCCTCGACGACGTGCGGAAGCACTGGAGCTGGAGAGATCTCGGAGCGTAGATTTGGCGGCTGGAGATACGTGTCTACAGGTAGCCAATTTAGGATGGCTCTGTCTCTGAACTATCTAACGGCCTGTGCAGAGGATGTCAGACGAAAGCGGACGTACAAGTACCCAGAGTCACGGAAGTAGTGATCAATCTGTAAGAGACGACCTGCCCACTGGGATGGTGGAGCCAGTCGCGCATCAGTTGTCTAGGCGGTCATCATATATACAGGCAAGTATGACTCATCGACACTCAGATCCCTCGGTTTTGACCATGCATAAATCAGGACGAATTGGAGGCTGGCCTACATCTGGCAATGAACGCCGAGCACGCAATGCGCCGGGCAGAAACGTAGTTCAGGTGTGCAGGTTGTAATACTTCAAGTTGGTTGTATGATCTCCAAGGGTGTGGCTAGAACTAATAGAACAGCAAGTCTAGTTGATCAGTTTCATCTATTTTAGCTATCCAATTCGTATAATACAAACACGCTATCACCAAATTCCTATCATTATCAACGCAGGTTTTCAGGCGTGAAAAATGTAACGCGTATCACTTCTTGAACACCCTCAAGAGTACCAACCTCGTTGTGAGAACCAGTGGAAGTTTTGAGCAGGGTGATTCGTTCTCCAAAACCATCGAACTGATCCATTAATCCGAAGTTGGGGATGACAGTACGGGTCAGTAAGGACTCCCGAGTTTCCCTTCGCGTGATCAGTTGAGCATGGTACTCGCTCCACTGCTGTGTCGACCACGACTCTTGGCTTGTTGATGGAGAGTAGACGGGAGGGAGATATGGTTCCAGGAGAGCGTCAAATAGAGCGTCAGAGTGGGTGTGAGAGATATCCCAATCATCCTCCGCGTGCAATATCAATATTGGTACCTTGAGTTTCTGGACGCAAATCAGTGAGGTGCTAGATAACCTAGGAACAGAGCGTTTACATACCGATATCGCCGATAAAGTGTCAAACTTGTGGACGAGAAAACTCTTATAAATACCTTTGAGACACGCAAAGTCAGGTATGTCGGCGTTCGGTGATGTTTTCCAGACTTACCGGCCGCTCGAGGTATCATGTTAATCGGTAACATGACAGGAAATACACCAAAAATGTTATAGGTATCTATCAGGGTATAGAGCGAGGAAAAAGGAGACATAAGGACGGTCCCTCTGAACTTGACCCCGTCTTCGGAGAGGCCGACAGAAAGCCCGGACGCCACTGCAGTTCCCAAGCTGTGACCAACTATAAGGACATCCTGCGGTGAAGCACCTTGCGCGATCAGCCAATCCCATGCAGCTCTTGCATCTAGTGACAAGCCGTCCTCTGTAGGCGTGCCTGGACTATCTCCGAATCCACGATAATCTATCGCCAGGACATTTGCGTCCAGGCGCGAGGTAAACCCGGAATATAGGCGAACGCGCATGCTTAGAGCCCGCGTAGCAGCATTGCCATGAAAAAAAAGCACAGTTGGACGCTGTGCCACAGCCTCTGAGATGTGCAATTCTGCAGCAGATGGAGGCGGGGGAAAGGACAAGTTGTGATATATGGTATCCGAGAGAATGAACCATGCACCGAGAGTGTGATTGTCTGCGGTCTGAATCTTGATGTTCGCCGTTTTCCCAGCTGACGTATCCGCAACCAATCCAATGAGTTCGAAAGAAATGAACGCGATGGAGTAAAACGTACGTGCAAGACCATGCCTTTCCGGTGCATCAAAATGTGCGTTCCAAGGTAGCTTCAAGGCGTTCATGTACACTACGCTTAATTACGTCTCGAGTTCTACATGCGCAGTCGTGAAGGATGAATGATTGGACTTACTGGGACTGGACCCACGGCACTGCTAGAAGGATGACTGCCCCCAGGTAGAGAAACCCGAGGACCGCAAAAACCCTCCTAAGCCGTGCAAACAAACCATCGTTGTCTGGTTGGATGGACATAAGGAAGTACTACTGGGTATAAGTACGGCACTGCGCAACCGGCGCAACATTCGGTTCACTATTATCTAATACATATTAGTGATCGTCCACTTCTTATTGGACCAGCGGTTTGATACAGCTGCGGGCATGCCTACGATCCACTTCATCATGAAGGCCAAGGAGGGTCAACAGAGGCGCAGCTGGTCCAGGTCTCGGTACAATTGCCGGATTACGTCTATAAATCCGTGGCACACGTAACACACGCTGCGTTTGACTGCATCTCATACTAGTAATCCGTTGGCTCCCGATGATCCTGATATTTCTATCGAAGACAAATGCTCGGCTGAGAAACTATCGAATACAGGGAAATGCAAAAAAAGTAATTCTTTGAATTCGTGCTCCTAGACAGGATATCTGATTTACCTACGCGCAGGTGATTATCCGGCTTATACTCGCTAGTGTATGAAAGATCAAACGGGAGTCGTATGGCGCTGGATCTGTTCAACTATTCTTCACACACAAAACTCATACACACGCACAGACACGACACACACACAAACGAGACGCACACACATAATCACTCCTTCGCATACATACTCTTGTATCGTAGAAAAATTAGTACTGCACTACTAGATCTGACATGATTCGATAATCAAATTATATTGCAGACAAGGTCCCCAATGAAGAACTGTAGAGTCCAAGGGGCAAACAAAATGCACCGAAGCCGCCAGCATTGGCAGCAAAGCCTCGAATCTTTTCAAGGCCTGCCGGTGGACGAGACGGAGCAATGAGAAGTGAGTAGGTCTCAGAGCGATGATGAAGGTTTCTATAAGCGCAAAGCAAGTAGAGTCCAAGGGCAAACAAAATGCACCGAAGTCGCCAGCATTGAGAGCAAAGCCTCGAAACTTTTTAAGGACCGGCTGGTGGACAGTGCGCAAAGATGCAGGTGACGTGGCGGGCGCTTGTTGTGGTGCCGCAGTTGATGGTCTCAATACCGAGCGACATCGAGAAGTAGGAGGGCATGAGAGATGGGGCGCGGCATGAGAGAACAAGTGGGAGAGAGTTAGCACGAGAGAACAGGTATGAGAGAGCAAGCATGAACGGGTGCAAGAGAGCGAGCACAAACAAAAGAGTTAGAGCGAGCATGAGAACGGGCGCGAGGGACCAGAAGTATAGGTCCGTAGACATTGATTGGTTCACGAGAGAACGGGTAGGCGCAAGAGATAGTAACTGCAGGAGTGCAAGATGCTTCGCAGTAAGAATATAGAAAAATGATAAAAAGTCAAAACGTACCTTGAGTCTCAATGTCACCAGCATTGGTCCCTTTCAACTCCCTGGCGAAAACAAAGGACTTGGAGAAAATTGAGCGTACGTAGATCTTGTTGAGAAAGTTCCATCTTGGTTCCGTCACCACTGGCACTCTAGATGGTACTGTATGCACAAAAATAGCAGGGACAGCAGTAGGAGACCCGCTTTCAGCATTTCATCCCTGGGCGTTGGTGTTAGCCTCTTGACTACTACACATTGACATCCCGAGGTACTGAAGAACTGCAGTGACTTATAGAAAAAAATAGCAAAGCCTCGTCAGGCGGCACAACGCTTATGTAATACATAAGATTGATGCGTAGTTCAGCCAATAATGAGCACTGCCGCATTATTGCCTGCGAGCCGCCCATTATCGAGCACTCATGATACTGCACTGACAATACTGCATGTTCCATCGACTGGTATGCGAAGGAGTGATTATGTGTGTGCGTCTCGTTTGTGTGTGTGTCGCGTCTGTGCGTGTGTGTGAGTTTTGTGTGTGAAGAATAGTTGAACAGATCCAGCGCCATAGAGTCGCGACACCTTCGCGACGGCCATTCAGACCAGTATGCTTCGAATGATATTACTCAATGCAAAGCTCGAGAGCGCTGCCGACCCTGCGAGGATTGATGAATTTGAAGCAGAAGGAGTCATTTATGTTCGCTCGACAGATACCATGGATGGCTCGTGGAACGGACTATTTCAGAAAACCGCGCATTTGGATCGGCGAGCGGTTCTTTCCACACGGATATTCGACCAGGAATCCAGTGAGACCACGTTTCGAGTATCTGAGATTCCTGTTTGATCTCGATGGAGAATGACATTAATGACCGCGCATACGTGCTAGGACCGGAGAAGTATTCCGCTAGGAGACTGGATAAGGTGAAAGTCAACTACAGCCAAGACCTTCCTACGTCCCATTTAGTTAATCGCAGATCTGGTTGTCGTGCTACGTAGGTGGAGTGTGATCTTCACCCTGATTTGAAATTTTTTGTTCCATTTAGTACTTTGATTTATGTACTTAGTACTTGTGTCCGAGTGCGTGTAATCCATAACTTCCCTGAGTTCTCCAGCGTCCAGCAGTTCCTGTTTTTACCTTTGATGCCCATAACTTTGTACAGAAACCAAGTGCCTGTCACAGTTCGGCCTATGGAAGAACAAGCAAGAGAGTCACCTGCCAGATCGAGTACCCTTTTGCAAGATGCTGCTACAACCCGCCGAACTCCTTCGTTCGTTCCTAAACTTGGGGCCGGCATCATATCAGACATCCGTGCTCGCGCTCCTTGGTACTTCAGTGACTGGACAGATGCATGGAATTATCGAGTCATCCCCGCAACCGCTCTCATTTTCTTTGCAAAGTATGTCAGTTAACTCTACGCATAATCCGCTCTCACAAATCTCCGGCGTATAGTGTCTTACCTGGCATAGCATTTTCGCTAGACCTAATAGAGACGACGCAGCAATACACAGTTACTGAGGTCCTTATATCCTCATTCATGGCTGCGTTTGTGTTTTCTATATTCGGCGCGCAGCCACTTACAATTGCGGGCGTCACTGGTATGCAAACATCAGCGTCTATCATGATGTGACAATGCCTCGTCGAGACGGGCTATTCATAGAAACCATTTAGGACCAATCACAGTTTTTAACAGCACGATATATGACATCATCCACAAACAGCCCAATGCACCCAATTATCTGCAATTTGTGGGTTGGGTTTACCTTTGGGCTGCAATCATCCATTGGGTAACGGCCATTTTGAATTGTGGGTCTCCTTTCCTCTTCAACGACTTCCCATTTAAAGTTGATTTTGGCTCTCAAGGGTGTAATTTTGTGAGATATGTCACTCTGTTCTCTTGCGACACGTTTGGCTTCTACGTCTCCTGGGTGTACCTCCAATACGGAGTACAAGTGATCACTCGACAATTCAGTGGGGATTTCGAAGGTGCTTTGGTGGGTATTACCCTTGCCCTCCTGATGCTCGTAACGTCATTCTTGTTCCAATGCCTTTCGGAGACCACGTTGTTCCATCGTCATATCCGTCGTTTCTTCTCGGATTATGGAATGCCCATCTCCCTTATTGCGGCTTCAAGCATGGCATACTGGGGCCGTTTCAATGCTTCTAATCCTTCCACGCTACCAGTAGGCGGTGCGTTCCAGGCTGCCAATGGAAGAGCGTGGCTTGTCAAATTCTGGGAGCTAGATGGGAAATGGGTCGGTGTTGCGCTTCCCTTCGGTATAATTCTTTGGATCTTGTTCTTCTTTGATCACAATGTCTCGGTACGTCCCGCTACGTGCATACTCACTAGTACACCCCGGCTCATTGTTCGATAGTCCCTAATAGCTCAGGGTTCGCAGTTTCCCTTGCGGAAGCCACCCGGTTTCCACTACGACTTCTTCCTTCTCGGTATCACAACATTCATAGCAGGACTCATTGGGTTGCCAGCACCCAACGGACTTATACCTCAAGCACCTATTCACACCACCTCGTTGCTCATTATGGGAAAACCTTCCCAGAAAGATATAGATGAAGAAGAACAGATCACCAAACCATCCTCGCAATCTGGCCATGATTCCAACGGTACAGTTATAAAAATGGAAAAGTCATCTGACGGTCAGCGAGAAGCCCCTATCGCCGTCGTTGAACAACGAGTTTCCAATCTTGCCCAAGGTTCATTATGCCTTGTGTTACTTACCGGCCCGTTTCTGCATATATTGGGACTCGTTCCAAGAGCCGTGCTGGCTGGCCTATTGTAAGGTTATCCACTGTCGTTTGATCCCGCTGATCGTAGGTAGCTGGTTTATGGGTGCAGATGCGCTCAAGGGTAACGGAATCACAATCAAACTCCTGTACCTCATACGCGACAAGACCCTCACCTCACCTGATGACCCGCTGCGCAAAGTCAGGAAATCCCGACTATTGATGTTTGTGACTATTCAACTCGTGGCCTTCGGAGCAACATTCGTGCTTACTCAGTCCATCGGTAAATCGTTCGTCATCTATAGGTTGCGATTTTGCTTAATTTTGGAGCAGCTGCTCTCGGCTTTCCGGTCATGATTTTGCTTCTTGTTCCTCTTCGAGCCTACATAATCCCGCGGCTCCCCTTCACGCAGGAAGAGCTTTCTATCCTCGATGGCCCCACAGCTTCTCCATTTGTGAGTTCATCGCTCTTACTCTCGTTCGAAAGCTCACTGGCATGTGCTTGACGCAGACGATGGAATCTGTTGGGGGATCTCTACACACGGCTTGAGCGTTTTCTAACTGCTCATTCTCTAGCTGTCCATTACTCTCGTGTATGATGTTGAAGTGCTATACTGTATTTCCCATTTATTGTAATCATGGTGACATTGCCCTACATGGGTAGACAGTACGTGCAGTGTGCGTTCCTTGTATCGTCTAGATGTCCATATAGTGTATCATCGTTTCATACCGGTTAAGGCATTAGAGCAATGAAGGCGCCAACCGGTGGGGAATTGAGTCGATGGTACAGTAGTACCTGCGAAAATGTCTAGGTGTCTACGGGGAGAGGGGATTTCGTGCCATGGTCAGATTAATCATACCGTACCGTGTTCAATGCGCGTGCATGCATGCAAGTATTATCTAGATACGTCTCCATCTGTCTCCAAAGGAGCGAGTTGATACCTTCAGATCTGAGATCTTCGTGTTTGCGCAGTCACCATAAGTGATGAAGGTGCTTTGGGGTGCTCCTCTTCCTTATCAATATGGTGTGAGTTCCGCTCTCGACGCATGCCACACATACATGGTCAGCAGATTAATATGGTTGCTATACACAGTTGCTTTGAATACAATCCGAATCACTGATGGGCCTAGGGAGCCTTGACCTTGGGGTATATCCCACGATCCTTCTTGAGACGTGTGACTTCAAGTCGTCAGAACACCGTGATACTTATAGACTGCAGGAAGTAAGTACTTCTTATCATGAGTCTTACTGTCACGACGCGATTCCCAGGTACAAGTGTGGGGATATTATAAGCTGACCTCGAATTCCGGTATTCTCTCATACACCAAAGCGCGAGAACAACTCTGAATACCCTCAGATGAGAAGTGGGACAATCATTTAGCCAGCTTCGCGAAACCGAAGGTGATTGTCCAGGCGTGATATTCTTGATGGACAGATCTTGAAGCATCGGGGTCGGCTAATCATTGCATTGTGGGTTGAATATCTTACCGCCATAGTTACCATGCTGCAGCGTCGTCAATGCGGATACGAACGAACCACCTGCATATAAATGTTGGCACGAGTATTGGTAGATCAAGAAGGACTGACTTCCGTCTATCGATGTCTGATTAATTAAGTAATGGATCATCTTGGGTGGAATCCAATTCTCACCTCGCAACACATCTTCAAGCAGTAAATGATTACATGCAGCCATAAAGGGCCATAGAAATGGATGAAAAGGAGTCTGAGGACCGAGAGGCTGAGGGTGAGTCTCTGTCGTCAAGGAAGACAAGCTTTAACATGAGCCTCGGGGGCTATCGTGACGAGTTTAGAGATCAGTGTGGCTCTGTTAACTGCACTGTGTAGGATTGGACGCCGCCCCATTATTGAGACCCAAGTTGCTTGCGTGGTGATGATGTGTCTCGTTTGGCTTGCCACTTATTTGGTCGTCGAGGCGCTGCCTAATCACGATAAGTTCTGCGTTGCAGCTGTTTGCCCAGTCAAATGTAAGTTTTAGTGTATGCGGTGAATAGGAAGATCGAAGACAAACTTGTATAGTGCACCACCGGAATGTGTTTAGACAGAGATTCGTGACACTTGGGGTGAGTCATGCCACATTTTTACTCGCGAATACCCCATATGTCCCTACCTCGAAGGAGTAGTATGTGGTCTGGCTAGGGGAGCGTACCTGATACCGTTCGAAAGTAATCAGGCACTAAGAGGTTTCATGGTAATCATACTATGGTACCAGGGGATGTTCCTGGTCCAAGAAAACGGTACAATGGCGACAGATACGCACTAGTTGGGCCGCCATGATGGCATGGCATGATTCACACAGATACATGGTCCTCTCGCAATGACGTCTTCGTCAAGCCGGAGAAAGTAACATAGTATCGTGCATGGCCGCAGTGGTCAAGGAGATCCATTTCTTAAAGATCATTTCGAAATTCGACTCCTGCTGGGCCGAAAATCAACCTCTGCTGATTCGGACGAGAGTCTGCGAATTTGAGAAAAGTGTTCGAAGGTGACGTAAGGAGTACGTGTGAATGTTTACAGGCTCACAAGCTGATTCCGCCGTGCGGAGTTCGGATAAGGACCCCGTAACTTGTAAGTATATCACAACTCTTTTCGTAAAGTAGCCTAGTAGACTGGTAAGCATCTGCTGCAATCAGGTGCTTACGGTGTCCTCGTCCGGGTGCTGCCGACGCATTTTATCGCAATCTGTATCGCACCATCAATCCATGCCACATGTGCACGGGTATGTAACCAGCCAGAAAGGGGATCTAGGGGGACGCTGATAACACTGATCCTTATGGGTTGCAACAGGTTGCAAAATAAGTAAGTTCAGCTCGTCCAAACCACTGATAATTTGGAGTCTCGGAAACTAGTGCTCATGCCGCTACGATCGCCCATTCTCGAAAAAATAACATCACCCACTGCAAGTCAGCCCAGGACCAGTCCATGGTGGCACCATATTGTATCCAGTTCGCCGTCGAGACTACACGATTGTCAATGTAAGATTTTGACGCATGGACCTGCGGCGTCCTGGGCCTGGGCGCAAATAGTAATCATTATCATATTCGAACTTGTAACACGATCCGAATTCGAAGTTATAATTGTCACGATCACGAGATCGATGGTTTAAATGGCAGACCAGTGCCACTACGAGTCTGTTCCCCGGCAAGTGCTCTTGTTTACAGATTCACTGGCAGTTGCCCTTCCTGGTCCTCCGAGTACGACGCAATCATCAGTATACGGTTATCATGTCACAAGATACTGACAACGAAATATTGGGCGTCGTGTTACTCGTGCGTCACGGTGATCGACAAGGTTTTTATCAAAACCCTGATACCTATACTGCAACTGGTACGGTGATCACTCCTCTGGGCAATGTACGTCAGTAATTCTGGACCATGTGCACCGTATCTCATTGACTTCTTTTAGCAACAAGAGTATATGCTCGGTAGCTACCTACGTTCATTATACTTGAATCAGTCATCACCTTCGTACCTCCCTGGCATGAGCACAGGGCTATTCAATCCGGCCCAGGTGTTCATTCAAGCAGACTGTGGAGACGAAGGTGGAGTTATATATGATTCCTGTGTATCAGTAACGCAGGGACTTTGGCCTGCCACGCTCTCGAACAATGTCACCCTCGCTAATGGGACAACGATCACGGCTCCCCTCGGAGGGTATCAGGTATGTGTTACTTGTGGTGTGAGTCTCGCGTCCCCCTGACTGGCATGTTGCAAAGTATGTACCTAGTGAGTTCTTGCAGATACCTCGGCAAGCGCCCAGTGCTCACACAGGGTAGTCGATGCTGTGGATCCCAGCCTGAGTCCAATATTGGAAGGTTTCACTAATTGCAATGTTTGTCAAAAAAATCGGTTTAAATTTTCTCATAATGATAATGTTTTCCAGACCTTCAACACACATACGACAGATTTTTACAATTCATCCATCTTTCAAGAGATGGCTGAACAAAGCGCACCTTTCTTGGACTCTCTGCCTCCTTATCTAAATGGAAGATCAGTCCAGCTAGAGAATATGGTATGTTGCGAGCTAGTCACATTTCATCCGTGTTCTGACCCTGATTGTTGCAGTGGAATGTATGCTTACCTACTCTTGATGCAGCAGCGACAGGCTGAACTCGCCAACAGATATTCGACTTTATGAATGTGAATAATATCCACAATGCCACCTTTGCCGAGGCTCTCCCACCCACATACATGGCGCAAGTACAAGCTTTAGCTAATTGGCACGAGTACAACGTCTTTAGCGACCAGTCCATTGGAGGCATCGGGAACAGTATGTCTAGTTTTGGGGGGAAATCGCTAATTTGTGACGTTCGTCCCTAGTTGCCGGTACGGCTATTCTGCCATCGATTCTCAGTGGATTTGCAAATATCATGAATTCTACAAATCCTGTACCGTTATCGATTACGGCCATTTCATACAAACCTTTCATCTCCCTCTTTAACATGACAGGTGTTTCTAGTGCAAACCCGAGTCTTGCAGGCATTGGTCAGTATACCAGTTCTATGTTCGTCGTGAGCTTGACTAACACGTAAACAGTCAATTATGCTGCCGCCGTTGCTTTAGAACTGCGTCAACCTTCTGGGGGTGGTGAACCTGTCATCCGTTTCAACTTCAAAAACGGAACCAGTGACGCAACCTTCGTAACATACAACTTCCTCGACCTCACAGGAGATGTCCCGTTATCTGCCTTCATTGATGCCGTGGCTGTGAGTCAAGGTGGCTGCTCTAAACTTACCTGGTATTGATTATACTCCGCCAGCCTGTCGCGGTAAACACCACGGCAGATTGGTGCAGCGTTTGTGCCAATACCCAAGACATGCCTTGCTCTCCTCTTGCTCTTGCGACAGCTCAAGGAGAAGCAGCTGCTCGACCCAAAATCAGTCCAGCTGGAGCCGGCGTCCTTGGCGCGGGTTTAACTCTCGCAGTTGTTGTATTAATGGGTATCACCCTGGTTTTCCTCGGACTATTGACGATTGGTAAGTTTGGGAGGCGGCGATCAAGGCATCCTAGCGCAGTATGTGATCTCTTTGCGCGTTTGCTCCGATTGGATTTTAATGTAGATGTTAGCTCATGCTCAAAGACACCTCAAGTATGTGACTCGACCATGCGAAGATGAAGACGCCGAGGAATCTAAGAAGCTAAGAACGAATGTAGCTGTAAGTTGTGACGATGTTGTATAATTGTGCAAATTGTAGTACAATGTGTGTTGTGTCCATCCTTATGCCACAAATTCAAATTCTATGAACAAATTCCTTACCTCCAATAGTTGTCTTCGTCTCTATTGTCGTACTGAAGATCGTCTTCCGCTTCAGAGCTTTCATGAAAAATATCTATGGGCAGATCTCAGACTAACTTTTGAATGAAGCTACGGAAAACGTACCACTTCCCTCACTGTCATCCGAATCATCCTCATCTGGATAGTCATTCTTGTAATATTCCTCGGCTGGGAAATATTGCATCAGATGAAGGCTTTGATGCCAAACTACAGATATACCATTTGAGTCTTCGTCAGCATTATCTTCCTCCTCGGAATCCGAGTCACTAGAGTAAGGATCATCTAGTGAGGGAGGAAGGCCTTCACTGCAAGCGCAACAACATTTAAGCCAATGACATCATCGCGCATTAAGCTAGGTAACTTACAGCGTTCCGATATTAGCAACTGAATTCCATTCACTGAGAGTGCAAGGGCGCCTGTAGAACACGTCCCAAACATAGTCCTCCACTGGGGGAGCAGCTGAGAGAACTTGCGAGGGCTCATCATTCACTGGAAATCATGGGCATGGGCATTCAAGACATCACGAGAAGGAAATCTTACTGCGCAAGTAATTTTGTAGCATGGGTAAGAAATTTTCCATGTCGGAGTCAAAGATAGGCTTCGTATCAGCTGGAACGGCATCGTACATCCTGAAGTCACTTTGCGATTGAACATCTTTCGCAGGTATGACCTTTGGACTATCCTAGCTTAGACAATTATCTGGCAACATCATGGGAAGACTCACGGACTGGTAGCAAACTTGGTATTTTCAGTAGATTCGCGTGTAGGAACGATTGTGTAGCGTCTTCCTTCATCAGCTGATTGCCGATGGCGTTGGGCCCCAGACAGGTTCGTGACATCCGCAGGTGCAGAGGGCTGGATGTTATGTTCATCGTGGCTTTGCGACAATCTTGATATTTGGTTCTGCAGGGATGATAGAACTCCTATGAAACGCGAACGCGACGAGTGATAGAACGTAACTCACCTGTAGCGTCTCCTGCAGTTGCTTATCCTCCCAGACGGTCTTCTCAACGGTTTGAACAAACTGAAAAACATCGCGACCACCTTTTGACTTCTTTTTGCGAACCCGGGACTCGACGACTAATGTTACATAAGAACTTGACTTTACGAACGGGTGGCACGAGTAACACACCAAGTGCGTCGAGCGGTTCATCCGTGCGTTTGCGCTTGATACGCACAATCGTGTACGGATGGTTATTTGACTGAGCGTCCATCATGGATGAAAGCTTGGTACTGTACGGCGCTTAATGAAACTGAGAGCAACAGCGATTACGTCATCGAAATGGAATTTCGGTTTATGTATTGTCGAGCTGTACTTGAGTTGTACTACATGTATGACAGAATAATTCAATCCATATAAGCCATAATGAAGCTTGAAGCTCAAGTACTGCTGTCGCAAAATAAATAGTTGAGAAAAAAGTTTACAAGCCTCGCAGGACTCGGCAGGAGTCAGGCTGTCACGGTAGCAGCACTTTAAAGCTTAAACTCGAAGTGCTACTATATTTACAGAAGGCCGGTGAAGTGGTCCTTTGTGATATGACGTGGACAAACCGCAGCTCTATGCAGCCAGAGACGAGTAACATCGTTGGAGTGGTATGTTCCAGGAGGATCAGACAACATGACCTGAAAATCCACTCTTGTATAGAGTGCCCACCTGGCACTTGAAAAGAAATTCAACGGTGTTATGCTTAACACCGCGATACAGTACAAATGCAGCCGCTTACAGTTCTTTATAGCATTCGTTTTATCATCTCCTCACCCGTCATATCACAATCCTTTCAAGCGTTCTTTGATTGCCCCTCACTCATTATCGCCCACTGCACCTTGTATGCCGGGTTCGCCAGCTGTTCGCCAAGCGCCTAAGATAAGTTCCACGATGTCGTCGACGCCTTTGTCGTTCTTTATGCTCGTGAAGATAGTTGGGCCGTCTCCACGCATGAGTTTCGAATCACGTCTCATCACATCAAGAGATGCGTCAACATATTGCGCGATGTCGATCTTGAACCTCTGCAGTGAGAAGATATGGTGTTTGAATGAATTTTTTGACTAACCTTGTTGATTACCAAAAGGTCAGACTGCGAAATTCCTGGTCCACCTTTACGGGGAATCTTGTCTCCTCCCTGGAAATGCACATGAGATAGAACTTCATTGAGAGTCTGACAGACATACCGCCACGTCTATTACATATATGATGTAGTCAGCTAATTCCCGGGAATAATTGGCAGCTAAGTTATCTCCTCCACTTTCCACAAAAAGGAGTTGACAGCCAAACTTCGCTTGAAGTGTCTCCAGAGCACCCATGTTCGCACTGATATCCTCACGGATTGCCGCATGAGGACAGCCACCAGTCTCGATGGCTAGAATACGAGGCGTTGGGAGTGCCTTATTCTTGATAAGGAATTCTTGGTCTTCGCGAGTGAAGATGTCGTTCGTCACAGTAGCTGAGTGTATTGAAGTTTCACAAAATGCAGAAGATCATAATATATTTTCTCACCGATGTTATATTTACTACGAAGCTTCTTGCATAACGCAAGGGTTAAGGCGGTTTTACCGGAACCAACAGGGCTGTATGGGTGATCGCTGTAGGTACATAGGTATCGTAAGCTTGTCGACTTACCCACCAATTCCGACGGTAAAGCCTCTTTCTTGGAAGTTTCGTAGAGAGTAGTCGGGAAGGTCCCGCTCCGAGAATTTACCTACAAGAAAGTGAATGTAACAAAATTACTGGCATTGACCATACGCTCGATGACGAAACCAACCTGGGTGATCTAGCTGCTCGTGTGTATGTCCGTGGTCGCCATGATCGTGAGTGTGAGGTACACCGCCAGGTTCGTGCGAGTGAGCTTGACTTGACTGGTTTAGATTGTTGATGAATTGAACGCTCATAATCAATGTTTAACTAGTGATAATGCAATGATCAGCGTTTCAAACTCAGTTTGTACAGCAATATTAATGATAAGTAGTAGCGGGGTCTGCCGGGTGCTGTACTACGGTCCGCGGTTTGTATAACAAAAAGCATTACTGAGTCGTGCCACATGAAGCGCGCATCACGGGCCCTGGTAACTTACTCTAGCTCAGAAGATGATGCTCCAGCCGATGCTCCAGAGAGAAAGAAGAAGTTGACCATTTCATCGTCTCTCTTTGCCACATGCTGCTCAATGTACGCACAGGAAACTACCGTCGCTTGCATCATCCTTCATCGTACCAGTACCCGTCGATAATCCTGCTCTTCATCAAGGACGAGTTCGTGCAACCCCACACGTAGAAGGCCAATATGCCGCATATGTTTACATTCCCCTCGTCGTGCACCCTGGAACTGCATTGTACTCGTTGGTCGATGAAGTATTTGATGTCATCAAGGGAATGGTCCCGGCCGCTCATGCCATAGGGGAAATTGTTTCATGCAGTAAGAATACTAGTGGCTTGGTAGTCGATAGTTCTCGCAGGGCGCGGGAGCTGCACTTGTCATTGACTCGACCGATATTTCTTCGCGCCCATCAAAGAGAAGGATTCAAACGAGCCATAAAGCTGATTGCTTCACGCCGAACCCCGTACGCCATATGTACAATCCATTGCCTACTTGCGGTCTCTTATCGTTATGCGAAGTTTTCAGGCTTCATTCGCAACGTTTTCCGAACTTACGAACGATGAACGAACGAGGGCGTTCCTTTCCCTCGAGGTAGGAGCCGGTCATAATGAAGTTCGTCCCAGTGACATCAACCTGATTTTAAGCTAACTCGTTATAGTTGAGGGATTTGCTATCCGCATTGTCGCCGACCCTTCAGTCCCTGCGTCAACGAGATTTCTACAGCCAACCACGGTTCCACGTTTCAATAGCATGGGTTCTTCTTGACCCTAATGCATCAGTGAACGGCGACACCAACACCAAAAGACATTCTCGCGCTTATGAAGGGGTTACAATAGTGGAAGGCACATCGGACAACAACTTAAGCAGTAACGGGGACATCGGGGAATCTAATAAACAATTTCAGGCCAAGTGTTTTCCGCGTGTTCCGCACTTTCCATCTGAGCTAATCCCGACGCTAAACCAGCGATTCGGTGCTAGAGTCTCATCCGCCCACATCGGAGGGTTCGATGCGGATACCATTGTAGTGAAGATCGGAAAAGAGATATTTTCATGGCCATTTCAAGGCTCTCACATCAATTGAATCGATCCATAACATACGTTCAACTGTGATGTACAGAAATGAAGGGTGTGGTCTGACTGGCTCAAGCAATGTTAAATCATATTGAGTCATTCACAAGGCTTGATCACAATAGCTACGTTCCTTCCACTTCCTGTTGCCTGGTCAAACAGGTTTACCAGTTCAACGTCCATTGGGCTTGATTCCTGTGTTTCACTACTTCGACTCGACTCTTCCCGAATCCATTCATGCCTATCAAGGAGGATGAGGGATTCTATCAGAGGTCCCATGATGCACCTTAACACGTGCAATACCGACAAAGCACTTTCCAACTGCATTCGTCTACGCTTGTCATGAATATAAACAGGAAGCTGTGTTGCAATCTGGTCGAGTCGAACGCCAATCTTCGAAGTTGCACGATCCAGAAATGTTTCCCAGTCCTTGTATGCAGCATCAGGGAGCTTTCCCAACCGCCTATTTTCCGGTGTTTGACCTACGCCGCGGAGCTCTTCGACATCATATGATGAGGTTGCAGTATGATTTGCGGAGGCTTCTAGTGCACCAATTTTTTGAAGAACAGGCTGAAGGAGGGCTCGAAAAACGACCTTGCGTATTGCCAGAGATGTTTCACGAGTAGACGTTTCATTGCGGAGCCATTGAGATGGTATCTGTGCAGCCAGGTGGCGAGAGGAAAGGGGAAGTGTTGCTACTGGGACTCGCTCACGCAGCGACCGTGACAGCGGAAAATCTACCAGTGCAGTTGTAGCAAACCTCGCCTAAACCAGCCATAAAAACCGATGCTCACCCTCAGACGCCATCAAGTTGTAACAGCATCCTACTACGACGAGTGCCTGCGCCGTCCAAATGCGAATACCGGGGGCTGAGGGTCTACGGTAATTAGACAAGAACACGCGAAGAACATCAGGCGTGAGCGATCCACAGGCGTGAAGGGCAACCATCATCACAGGGACCGGCTTCTCCTCAGGTGTGCGTTGCTCAGTCCTATCGACAAGTAAATCTCCGATCATATTAGTACAACCAGCGATTTGGTTGTCTTCACCGAAGAGAAGCCAATCATGAATTGATGATTCAAGTGTACGGGGATTGATGCAGATAGTCTGATGGGTAAGAGAACCCGTACGGCTGTGTATTATGTTTTTGCTGGCAATGGAAGCCGAAGGCACAGAGGTTGCCACGTGTGATTGGAAAAGGGGATCGTTGCAATGATGCTGTGAGTCGGGCAAACTCTGGACGTCATTTCCCCTTTTAAACTGCTTCTGCCTTCTTGCCGCTTCTTTTGCTTTCCAGCGCTCAGCCCCAGAGGTCTGGATTTCATTGGAATCAAGAGCCAGCACATGGAAACCTAAATTCTGAAGCGCACGAGACAGATATCCCTGAAAAGAAAACCATTGATTATTGGGCAAAGCATTCCTGTAACTTTTAAGATGGAAAATATGCACAAAAATACTAACTTGTCCTGAACCCACATCAACAACATGACTTAGTGTATCCGTAGAACCTGGGCATAAAAGTTGGTCGATGTATCCTGACATCCTGGAGACCTCGTGCTCTTTTTTTGGTGACATTCCATACGATCGATGAGCATTCCCTGGACATAGAAAGCATTACGATGAGTCAATAAGTGAGAAAGCTGTTCAGAGCACCTGATAGGTCTCTGAATTGTGACTAACCTGACTCGGAGGTGTTCCCGATGGAAATACGATCTCTATTCAACTGGATGCGGACAGTGTCATCGATGAGCACTTTCAAATCGGGCGGGATCTATCGCAAGATGAGCATGCTGTCTGCACGCGCCGATCATCACAAAGCAAGCCCACTGAAGATTTATTACTCGGGACTTGGTTCCCCGTCCGCTGGTCATCGGGCGTCGCAGAATAGTAATGGAGAATCGACATCCACCTTGGGAAGTACGGTGTGTTTTCATCATCTATTGATGTAGCCCATTCCCACCAACCCTTCCAAATTCCAGGAAGCTGAAAGCCAGAAGCTGCCAGGTCGTTCGGATGGATCGAGAGAAGCTCGGAAGCTAGAGGAGAACACAGCTGCTGATATATCGGTTCGAGTTTCGACATTAATTCAGTGGATTGGCGAAGAAGACTGCAGCATCAAGCTGATTCAAATAAGTCACGGCGAAGAATATTAATCGGGATCGTAAAGGAACGTGAGAGACGTTTTCTAAATATGAACCTATAAGCTTTAAGCCCCGCGTTTTGGAGGCCCATGTCAGTTACAACTTGTAATTAAGCTCAGTATTCTGGATATCCTCCTCTCAAGTCATGTCTTGAAAGACATAATACACTTGCTCATCAGGCAATACCTCCTTGCACATGCTTCGCGGCCTATTCTGCTCTGTCGCTACCTTTTGGTAATCTCGCGGAGATGCTATGCCATTAAGGAAACCACGATCTCCTTCAAGCTAACTGGGAGGCTCGGTATGGTACAACTTATGGTCATGGAATGTCTTTGAGGACCTCGGCTGATGGAGACCGACCTGACTGTTGTCGCTTACATACCGGAGAAGTCTGACATTTACCATAAACCCGACTTCGTTTGCGACAACCTGGCCAGTATGAGTGCCGGCGAGTTCGGAGTACTGATAGTGATGAAGGGGCCAACACAAATCACAGGGTCAGGCTTGTTCACCACGCTTAGTAAAATTGTCGTCACTTACAGGATTGAAATCACAGCGGAGAATATCGGTCAGTCATGATATCATCCGACACTGCGTCAATGTTGGCTGCAGCGTGGTTATGGTCCGCCCGGGGCCTCCACGTTCCCTTCACGCGGAAAAAGATTTCTCCCATTCGATGAAACCTTGAATGTGCACTGCAAAAAAATTACTGATTATGTTCACACTGCTTCCGTATTTTAGGCTCCGGCATTCACGGCTGCGTATATTAAAACTCTCTATCCAGTGTTTTCGGACAGAGCGGATCAGGCAAGATCATAGCCCACTGCCGATCTAAGTACGTCTTTGCAGCTGCAGGATATTTCGATTCAGGCCGTCCAAGAGCATGGTTCGCAATCCATGAATGGCATTGTCTGGTTATAAAAAGCAACTTGGACGTCATTGAACTTGCTGGTAGTTTTTTGTAGACTTGTTATATTCATGAAGTATTGAACATTACCCTTACAGGGTTTGGGCACCATGGCAATCCAACGCCTCAGCAGGGGCAAACGACAAATTAGCCAATGCCTACTATGTAATCTTCACTGCTGCACGGCAACTAGCGCTTTGACCTATATTCGAGACTTGGATACCCCTGCTATGACTATTTGTGAGCGAGTCATCTCTTCCGCTGCTAACGAATCTTGCCCTGTGGCGGAGTCGTAAATCAGCGGCGTCGCACATGTGCATATGGATCTCAATTGCATTGCGCTATAGCTTATCGCCTTTAGAGCGCTTTTACAAAAAGGAATGTTCCAAGACAAAGGGACCTCCTGACCGTTCTTGGTATGTTCCAGCAATTTACCGTCAATGCAGT
This sequence comes from Suillus fuscotomentosus, assembly GCF_016647785.1. Taxonomy (NCBI): domain Eukaryota; kingdom Fungi; phylum Basidiomycota; class Agaricomycetes; order Boletales; family Suillaceae; genus Suillus; species Suillus fuscotomentosus. Next base: position 384,672 of record NW_024539553.1, on the reverse strand, counting down.
GGCCTCCAATCCCGAATCCTCCAATTCTCAGCACATGAGCACAGACTAAATTTTCTGTCAGATTTTGATTTTTCTGATCGCAGGCTATGAAACAACGTGCTCTGCACTGACATAGTGTCTGTATACTCGGGGCCAAATCTCCAGACAGACAGAGAGCGCTTCGCAAGGCTCTTTGAATAGTTCTCATCAATTCGCCAAGTCTTGACGATAATGGTGGGAACCCACAGTACCTCGACTGAGTTTTTCGCGAGACATTCAGATTGCATTGCCTCAGTAACCTGGATAATGAGAGTTGCAACCAAGGATGACCAAATATCAGCGGTGAAAACCTTTCTCGACAGGAGTGGGGAGTCCAGGTTTTCTATCAAGATTAGAAAGCATTATCATCACCATACCTATTCAGGCCATCAACAAGAAGGACGTGTGGGGCAAAAACGCTTACTCTTCCAGGCACGTTCCCTCGCATTCCATCTTATTTTGCCTGACAGCGCATCGAGACAGGCCTGAATATTGAACGATGGCAGAACCTTCCGGAGCAAGTTAAAGAAATCCAAGGACTTTATTCTGACATGCTTACGTTCCTGAATGAGAGTCATGGATGCATCGGCTTCATTCAGGTTTGCAATCGCAAAGTAGGTGCCTTCTGTTTTCTTAGTGTGAGGCGGACCGCTACTCACTGCGGGCCTTGCACTTTGCTTTCCCATGAACACGCGGTCACATACTAGTTCTCCTATGTGTTATCACGCACGCGAACTTGTCCCGTCAGGTACGGTCATAAGATCGATGGATCACTGATCGAATTATTCCGCCGTATCATTCTGTTTGTAGAGTTGCAAGTTGGGTTGATATTTTTGGCTCCTTAGGATCAAGACATTCTTGTTCTCGTGAGCTTGGATTTCTATAGACCCTCCAATGGCTGTCGAGAGGTGTTCAAGTAAGTGTCCGCTCTTGCATTTTATTTTATGTTTTGTGGCATCAGATTATGGTCATTTTGGTGCCCATGCTGGACACTTCCCGTCATTCATGCCGCGCTCTGGCAGTTTCCGTCTATTTCTTTTAATTCCCTCGGGTAAAAATGATCGAAGATATTCCTCGCCACCCTATTCTGTTGATTTTGTCAAATTTTCCCTTCGCTTCTTTGTTTTTGATTCCTGCGGTATGACACACGCTGTAGCTATTTCTCTCGTGCAGTGTCGTCCTTCGCCCTGTGGTAAAATCAGAGGCCATGTTCTGGAAGCTACATGTCATTTATCCCGCATCGAAGGATGACATCAATCTTGTCACTGCGCGCGTATCAAGTACGGCATCGTAAATTCACGCCAGGGTTGCTGGAAGTACCCACCACCACCTATTTTGCCAGGTTCGTACCCTCTCGAGGATTCTTGACACCGATTTTCGGCGGCCAGTTCACGCATGAGAGACCAACGGCAAGTCATGTCGTATGCGCTTCGCCTGATTGTCGTTCTCGACCTTTTAAGCGAAGGATGGGAGAGGTGCCTTGCCAGTTATCTATATGTTTTTTTGGGCAATCTTTGGGTGTGTTTTTGAGATACTATTATTCCTCATTGTTTTTTTGGCGTGATCTTCCCCTTTCCATTCTCGATAGCTGTGCAATCAATATACCAATAGTACGTACGGTGCGGTGCATTTTCTCCGCACAAATGAACTAAAGTCAGATATGAAGGCTAAAGTGACGCCACACCGTTCCTGCACTTTACATCATTGTTGTACTGAATCGAGCGCGGAGTGGAGTTCCTGAAGCGCCTTCAATGGGATAATGGGAGGCGATGCGTAGCCATCCCAACGGGGCGGTGGCCGTTTTCAGGAGCTTTTGCCCTCACGTGAGCATGTACACGCTCCCGTCCTAAATGTGATAAAGTCAAAGCGCTTGGCGCGCCGTAACGAAGGAGTCAACGGATCGAAGGAGGTGCACAAATGGTGATCTGGGCCCTCCGCACTGTCGCCCATTTCTCACCAGTGTACCGCGACCGTGTCGTACATATGAGGACAGTCCTTTTGCGGTTAGCTTCGGTTAGGTCATGATGATCGGCGATGAGTCGACTCCAGCGGTCGAGCTTGCGGATTGATCCACGGCATCTTCTGCAAACTTTCGGAACGTATTTTCCTGAGCAGGTAAAATGAAGTGGGTGTCCTGAGTTAGCAAATCGCCAGCCCTTAGCGCCGAATGATGGTGATCCCGAACGTTCCAACTCAATCGCACACTGCCATCAGACGGTCCGGAACCTAGCCGGAATGGGGAAATATCACATCCCGAGGTGTTAATATCAAATAATGCAGGTAACGGTCTGATTACTATAGGACTTCGCAGTACCCAGATTTCATTATGAAAAAGGGAGATCCGGGCTCAGCATAAGAAGCAGCGCGCTGAGAGATAGAACCCTAGAACACAGGAATCAAGAATCAAATCGGCTGCAAGCGGCAGACACGAGGTGTAGAGGTTCCGCAGGATCATGTGCAACACCGCAGTGGGAGAAACACGTCGCAACAGACTGGGCCCGAACCCGGTGAACAAAAATTTAATTGTTTTATTGGGATGTGCAATTTTAGTGGCCAACGAAGAACACTTGGCAAAGGCTGGAATGTGTGATCTCAAGAAGTTGATACGAGTAGTACAATGATTAGGTTGCTTTAGGTAGTCAGTAATAATAATATTGTTACACGAACGTTGTTTTTCGATAAAACAAAGGCATCCACATAGGATTCAATGTTGTTACAGCGTCGTGGTCACTGTGGAGCTGAATAAGCAGGCCCAGCATTTACAGATGGATGCAATGGTCCTTCGCTATAGTAGGAATGCGACTGCGAATCCGCCGAATGGGCGGGCAACCTCGGCGAGCTCTGGGATGGGCTTGAAATGAAGCCAGGAGACAACGACGAATGGTGATGCTGTGCAGAATACAACGAGGATTGATTGTGCATATTGTGAGACCCAAAAGGGTTGGGTGGAAGGGAGGGGGGTGCGGACATCGGAACGCCTGATGGAAGATAGCCGGACTGCCCTCCACTCCCAGAGTGATGGTTGTGTCCAAGATTGTAAGTGGACAGCCCAAGTCTATTCTGGGAGTAGTCTAGACTGCCGCCGCCGCCACCACCACCACCAGTGTAGTGAGCTGGGCGTGCGAGAAGTTGTCGGCCACTTCCGCCGAATTCTGCAGACGCTGAGTTCTGGTGGCCGTGGCCTCCTTGCAGCGACTGGAGAGACATGGGGTGATACAACTGCAGACTTTCTGCAGGCAGTGAAGCACGACGCGCAACCGGATCTAAGAGTGAGGAAGCGGGCACAGTGCGAGTGGAAGAGGGATATGGGGCAGAGGTAGTAGGTCCCTGTGCTGCTCGGTGGGCGGGAGCTAAAATCCTGCGACGAGCCTGCGAATTATGTTGGTTAATTGAATGACGAGGAGGATAGATAGAAGATGCGGACATTAATCATCCAATTGGACACTTGGCTCATGCTCAATCCAGTGGCATGGCAAAGTTGCTTTTTCTCCTCCTCGCTTGGGTATGGATGATCTGAGTGACGATGCAACCAGGCCTTCAGATAATCTGTCGTTTCCTTGGGCAACTTGCCCCTCTTCCGCATGGGGCGTTCAGCTAATGTAGATGATGGAGCAGACGGAGGGGAGTGAGATGTAGGAGAAGAGGTTGTTGCTGGAACTGGTGCTGCGGAGGGTACTGGACTGTTCGTCGTATTTAATGACGGGCTGTTTGAGGAAAAGGCATAATCCTGATTAGAAAAATTCCAGTCGTCCTTAGGTTGAGCTGAGGAGGAGTAGAGTCTACGATCCTGTTGGTGAGGAAGACGTGGAGTAGCGGAAAACATCTGGGAAGTGCTAAAGGAGGACTGTCTGACGCTGTCGTCGTACTTATTGAGGGTGTTTGGTAACTGGCCTGTCGAGCTCGGGCGAACGATACCAGAGGGGGAGTCGTTCCAACTGTCGGATTCTATGTATCCTGAAGCAGGGACGCCCTGAGGTTTGATGTCAGGGGTGAGAGGCGATGTGAAAGTGGAAGAGGGAAAATGGGAACTGGGGGTAGTTGTACTGGAAAGGGCTGTATTTAGGTATGAGGGGGAGTCTCCGTAGGAGTAATTGAGATGTGTGTCAGCAGTCAAGCGAGGACGGCTAGAAGATTTATCTTGAAACTCAGAGGTATCGGAAGGAGGTGGGAAATGGTATGAACCGAGACTAGACTGGTTAGAGGACGCGTGCGATGCGCGACGGAGATGAGTGGGAGGGTATGGAGCGGATCGGTAGCGAGGATTTGAGTCTTGTGAAAGAGCAGGTAAGGAAGCACGACGAAAGGGATCCTCAAAGGTAGTAAATATGGAAGGTAATTGTACCTTTGAATTGTCGAGACCAGTCTCTAATGCCTTGTCGTCTTGTTGAGGACTATGATGAGTAGAGTCAAAATGCCAGGAAGACTGGTTGTCTGAGGAGAAGGAAGGACGGGTTCTGAGGGGTTGTGGGGAACTAGAGGGAGACAAGGGACGCTTTTCAGGGCGAGAGGCTGCACTGCTCTCTGTCTCTGCCGAGACGGTAGAGCTTGACATTCGACGAGTAGGATAATCAAAGTCGGAGTCTGTGGGACTAAAGTAAATATAATAAACGAGACAAGTCAGATATGGGGATCGGGAGGCGGCAAGACAAGGCACGAATAACCCACAGGATAGCCGGAGAGGCACAGTTTGATAAATCGTCCGAGAAGGGAACAGGGTCGACTTTTGGACCAAGTCTGAAGATGGGGGTCAACTGTGCAGCTCTTTGATGTGATGATGATGAGAGAGGAAAGAAAGATTGTAAAACAGTATTTGACAAGACATGATCTTGACATATGACAGTCGGATTATGAAATCTTGATTGGAATAGAAATTAAAAAAAACTGGATTACTCACTGTAAGGATAATTGTAACTGAGCAACGTTGTAAGAGCTGATAGCGAGGGGAGAACTTGACTTTTGCTCAATCATTTGTAGAGGACGAGGGTGTAATGGGAGGAATGGTAGGTAGATTGATGGACGGGGATTTTAAATAAAGAAAGGGAAAGGAAATCCGAGTCGGGAAAAGAAAGAAAAATGAAATTATTAAAGCTGGAATAAGCTATGAAAAAAACCCGATAGACAACCTTCGAGGCACCCCTCATGGGAAATTGAACCCTTTCCTCCACAGCCGATACCTCAATCCCGACATCAGCGCGTCATCGTCACATAACACTTCCTGCGCGCGGCGAACGCTTGTCGGTAGCGAATAGCATCTACTTCGGCAAATCACATCAGCGGCCCTTTGCCCGAGCGTCTATATAAGTGTAATCGGGGTGGTATACACCCCCGAGTTTATTTGATTTTAATGTGGTGGAAATTGTAAATTGAGTACTAAAGATGAGTTGTTGTTGGGGTAAAAAAAGATGGGCTGTGCAAATTAATCAACCCAATTAGAATACTTCTTTTTCATAAAATTGGTTTTTTTGCCCACAGGTTAGCGAAAGACCATGCGAACACCTCCTCGGTCCCGTTTTCTCAGTTTCAAACGATTTTTTTCAGATTGGAAAGTCTTAGATCTCACGAGTTGTGTCCTGTCAAGTTGTGAGTTCTCGACACGGTACCGTAATAAAAAAATACTCACGACCGAGTCGTAACCAAAGGCCAATCAAATAGAATCAAATATGTATCATGGATACTTAACGTACCCCACATATAGTTATATTATTCAATCTTATACGCCTCGAGGGGCTCAAGTTTCAGATCCTTCCAGCGCTACACCTCCTTCAGGCACTCTTTCATGCGCGGACTTCATTTCTCCCCTTAAGCCGTTCCAATAGGGTTCACTTACGTTTCTCTGCACCGCCAACGGTCGGTAGCCTTCCACAATTAGTATACAGCTCTTCCACTTTTCCGATGGCGGCCTTCCGCATCGATCGTAAGCACCAAGACCATACAACAAACCTAAAATCATCGTCACCCTCGTACTTACCCCCACTAAGCTTCGGGATCGACATGTCGCTTTCTCTCTCAGATCATTTTCGAATCATCATCGCTTCAAACCATCATCAATCTTACCCCACGTAACAAAGTTCCACTTACTTGATTCAGGATACCTACAGTATGATATATTGTGATCTACAAACACCGCATATACATCACAATGCAAACATCCCAATTCGATCAATGCAGTGGAGTCGGTCACCAGGAATCACTTGGTGCCACCAGCGCCGATTGTCCCTGACTTCCCCTTACTCCCCTTAATTTTACTCTTGGCCATCATCCCCTGCAGCAATTGATCAGCCTTCGTCCGTTCCTTCTCCGAAACCTCGACACCATCCAACATCCCTATCCTGGGACATGCTCGCATGATCAGCCCTCGATATGCAAGGCGGCCGACATATGCATCATCCGGGAGGTCCCGGCGGAACTTCGAGTCCAGTTCTTGCCATCCATATTCTCTGCTTCCCTTCTCACCCCTGAGCTGACCATCCTCAGTTCTCTCAGATGGTTGTAGTGCCCCTGGTAAGTCTTTCACCAGAAGCGGTAGATACCACCCAAGTGTACACGGATTCATCCTGCGTAATCCATCAGCATTTAACACACACCTAAAGGGTCAATCTAGGGTCAAATTTCTCACCTGAAATCAACCATTTCCACATCAGGCATACGCTGTAATATGCGGATCAGCTGTTTAGTCCCCTTCAAGCGCGAACCAATCATAGTCAGCTTCTTAAGTCTGGTAAGCCCCTCCAGGGAGAGCGCATCATTCAAAAAGTTGTAGTTGAGATTCAGGACCCTTAGGTTTGGCGTTAGACGCGCGAGATCCTGTGGGAGAGAAGTGAGCCGGCAAGCGGCTACCTCAAGGTACAGCAAATTGTAACAGGGCTCGTCGATGAAGTCACTCTTGAGTTTGTTCCCTAGAAAACGGATGAGCCCTGCCTCAAGTGACCACAGTTTTGCTATACCGACCAGAAAGGTATAGTCGCTTTACATCGCGGAACTGCCGGGTAGAAAGGTAGCTGTAGATCACATAGCCATCCCATCATCAAGGGAACAAGGAACGGTATAATGAAGCGTTCCGTCAATGACGTTAACCCAAACACCGAGGTGCTGTGCACTCACAATCCACAAGAAGTTTGATTTCGCATGCTAAGATTCTCCAGCTTACAAAGGCGTTCCGCCTTTACGAGAGTGTCGAGAAAATTGTTGTCCAGGTAAAGCGTGCGGAGGTTTGGGAATGGGGCAATGTTCAGGCGCCTCAATCGGTTGCTGCTAGCTCGAAGGATTCGTAATCTTGGCATGATGCCACCAGGCTCAATATTGTCCATTGTATTATTGTCTTCAGGAACCTGCGCTCGTTATCCAGGGCCCCACGCAATATGTAGTTAAATTACACACCGGCATTGAGTGCAATTAGTGCAGGTAGGCTTGATGCCAAGTTCAGGATACTGCAAATACAGTTCCCGCTCAGGTTTAGCATCTCCAAACGCGGCCTATGTTTGTTGGTCACTAGGGAGTAAAAGATAGGAGGCTTGGAAAGATTCGATCGTACCATCGATATTTGGCAAAATCGGCTTCTTGAATTTGGTTGCCTTGTAGACTGAGCTTGGTCAGCCCGTCCAATTTCTGAAGGCCGTCGATGCTGGTAATGCGATTGCCATCAGCTCGTAGCTCCCTCAAGTGCCGAAGACACTGCAGTTCTGGAAAAATACATTTGCCTGTCAGCTCACTTTTGTCGACACGCTCCTCAGTACCCACGTGTTAAGGAGTCGATGTCATTATGACTTATGTCAAGGCTTTCAATGTTCTGCAGGTAACTAAATGAAGTGACACCTGTCAATCTTCAAAGGGCGCGATGTCAGTGGAAGTAACTTGAATTTAGCAAAAAGCCTACAAGTTGTGAGCGACAGAAAGCGTCCGCACAGAATTGGGGATGCCGCTCAGCCATGACAGCTGATTATGATTTCTAATTCGGAAGACGTAAGCAGCCGTCGGTATTTGCTTCCGTAGGTAGCAACTCACAATACTAGAGAATCTAGCTTCGGTAGAAACTCCTTCAGTCGAGTCACACCATCCAACGACTTGCGAGAAAGATCAATACTGTGCAGCTCATCCCAGTGTGGCTCAAATGGCTGAACATCGGTGATCACTTGCACGAGTCGGTCATGCGCCAAGCCAAAGGAGCACTCAGTCAGGAAAGTAGCGTTTGTCTTCTGGTCCTTCCCACTTAAACGACTCTTTTGTGACGTTGAGAACACACGATGGGTCGATCCACTACAATCGGCGATAGCCATTTGACTACTCGGCCGCCTTGAAGCGAAAGGTTGAAGTTCTTCTGTCGGTGGACGGCCCGAGATTGATGACTTGGTGGGCGAGACGTTATCAAACCCTGCCATACATCAACATTGAGCAACACACTTGCGGTATTATGCTAACTCACCAGGGTTTTCTAAGTTCTCCATCATCTCCGCTATGCGTCTGGACCTTGCCGAGGGTATGAATAGCCCCTGTGCAGGGTCATGCTCTGAAGTACTCGTAGCCAGGCTACCCACGTCGTCATCACTCTCGTGGCCTTTTGGATTTAGGCCCCGAATAGGCCCGTCCCTCTTTCCATCAGAAAAACTTACGGAACGACAATGGCCTAGTCGCTGCGCTGGAGTGCCGTGCCGGTCACGGCTCGGGTCCTTCATAGCTGACACGGGAGTGACGCTCGTGCTCTTCAGGGCCGAGCGGGGCATTGGAGTAGTAAGCGATAATGACCGACATTGTGGCGCAACTGGCGTAGCTACCGCAGTAGAGTTCGAAGCAGGCCGGATGGACAAAGGAGCTCGCAGTTCGGGCGAGCATTCATCCTCCGATTCAAAGACTGCGGCAGCGTCCTCGCCTTCACCCCCAAGCGCAGTTACATGACGATTGTCTGATTCGGAATGACTTGTTTGCACTTCCCCCTCTCCTTCCGAATCATCCGATGGCATAATGCGGACAGCCGCGATCGATGGCCCGTCGAAGGAAAAGGACGTCAGGTCAACTTCTTCCTGATCATTTAGCTCCACATCCTCTTCGACCTCAACGCGACTGATCTCCATCTCATCATGCTCTCCTCCAGCTTCAGGGATATCACCTTCAACATCTATGTGCGCGCTTCCTTGCGTATCCCGGGAGTCATCTTCCTTCAGGCTCTCTATGTCTTTGAATGGATCCTCACTATCTCCATCTGTGCCAGTGCAAGTTGTCTGATTGCGCTGGTCCTCGGCATCTGAGGCTGCACGAGTAGCGACCCTCACCCACTTCATGAGATCCTTGTCATAGACCATACGCCCGACTCTCTGTGGAAGAGCGGGCACATCCGATGGCGCAATGCGGGTAATCTGAACTGGACCAGCGTGTTTTACGAACGAGGGTGCACTGCTTGTCGTAGTTATGGTTCCAGAAGCTGTGCTAGAGGACACCATCCTGTTAATATCCTCATTGGGGCCAGAGCGGGTCGAAGATGAGGGATACGAAGAAGGGATCTGTTCGCGAGCATGTGCCATGGAATGCTGACTTGTCGAAGGAGTTACCCGAATGTGCGGGACGTTATTGAGACCTGCGTTCGGTGTGATAGACACAGATGTAACTAGATGCTGCCAGGGTGCTTCAATGGACATATTGGACATTTCGTGCTCCAACGTTCGGTCAGTATCCTCAATGATGGTATTGCGCGACGCTTTCCGTGGACTGCGGTAGCTCTTGGAGGAAGATGACGGCCTGCGGGGTGACCCGAACTTATTGACTTTCTTCTTGCCGAGGTTAACTTGAGATACAGAGGATACACTGTCGCACGAGCGTTCGATACGTGAAATGTCGTCCGCATGGGTGAGATGGGATATGTCAGTGGCACCCGAAAAAAGACGTTTCGACCCTCGAATATCATTTTTGATCTGCTGCATCAGGCTCGCTGCTTGATGGCGATATGCAAGAGACGAATGATTACTGGGAGCAGTTATGGCTGTTGATGAACTTGTAGTAACCGCGCTACGATCATCGGGGACTCGAAGGACAGAGGTACCAGTCCCTATGCAAGTGTTGGCGATTGACATGTACATACGCCAATGATTTACATACCTGATAAAGGCTTGGACTGCGCGTTAAGAGCCTCAGCTCTATCGTCGGCTTGGCTTTCGGGGGATTGCAGACCTGCTGTAGTAGAAATCGTGGAGAAATCGCGTGCGGCCTTGATCTGTTGCATGAGGGAACGAGACTCGCCAACATAGTCTACCCTTGAGACCATTGGCCTCGCGATAGTAGCACCCGCACCATCGCCTTCGCCATAATAGTCGCTTGGAGGGCTGAGTTTGACCCGTTTAATGCTGCGGATAGGTGTGTCGTCTGAAACGGTGGCCTCTTGCACGTTGATCAATCCTGGGCGTAGGATGCTCCTGGAAGAACCATTGCCTTCTGCGCTTCCACCAGAAGGGGTATTGATTGCTATTGAATCGACCATTGCCGACAAGTGATCACGCGTGAATGTGTCGTACTGAAGCTGAAAAAGGCGTAGGCGTGGGTCTGTCATGGGAGGTCGTGCGATGCTGTAAACACTTGGCGTGCTTTCTGCCTGAGGCAAACTACCATTTGTGCGAGGAACAGCAAAAGTGAATTTGCATTCTACACTAGATCCGGGCGGCGCAAGTGAATTGAGGGAGGGTACTGTAGGCTTGCCTGGTTCGTGGTCTGTCTGTGAGTCGTTTGGCGTGTAGGCCTGAGATAGGCGAGAAGGAATTGTTGGAGCACACTGGAACGCAAGTGCAATTGGCTTCGAAGGAGGTGGTGAAGGTGGCTCGAACATTTTCTCGAGTGCTAAAGGACTGAAGAAGTCTTTAATGATGCCTCTCTTAGGTTGTCGGCCTGGCGTCTTTTGCAAGAGAGCTGGAATGGGTATATCCTCGCGGATTAAGAACGTACCAACTGGTTCAGGTGCTACTGGAAGTGGCTCAGTGTCATCCTGAGCTTGACTTGGGGTTCGCAGGTAGCCAGGTAACGGAGTTGTGAGAGAGATGGACTGAGTACCCATGGACGATGCTTCGTCTTCGTCTATCCACTCTTCATCCAAATCGTCCGTCATCCATGCCGGACGAGCTTCCGCCATGGCAATGAACGCAAGAGTGTTAAACGTTGCAGTGTTGAAACTTGTAAGACTCTAGCCGAGTTCTGGCACGCGGCGTGAGTTTTCACCACGTGACCGTTCTCTTTCTTGTTGGTCCGAGTGGACCCTTATTTAGCAATTATTTCTTTTTTTGCCTATAGGGGATAGCCTGGGAATACTCCTTAGCAGAGTTATGGAAGTGAGGGATCATATCCGTCATAATTAAATAAACATCTTTATGGTCAACTTTGCGCATCATTCTTCAGTAACAGTTACATCAAGGGCTATCAAGGGCTATCAAGGGTTGCCAAGCATCTCAATCGAACGTACATGAGAGCCCAATTGCCCTCTTTGTCCTTCATGTCAACCTCACATATATCCACAACCTCATCTATGATAGCGGCGGCCTCCTGGTCACTGAATTCCTTCAGGAACGTTCGGCGCGCGAACAGCTGAAGCCATCCACGGAGCCCACCGTCCGGCAGTGGCGTCAGCCTTGGCACCAAATCAATGGTATTAACGCGGAAACCCGCACTTTGCAATAACTACGCAGCCAAAAAAAATATGAGCAGCTGACGGCCATTCAACACATGACAGACCCTTTGATATTCTTCGATTGTCGGAAAGTACCAGGGATCCATTTTATCGGGCTCGTAACCTCGCCTTTTGACAGCCCGGTGAAGGCCGATCCGAACGCCTGCATTTGTCGTCATTAAAGATGTATCCACTCAATAGCGTAGATTTACCAATACAATTCATGAACCCACCCATCTCACATACAAAACGCCCACCGACCTTGAGCAGCCGCTTTGCCCCATCCAGAACTCCGCGCGGATTCTGTTTACACCAATGTAGTACGGCATTGCTGAAGACAGCATCGAAAGAGCTCTCCAACTCAGGAGGTATTTGAATATTTTGAAGGTCAGATATGTACGCGTGCCTAACCCCGTTCACCAAAGCTTTGGAAACCTGACAAAGACATCAATATTAATTAGGTAGCAACTCGGTTCATACAAACCATGTCATCATTGTAGTCAATACCAACAGTGAACCCGCTCGCACCAACAGCTTCTTGGATCCGCAAGGTCAGTTCCCCGGTCCCACATCCAAAGTCAACGATTCTTTCGCCAATGGAAGGTTTCAAAAGGGACAAAATGGGTGCAGTGTACTCAGTAGAATACACAAATGCCGCTGTCTGGTTGTAATTCGATGCAGAGTAGTCCGATGTTGACGAATGGTCCTGAGAAGCCATGCCTTCGAGGAGCCGCAGAACTGCAATAACTCTCTGGTGAGCGGACCTTTAACAACTCGTGTTCATGTATCGGGAAGCTTCGGCATTGCACTGATCGGCCGAAGTTCTAGGCACACCTGGCACTGGGCGTTGAATCACGGTAGGATCATAGGCTATTCAGGTTAGCTACTAAAAGCGACTGAATGGTAATCAGTGGCAGTGAACTCGGCCGAAATCTGACTGACGGCCGGACAGAGAAAGATGGTCGACCTGGGACCAGTGAGTACCCTGGACTCTGGATAAGAGAAGTATACTACTAAGCACATGGCATAGTCCTGAAACTCTGATCAAGAAAAGCAGATTTAACGGCTACACCGTAAATGAGTGTGTTCAATATTTCTCTCTGAGCCGCTTCGGAATCTGATTGGTGTATTCCAAGTTGAGTATGATCTTCCATCATATATTGATTGTCTGTAAACCAGCGAAGTGAATTATGGTTGGGTGAGCAATCATACGAACCATACATTTTCGCAATACGGCACCGCGGGGTCGGGAACCTGAGACACAGTTTGTGGTCCATGCGGGTGAGGAACACACCTTGGACTGTTTTGGATAGACATGCAGCTCGGGCTCGGTCTGGCACCTGGCTGAGGCGCATGAATCCTGAACTATTCATGTATCGGCCTTCGCATAAGGATCGATGAGGCTTTAAGCAAGCATATGCTTGCGCTTCGCCGGAGTATTCGCTGGTATTCGTGGCCATGTGGGGATTCGACATGTCAACAAGTCTTCGCGACAGAATGAGAATGAAAACGAGCTACGGCGAAGATATCGTGGTCGGGTAGAACCAAGGATGACAGAATTGTGGCGGATCCTGGAGCCTGCGATTGATGATATTGATGATCTTTTGTACACCGGTGACCGAGTTGTACAACTTGAACTTGTGCTTGAGTTTCGGTGTCACTAGAAGTTCCGCGGTACGTAAATCTGAGAAAGAAGAAGTTGGGTCACCGGCTGAGTTTGCCTTTAGCTTGCAATACACGATGACACTTCGGCTTTGACTTCGGGATTCATTTACTATTCATTAATGCATTCAAACCATGCGGTCGCAATACGAAATCTGCACCGTCGAAGTCATCTCAACAAGAAGCACGAACAGCTGTAAATGTGGTTCTTGCCGCGGATCAAACGAAACTTTTTATAATTAAAACGGTGACTCACAGCTGCGGGAGTTGACTGGAAGATAAGTCAAGAGATAAGTTGGTTACAGTATATGAAATTCTTACACCTATACAGACCTTTTCTGGTATAAACGTTCCATTCGTCGATCTTCTCTGTGGTACCGGCCTTCCCGGCGGACGATGTCATGATATCGGGACCGAACTGAGCCCACTGGCCATCCTGAACACACGGAAATTTCATGTCCATGGCGACTTGAGGGAGTTCTAATTGCTTTCTGCCTGGTTGTGGCAACCTCTCGTATGTCAATTCAGTCTATAATTTATTACTCGCCGGCTCTGCAGAAAAACAACGCTAGCGCTAATCGCCGATGATTGTGTTGTACGCTGCCGAGATTGAAGTTTTCTTACCGCCGTTTACTTCCGACCTAATATTGCTGCAGGTCCTGTAATCTCTTTCATTTGCATTAAGATGTGTCACTGTGACTTCTGCAGTCGTGACACATGATCCCGAACTGCGGTGATGCCGTTCATTGTTCATTAGATATGAATCTAGCCATCATAAGCGCATACCACAACTACCTGGCTACTGCAACCCGCCGCCGAATTAGCACACTGACGACCAAAAAGATACATTTCCTTTGAACGGCATGACAGTTGAAATAGTGAAAAAGCCAGGAACAGCGCTACAAGTGTTGGCATTGCCGATGCTCGTGATAGTATATATCAGACTTTCCTACCTATAGGAAAAGGCAGCCAGATCATATGGTACAAAGAAATGATTACAGGGGTTTCAGTCATTGAAAACACGTAGTGTGATGTAATGTGTTGTCCTATAGTCAGACAGGACATCGACACCAACTCTTGCTCCTTGCGTATCACGATAGCCTTCAAACAACGGTAGGAGAGGCTTGGGTGGCGAGATCAGGTTCTGCGCCAGGTCCGGCCGTACCGGTACTGGTGGCATGTGTGCCACTGGTATTGGCCGCAGATGAACTCGTAACTGGATGTTGGTCGGCCATACGACGAGCCTCTTCATGAATGTCGCGAACTTGCTTTGAAGTATTAGTGTAAAATTCGAGGACAGACTTTCCAAATGGAGATGAGATCGCCTTTGAGTAGTACTGTAATTGTGGGTTAAACTCATTCGGATAGACATCATTCTACTAACCTCGTGGGCAACCTTGGAATAACCTTTCTGTTCGTCGATGGTCTTTGCCCTGGTACGGGCATTCTGCAGCGTTGATTGCACTCTGCCGGATACTGTTTGGTCGGAACCGAGAGCTTTCTGTCCGACTGTTGTATCGAGGCCGCGCATATAATCTAAAAACCGTTTGGAAATCCCCTGCTTGTCTAACAAGGAAGGCGCGTGAGTTGACACTCGACATGGTACATGAATTAACTCACTGTCAATTTCGATGGCTCGCTGCAAGATGTGGTCGGAAAGTGAGTAGCCCTTTGCCAAATATTCGGCAGCAACTGTACTTAGATGTCAAGATGCTAGTCCATAACAAAGGGAGAATACGTACTTCCAGCTCTAGGCTTGTCTGACTGTTCGAAAGGTGAGCTTGAGTGATGCGGTTGCTCCTGATGATTGTGGTGTTCGACGTCGGAGGTGATGTTGAGTTGTTCACCGTCTAGAGTACCGCCATTGAGCTAGGGATGAGGTGTTAGTTAATCGGATTCAAATGTATAGTGTGTTGTCTTACCATGAGCGCTGTACCTGCAGACGAAGGTTTCTCAAAAGTGACAACTGCGGATTGTGTTGTCTCCCCCTCAGATTTGAGATCAATTGACTTGATGCTAGATCAATGTTAATCACGAACATAGGACAAAGAAGGCATACAAAACTCACTTGCCGCAGAAACTGATAGCACAGTGAAATTAGGGACTGGCAACAATGGAGTGAAGTATTATATTACCTAAAAAATTCATGAAGCTTCTCCCGAGTGGTGCTTGGAGAAATGTTCGAGACCTGAAAGCTGAAGTCAGGGAAAGAGAACGAATATGCTACTAGTTGTATTTACTGTGACTGAAAACATGGTTGATGTGGTTGTAGGTAGACTTGGATGAGTTGCAGCTTTGGTCGCAGCAGCCAAGATGCACTTAGCAGGCTGCAGCTGATTATATGCTGATGATATCATCGGTCGGCGGCGTGTGAATGTGATACTATATTTGGACATGAACACCCCGTCACACCATGCCCAAGCACAGCACACTGGTACAGGAACGCTCGCTTTTGAACATCCGCAAAGTTGTTCGAGATCAAGATGGCAGACATGGACGTTGATACTCCTGCACCTTCCAAAAAGGAAGCAAAGGATGACGGGAAGCAACGATTCGAAGTAAAGAAGGTATGGTCTTGTCTGTCTCATACTCTCGCTCCCTCCGTTGATAAGTCGCTCAGTGGAATGCAGTATCTCTTTGGGCATGGGGTACGCTGCCTATCCCTAGAATTCATCGAAGCATTCAATTTTTCTCACAGATATCGTCGTCGACAACTGCGCTATATGCAGAAATCATATCATGGATCTTTGTGCGTCTACTTGTTTGCATCTCATCCCAACGTCACTCAAAGGACGCTGTCATTTAGGTATCGACTGCCAGGCAAATCAGGTATCAGCATCTACAGACGAATGTAATGCTGCATGGGGGATTTGCAACGTGAGTTTATCGCTACTCGATGACTCCTTTAGATCTCATCCCCGCCACTCCTTCCAAAGCACGCATTCCATTTCCACTGTATCTCACGTTGGCTCAAGACGCGCAATGTATGTCCGCTGGATAATCGTGAATGGGAGCTCCAGAAGTGTGTTTCTTCTTCTTTCTGGTTCAACTTTGCTGATGTATGCATAACAGATACGGACGGTGATCGTGGCATGTCCAACTCCTTTACATCCACGTCTTGTTCCATTACTGTAAGATGTCGTTATTCATCCACTGTATCAATCATAGAAATACTTTCATGTCGCATTGCACCAATCTCTTGGATGAACAAACATTGTTTAAGCTGTCTGAAAGACAGTAACGTGGTTCGAAGACACCAAGTGTTCTCGTCAGCATGCCTCCGACAGTCCAGGCAGCATATGAACGGAGAAGGCCATGCGTGGAAACATATAGCTGAATCTTATCGCACCATCACTTCGCAGAGCTTCATGCCTGGAAGATGACCTCAGTCTCCTCTGTTCGTGCCAGGTAAAGTCATTAGAAAAGGTAATTCCTCCTTACTACTTCATGGGTGATGCAGATACGTAGTTCTGACGTCTGACGTCTGCACAGGCACCGGAGTGCAATCCCCTTTACCTTTCTTTAAGCAACATGTACTGATAGTATGAGAAAACAGCCAGCTAGAGAGTCAATCGGACCAGGACACCTGACCAACCTCCTCCAAACTCACCCAAGCGAGTAGAAAAGCATTGTATTCTCGGGTCTGTCGGTCTGTATATGCCCGTCCACCAAATCGGTGACCACATCGAGAACGGTCACTCGTTTCGTATCGTCTGCAGCTTTTGGATTTACGCAGGTCTCTACTGACTGATGTTATGAGGCTATATGAACCTTCAAGTGGGCTACTCAACATCGTCAACGACCGTAAGTGTATTATCGGCAGCTCACCATGATATCGTGTAGCATAGTGCAGGTTTCATTACTAAATCGTCACCCCTTGATGTCACCGAGACGTTGAGCTTGATCCCAACGTTGGTATTGCACTTCCGCCACCGTGGCGCGTGTCTGAACTGATCAAGCTTCAAGTCCTTTCCCTTTTCAATTAACTGGCTGCAAAGTCGTTGGGCAATTCCAACGAAGTCTAAGATAGCTGCTACAATAACCTCCAGCAGCCAATAATTATACTAACTTTTCTTACCCGTGATTTCTCGCACATCCGCCTAACACTATCACAAAGTGCATCGGAAGTCGAAGGACGGCTGGCCAATTTTAGAGAACTATTACGCACTCTTGTTTCTGGTGCACGCAAATACTTAACATCGTACGGCAGACAATCGCCATAGGCCCATAAATCACAGGTCACCAACATGAATGCAATTCGATTGGAAAACTACAATTGTGGTGTAAAATAAAACAGACGACATCTAAATTCCACCCAGAATTTACCGTGATTGTCAAGATATTCGTTGCCGAGAAGATGGTTTATCTTCAAACTTCAAAAGATCATACAGAGATTGAATTTGATCAACCTATCGAGCAGTTAGCAAAGCTGATATCAAATCAAGCTTGATTTACAACCTTGCGCTCAATCAAATCAATGATATCTTGAAGATGATCAGCCACAATACGCCGCCTCGCCGCCTGCACCGTTGAGTCCATACCCTTGTATTCGTCTGCCAGCTCACTATAAATCCTATATAAAATGAATGAGCGCGTGGACAATAATGGTCATAGTAAATTCCAAACCCTTTATGATGTGTAAATTCCTCCTCAAGTTCTCGTAATACCCTGACGAGCACAGTCTGTGGTGGCAACTTGCCGCCCTGGAAGATGGCTTCGTACGAATCGACACCATCGGGTTCAAAGGCATTCGCTCGGGACTGGAGGGGATCGTCCTTGACTTGCGCATTAGGGCCCTGATCATTCAAGAGTGGGACCCGTCCCTGACTTGGACGTGTGGCCTTCGTGTTCGCATAACTACCGGTGCGCGTTGACCGGTGATTACACCGGGTGCATGTCCCAGAGTTGTGTTTCGGTGCAGAGAAGAATAAGTTTTCGAGGCGACCTGAACGAATACGGGGGAAGGGGGCAGCTTCATTATCCTTCAACGTCTCCCTCCTAGTGGCAGGCCGACTCCCGTCTTCGGATTCAGCGACTCGAGCGTGTGTCATGTCACCTGGACGCGAGCCATGGCGCAATGACAGGGGAACACTTCCACGAGAGGATCCTTCAGAACGTTGTTCCTCAAGGTCTTCCGATATCCGAGTTAATGGGGCAACATCATCGTCTCTCGAAGGCTCCCTTCGAGTAGCGAGACATCTGCTATCTTCGGAGTCAGTGAGCCGAGTCATGTCACCTGGGTGCGACCGCGAGCTATGTCGTGACGACAGGGACGGGCTTCCACAGGAAGATCGCTCAGATCTTCGCTCCTCCAGGTCTTCCGATATCCGCGTCAGTTCATCCACGTCAACAAACCTTCTTGTTGACTGAAAATCAGAACGAGTAGTCACTAGGTCTGGCTCCTGATGCAACTGGTCCGGCACAGAGACCTCGTCTTGCTCTTCCACGAGCTGTGACTGCTGCTCCCTCGCCATCCGTCTTTCATTAAGACCCTCTTCTACAACATTCCTGAGTACTTCAATCTCACCCGCAAGCCTTTCAACCTCGAGCCGAAGGGCGCCAATTTCATCTGTTTTCTGGGCAAGCATCTTGGCGTCGTCCTCTCTGAGTCTCTTAAGGTCCTCTAGGAGCTGTTGTTGTGCTGTCAAGTCTGTGGTGACACGGGTGAGGTGTGAGCGGAGGGTAGATATCAAGGATTCGAGTGCTGTACGAGCGGGTCAGATGAGATTCATCAGAACGACGGGCTATAGCCGACCTTTCTTTTCCTCCACGACCTCGAAATACTTTGACTGTTCTTCCTCTCTCTCTCGTCGCTCCCCTTTGCCCCTTTTCCATGATGGCTCGCCTGGGTCTTGTTCTATGATTCTAGAACGTTCTCGAGCGACATCACGTTTGCATTGTTGGAGCTCGCACTCGAGTTCCCGGACGCGGCGGCGAGCGATGCCGTTTTCTGTTTCAAGATGAGCGAGCTTTGCATGAAGGGCGTTAAGTGACGCTATAAGACGGGCTGTACAGGAATTGAGATTCTTGAAATAAGTGAAAAAGAATTACTGACATTCCACCTCTTTCGATGAACCAGCGGTCTTGATACCGTAGCGTTCAAGGTTGGCCTTTGCAGGAGAAACAACTGCACTCGTAAGGCCAGTCAAGTCTGGGAGGTTTACTCGTCCTCTGCTGGCTTTCCTCAATGACCGATTTAGTGGGGCCACCTCTATATTAATATCAACGGCACTGTGATCGAGGACGTCGTGAAGGGGTTGTTTCAATGCATCGTGGTGCTTCAGAGAGACGCGACGAGAACCTGCAAGTGCCACACGAGGGGTAGTAGTAGTTTGTGATTGGTTCTGGAGTAATGCAGCATCCTCGGCCTGAGCCTCATGCACATCCTTCGCAAGGCCCCTCGCCATGCGAGTAAATTTGGAGCTAGTTGCGGATGGTGTGGGCGGCTGAACATTTACCTGCGGCTGGGATACATGCCGCCGCACGGGTGTTGTATCCACGTCGAAAGATACAGAATGAGAGGCCTTGCGTGCTTTAGGAGTTGTTGCTTTTCTGGAATAGGATGGAATATGTTGGAAATCAGGTGCATCGTGTAGATACGAATGGGAGCGAGAGGGAGACTGTTGCGCCGCAGTACTTCTTTGTAAATTGCGCGGTCGTCGTGGAGAGAAGCCGACACGTTGCAAATTGGCGGAGAGCTTGCGGCGGGAGGTGTTGAGCGAGCGGTCTGCTTCTAACTCAGCCGACTCAGGTTCGAGAGGTGGAGAACGAAGTCTTGCAGCAAGTGCCACAGGGTGTGAGACCTGAGACAGATCGTAGTCGCATGACGCATCGATGGCCTCACGAGAGCAGGGCTGAAGGGCATGTTAGTGGATGTAAGAGAGACAAGCCTGATGGATCGTACCATTTGTCTGGACTTGGAGTGAGGCTCTAAGATACTGATGCGGCTGTCCATACCAGCAATCATATCTTGCAGCGGGCGATCTGGGTCGTACTCAGCACCACTGAGACTGATTTCCCTCCGTTGACCATGCCCACCGAGCCCCGCGCCGATTGTGACAGCGCTGGCATGGTGGCCGATTGTGGAAACAGTCTCACCGGCATAAGGATTTACACCTTCATCTTCATGCGTGGACCACGCGTGCAAGCCACTGGGAGCATCATAGTCAAAGTGCTGACTGGGTTGTTCGAATGATGCAAAGCCTAGGGAATGGTTAGAATTGTGTCTCGGATATTCAACGCTGTCGTCGTCCCCTTGTGAAGATGAAAGATGCAATGATAAATCAGTGTTTTGTATCTGCTGTTCGAGCTGAATGCGAGACTGTTCAAGCTCATCACCAGGAATAGAAAATTCGAAAGTGGTTGACGGACGTCGCGCCATCAATTTCGCAGCGCAGGTTGTATAGAAATAAGAAACAAGAACGAGATTAAAGATCAAAAGCTATATGAAGGGTGAGATTGAAGAAAGTCACAGTCGAACTCAATGCGACAAGACACGGTCCACACCGAATCCACACAAAAAAACAACACGACGCGCCAGTCACGTGAGCGAGCATAACTCCCGTCTTGTCATGGTTCTGCCACAATTTTTAGTAGTACCTGATGGAAACACAAACCCATAAACCTCATCGTCCAGCCCAGTCTGGCTCAAAAGCTGAAAAGAAAGGCAAGGGAAAACAAAAAACGGGGTTCAATGAAAAGGTGCTATCTGCGAACCGCTCTCTAGCATTTCCTTGTTAACATTCTCTCAGGCATTTGCACCAAAATCTGGGCGACGTGCTGATCGCCAGGCCCGGAGAAACGTCGAGCGTGATGAAGCTCGTCTTCATGTCCCTCTCGTAAACAGAACACCTGATGATGAACCCCCACCAGTCATCATCGCAATCGTTGGGCCTCCAGGCGTAGGCAAGACCACTCTGCTCAAAAGCCTCGTCAGAAGATACGCAAAGCAGACATTGTCCGAAGCCAAGGGTCCGATCACTGTGGTTGCTGGAAAGAAAAGGAGGCTCACATTTATCGAGTGTAATAGCGACCTCAATTCTATGATCGACATCGGTAAGGTCGCCGACCTCGTTCTCCTCATGATTGACGGCTCTTATGGCTTTGAAATGGTGCGCTTGTTCATGCCAAAAATTTCATATCATAACTATATTTGATCGACGACAGGAAACGTTTGAATTCCTCAACATCCTCCAGGCTCATGGTTTTCCAAAAGTCATCGGCATCCTTACTCATCTCGACCTCATTAAAAAACAAGCCACCCTCAGGGCTACCAAAAAACTACTCAAAAGACGCTTCTGGAATGAGATATATCAAGGCGCAAAACTTTTCTATCTCTCTGGTGTTCTCAACGGTCGTTATCCCGATACCGAGATCCTTAATCTTTCCCGTTTCATCAGCGTCATGAAGTTTCGACCCCTCGTCTTTAGGAATACTCACCCATACCTCCTTGCGGACAGAATAGAAGATTTGACGCCGCGCGAGGAAATAAGAACCTCGAAAGGTCGGTGCGATCGCACTGTGACCCTGTATGGTTACTTGCGAGGGACAAATTTGCGGCAAAGCACCAAGGTGCACATTCCTGGTGTAGGCGATATGGATATCAAAACAGTAACAAAGCTCGGCGACCCATGTCCCTTGCCAGATGCGGATTCTGAGAAGCGAAGAAAGTTGAGCGAAAAGAAGAAACTTCTTGTGCATGCACCCATGAGCGATGTTGGTGGTGTTATGTACGACAAGGACGCTGTGTGGATTAATGTCCCCGGTAACTTCACAAGAGGAGCCACCGATGGTGAGTAGAATTGACGTTGCTTGATTGCATGTTATTGACTCTTGTGAGCAGTTCCTCATGGCGAGGGTGAGCGAATGGTCATTGACCTACAAGACGTCGATGAGACACTTGAAGAGACAGTGGCCCGGAGCAACATCCGCCTTTTTGGTTCTTCGTCAAATCCACTGACTATTGATACCCGACATCATAATAGGGAAAACAGCTACGGCGATGATGATGCCGAGGAGGACGAGGATGCTTCACAGGGCGACAGTGAGTTTGAGGGGGAAGGAGAGATATTCTCGGAAGACGAGCAGGACGATGAAGGGAGTGGCGAAGAGGACGAGCAGTTCCGCACCGGCTCTCTGAATACAGGCCGTCACGCAGCACGCACCATCGTGCGCTCTACACATGGTTTATTCAGCAAGGAAAAGGAGGAAGGAGATGTTGCTTTTGCTGACTCTGACTCCGAACTTGGGTTGTCCGACGATGAAGGCCGTGGCAGAGCAGGTGAAGTCATGTATGCTGACGATGAAAAGGAGATTTTGAGCGATGACGAGGAAGAGTTTGATGAAGACAACGAGGATAACGTGCCAGCGTGGAAATCCGGACTGGCTGCGAAAGCAAGCGCTGCATTCGAGGAGCTCAACCGTCGGAAGCGGCGTAAAGACTGGGTTGCGATGATTTATTCCGGTTCGCTTAGTCCAGAACAGATTGCCAATGGCGCCGACACACCTGGGGTCAAACCGGACGAAATAGATGATGACTTCTTCCGGATGAACAGCTCCGGTGCTACAAACCAAGATGATTTGGACATGACGAAAGAGGCGCTGTCTCTTGGTGCGCTGAGGGAGTGGGAAGATGAGGGAGTTTTGGATTCTCTAAGGACGCTATTTATCACAGGAGATACTGACGGCGGCGAGGCAGACCAGGAAATGAATGTCCACGAAAACCCAGAAGGCGCTGACCTCGTCGACCTGGAATCCAGGAAAGCCCAACCTGCTCCCACTGAATTCGGAGGCATTGATGCCGAGACTCGTGCCCTTATCGAGGGTTATCGGCCTGGAACATATGTGCGCATAGAACTCGCTTCAGTCGCTTGCGAATTCATCGAACACTTCGACCCATGCTACCCTATCATCGTCGGTGGACTACTGGCTGCAGAGGAGCGCATGGGATACCTCCAAGTTCGCATTAAGCGCCACCGCTGGTTTGCACGTACATTGAAGACGAATGACCCGCTTATCTTTTCCCTCGGCTGGAGGCGCTTTCAGAGTGTCCCCATATATTCACTCGACGACCATTCCATCAGGATGCGCATGTTGAAATATACCCCAGAGCATATGCATTGCTATGCGTCGTTCTATGGCCCAGTTGCGCTCCCAAACACAGGTTTTTGTGCATTTAATGCGCTCTCAGGGGAGACTGTTGCATTCAGAGTAAGCGCGACTGGTGTGGTCCTGGACATTGACCGGTCAACAAAAATCGTGAAGAAGCTGAAGCTTACGGGTGTGCCGTTCAAGATTTTCAAGAATACAGCATTCATCAGGGACATGTTCACCAGCGCTCTGGAGGTGGCGAAGTTTGAAGGTGCAAGCATCCGAACGGTATCTGGCATCAGAGGTCAGGTAAAGAAAGCGCTGAACAAGCCGGAGGGTGCTTTCCGTGCCACGTTTGAAGACAAAGTGCTGATGAGCGGTAAGTCGCCTCCGACGTGGATTGGATTCACTCTGAATTACGAGCCCAGATATCATTTTTCTGAGAGCGTGGTATTCGATCCAACCTCGCAAATTCTACAACCCTGTCACATCTCTCCTTCTGTCCGACAAGTCACGCTGGTCTGGCATGCGCTTAACAGGTCAGATTAGACGAGATGAAGGGCTGAAAACTCCACTGGCTGTCAACTCCACCTACAAACCGATAGAACGCCCCGCCCGACGATTCAACACGCTTAAAGTCCCGAAGAAGCTACAAGCTGCTCTTCCATACGCCTCAAAACCCAAACTTATGAAGCCTCAGAGCAAGCAGACCTACATGCAAAAACGTGCTGTCGTACTAGAGCCTGAGGAGAAGAAAGCAATCGCACTACTTCAACAGATTCGAGCGCTACGCAAGGATCAAATAGCACGGCGTCGTGAAAAGCAACAAGTGCGCAAGGAGACACATCGCAAAATGATTCAAAAGGACGAGGCTAAAGATGCAGAAAAGGAGAGGGAGAAAAAGAAGGTGTATATGAGAGCTGCAGGAATGAAGAGTAAGAGGGAAGCCGATGTTGAGGAAGGAAGATCAAGGAAACGGAGGAAGACTTGAGTCCAAGTCATGCGATGCACAGCCTATGTATTAGTTATTGTGGTAATTCTAATATTTGAGAGAGGCGCTGTGACAGTGACCGAAAAACGTCACGCGCGAAGTCGTCACTCGTCAGTCTTCCGGAACTGGCCCAGTGACTATTAGAGCACGAGGCTCTGCTCCTGTTCGTGGCCGTCTTTTAATCAGCTCGTTCATCATGAACAGCCATCATTGGCAGCAGAAAGCTGGCCACGACGCCCGCAGCCAGCTCTCGCCAGATCCTGTAACACATGGCCATGCTCCCAACTCGACCTACGAAGCTCACAGGCTCTTTGCCGCATATCCAACGGCTTCTGCTACACCTTCTACGCACGGTTAGATTTTTATACGTTTTGACACGTCAAACGCGTCTAACAATTTATCTAGTGGGAAGACACATGAATCATTTATCTGTGTCTGCACCTAACCCGACCTACTTGCAACGGACCTATCTCGAATATAATTCTGGGTCGCAATACCAGCCAGCTCCGGCGCCTTCCCCGCTTTCAGAATACTCACATGAGCTCTCCTATCTTTCAACTACGTCGATGCCCACAGGTGATTCACGTTACTGGCACAGTACAAGGGACGACTCCGTGAGGCTACTGTCCGAAGGCGGCTCGTACGTCAAAAGGTTGCAATCAGCTTAACTCAATAGTAACATCTCTAGACACAGATTCGCTTCTTCTCAGTTTGCATCTCCATGGCTACAATCCCAGCCTCAATCAACGTATCATCCTCTTCCGTTTGCTCAGTCATTGATTCAACGCATGAATCCTCCTGCCGCATACCCTACCCCACCTCCGCCTGGCATTCGAAGCACTTCATCTTCTCTAGCATTCGCATTAGGACATCCACTAACGTATCCTAACCAACCCAAGCCACCCACCGAACCCGTTCATCGGCGTAAAGAGCCTGTTGCAGTATTTAACCATTTCATTGCTCAGAAGAATCGAGACATCGAGATGAAACAAGCTGAACGTGACATCAAGGAAGACGAGCTGCAACATTCTACCCAAACTCCATCTCAGCCCGTGGCCCCCCGGTCTGTGCAATCGCAATCTAACTCCCATTTAATCGTACAGTCAGCTCCTCGATCCCCCCAGATTCACGTTGCCCCGAGTGCCCCTACATCCACACAGTTGACTCCGCGCTCTACTGCTCACCTTCCCGTCCCATTGGCACCCGCAGAAAACAGCGTGACTCCTCAGAAGCGAAAATATACTGGTGAAGACAAAGGTTCTCCGCTGAAGCGTGTACACACCGTACCGTCCGAATGTCAGGAAGAGTTGAATATTCACTCCTTACAAACTAGTACACCCTCGTCGAGAACTACACCGCGACAGGTAATGGCGTATGTAGAGGTACCTCCTTTACCAAGCGCATGGAGGACTCCTTCCAAGAAGCGGCCTCTGTCAACGTCCATGTCAACCCCTGCATATAATTTTGATGCATCGGGGTCTGAAGAGGATGATGTTCGGTACAAGTTTGGTATCCATGCTAGTGTAAAGTTGTCTGCACGTCGTACAGGTGATAGAGATGAACGAGGTAGGAAATCTTTCATTGATGTTTTATCAACCATTCATCTTCCCTTCAGCACCTCTCGAAAAACTCTCCGCGCTCATTGAGGACATATTCGAAGCTGAAGACTCGTTGGCTGTGGACATCGATGTATCAGAGCTTCCGAAAGACTTTTTTTCTGCACTCACCACAGATTGCTCACACCCCCACTTGCAAGCCAATGTGATCAAGAAACTGACGAAACATCTCAGTCAGCTCGCTCGACCTACAAAACGATCTAGACGGTCTGCTCGCGATAGCATAGACGCCCCGAGAGCGAGGAAGGCGCTAGGCGACATCGACAACACTATCCTTGCAAGACTACTAAAAATCCTGGAGCGCAGCATCAAAGCTGGGGAAGCTCTTGATCCCTTGTGTGCCTCTGCATATGTCCCTCATGCAGATAAAAATGCATCGCCACGAAAACCGAAGAAGAGTCCAAAAGCGCAAAGAGTGGTCCAACAAGATCGGGATACCACAGGCTCTGCCTTATTGAATATTCCAGAGGAAGATACACACGAGTCGGAAGTAGACAGTACTGACATGCCTCGAGAGCTGACAGAAGCGCATCTTCACGATTTGTCAAAACAGCTAGAAGTTGCGCGCGATAGTATCCTCGCCGTGGAATGTTGTGTTGCGTTATTAAGCGGAGAAGGCCTGACTAAACAGGTTTGCCTTTCTGGTCAATTTTCAAAGTTGATCTAACTTCTTGGCAATTTCTCCCTGTTGTCAATTTCATGATACAGCTTTACTCCGAGGAGCTCATAACTGCTTGTCTGAGTACAGTCAAGAACCAGCTAACGATGATTCTATTCCCATTTGTCGAGGCTGCAAGCGTCGGTGGATCGTCGTCACCACAACTCCAATGCATTCACAGCAACACTCATACACACTCTGGTGATCTTCGACGGTTGCTCAGCGAACTTTTCCAGGCAGTCTCGGCTGTACTTCCGCGCATCAATGTGTTGTTCTCTAGTGAAAACATTGTGATGTCAGACGCAATTATCATTCAGACTGTGTATATCGCAATCGGGCCGTTCTTTGTAGTGGAATCAGGCGAAGGAGATGTCAAGAGCAAGAAAGATAATGTTGTATTGAATACACTTGGCAATAGCGCTATGAGAGGTCTTCGGTTGGACGCACTCTCAGTCATTCGAAGTGTACGCTGGTCTTTCGTGTTTTAAACCACCACTCATTATTCGTCTAGATCTTTGCCAATCACGAAGAGCAGCGATCATGGATTATAGAAGAAATTTTGTCGTCACTCATCAAGCTCTCTAACAGTCATAAGAAGGCTGGGCAGTTCCGGTCAGTGAAGACTTACAGATGTCAAGTGCAAGCAACGTTGACATATCATGTTCAGCTTACGCGATGGTCGCTCCATTCGAACAGTCTCTGCACTACTATTTCAGCTCGTACAAACGTCTGCCCACGATGTCCGTGTTGCAGCGCGCAAGATTGCCAAACGTCGCCAGAGTCGCCAAGCTCTTCGTCGACAGGACAGCGTGACCAATGAGAAGTCGGCTGAACCTTTGATGGATGAATTGGATGCGGAGGTCAGTGCTAATGTTGACAGTATCTCATACCTAACCGCCCGTGTAGGAGATACAGCTTTATATTACGGGGTTGGAGTCCGCAATGAATGCTGCAAAAACGATAGTCGTGTATTTGACACAGAGGTGAGCAAAATGTTGTTGACTTCAGTGTTTGGTAACATCATTCGCTAGATCTGGAAAAGGGAAATTGACCAAAAATTCCAACGAGGCCGAATACCGAACGATTTTTGACAACCTTATTTCCGACCTTCTTGTCGTCCTGTATTGGCCAGAATGGCCAGCTGCAAGTTTCTTACTCAGCATTGTTTGTAAATTCATGGTGAGTCTTGCACCCTTCACTGTGAAACCCTTCTAAATGCTGTCACAGGTTTCTTCTCTAGATGACGTGAAAACGAGCACTCAAACGGACACAAACGCCGCAAAAAGCATTGCGCTCGATCATCTTGGTGTCATCGCGGCACGAATACGCTCAAGCTCTTTGAAGGTAAAAGTACACGACCATGACAAGCACGGTCTCCACTCTCTTGATGAGGTCTGTATTTAATCCGAGTCTTATCAACAACAATCTCCTTATATTCTGCAGGTCATCTCTTCCGGTGATGTCAAACACTTGGACATGCTCATATCTCGACACCAATCAATATTTTCGCATCTTTATAAAAGAGCTTCTGAAGATCAAGCGTATGACGTGAGTGACTTCAGATACATAGTTACATTCCTGCTGACATGCAAAAGAGTGCAAATGATCTGACGGCGGCTACTTGGGGTCAAGAATTAGCAGTCGCACTCAAGCAACTTAGCAGTTCAGCGCAGGAGGATGACGAGGGCCTACAGTCAAAGCTTTACGCTAAGCTCAAGTCTGCCCTTAGGGACGTTTGGAAGGATATGTCAAATGATGTTTTTGATGTCGGGTAAGCTTCTAAACCACCTCTGAATCGCTCGAGTTGACACACTCTGGCAGCTCGCAGGAGGAAATAAATAAGGTCGATCGTTACGCTGAAGAGATTGGGACTATTCAGACGTTACGAAATTCCTTCGGGCCAATTCTTAATGTCGTCCTGCTTGCACTTGATGCACCCGCTGTTTTCATGCGTACAAAAGCATTACGAGCACTTGGACAAATTGTAAACAGTGACTCC
Source organism: Suillus fuscotomentosus (assembly GCF_016647785.1). NCBI lineage: Eukaryota > Fungi > Basidiomycota > Agaricomycetes > Boletales > Suillaceae > Suillus > Suillus fuscotomentosus. Next base: position 356,004 of record NW_024539553.1, on the reverse strand, counting down.
AGCATTTTAGCAGCAGTGCGTGAACAAGTTCATCGACTCAGCACTTACTGACACGCCACAAGCCAAATGTCCGTCGGGCGATCGAAAGTCATTTGCTCGATAGTTCCCCAGCTGTGCGCGACGCCGCTGTAGAACTAATTGGGAAGTATATGATAGAGTCGCCGGAGGTTGTTGGGGATTATTACACAAAAATTGCCGACCGTATCGCAGTAAGAATATTCTATCGCTCAGAAGCTCATTTAGCTGACTCTTGCAGGATACGGGACTCGGAGTTCGGAAACGTGTGATCAAACTCCTCAAACAATGTTACTCTGGCACAGAGGATCTTTCTCGACGCATAGATATCACGACCAAGTTAGTCCTTCGCATGCTGGATGAGGATGATACAGTAAAGGATTTGGCCATCAAGACGGTTGAGGAATTATGGTTCCAGGCTGCATCACAGAGTGGAGTCCCTAAAACCCGTTCAGTGCTGTCATCTGGTCTTGGCCAAGACAAGGGGCCACTTCTCTCCAAGGTCTCAGTCATCATGGGCGTATCAGCCAACTTTAAGGATCGACAATCACCGCTGGAGGATATGCTACATAAAGTAATATCCAGCCAAGAAGCTGCTAGCGCATCGTATTTGCGAGGAAATTACACTGAAATCTGCGAAGTCCTCATTGATGGGCTGGTAGATGCCTCGGACTTGCCAGGATTCGTACGTGCAGGTGGCTCATTGTATCGATGTTGTTAACACATTCTTTTGGCAGACCGTGCACAACTGTGTCAGGACTATATATCTATTCACTACAGCATACCCCTCTGTCCTCTCAGGAGCAAACGCGTCTACTTTGCTCCCGTATCTCAAGAACCCTTCCTCGGTAAGAAACCACCATCCTAAGCATACAAAAATCTCAATGCGCATTAGTCCGAAGAGCTTGCTGTTTCCGATTATTTACTCAAGATTTTCCGTATATCGATACCCCACATGCCCAAGACTGCAGTAAAGTTTGGTCAGGAACTACAGCTTGTGTTGCAACCGATGATTGTTAAACCATCCCACATCGGCGGAGTCGTGGTGAGCTACCTGGTCATCGGTGTTGATTATTTACCCAGTCATACCATAGAGTCTGCAAGAAAGTGTAGCTTGCATGTGCGGAGCAGTGCAGCATCTCACGCATGATTTCAATCGTCTGGTCGCTCTAGTCAAGTCATGCAATGGTACGAAGACTTTGTTTTGGACAGATTCACACTCACGTTATGCTCTAGCTCGATTGCAACAGGCCATCGCTCGCCCATCCTCTTACCAAATGACAGCGGTTGAAAACAGGACATTATCCATTTTGATATTTATTGTCGCCTTACTCGGTGAACATTGCGACTTTGACCGCCTCCGCGATGATTATCCAGGTAAGCTGCCACAAATGTCCACGTTTTCAGTAGTTTGATATCGATTCAAGACTTCGTTTTAGAATTGAACTCTGTGTCTCCCGTACCGTCTTTTAGTTTTATTATCTGACTTATCGAACTCATCGTCATTTCTTCCAGGGACCTATCGTGGAGCACATTTACAAGAGTTTACTGGAGTTATATGAGAAGTACAATGACGTTGGTCTAAAGGGACGCATTCTTCAGTGTCTCGGTAAGCCTCATCGCTGTCTCTGGTTCGTGGCCTTCTCACTTTCATGAAGGCTTCTTGTTCCGTGCACAACCAACATTAATGACGCTGGGGCGGTCCGCTTCCATCATGGATGATATTTTTCACTCCTCTGATCTTGAAAGCCGCGGGCGACTTTTACGGATCATGCACGACTTCTTAGTGTCCGAATCTATGAAGCACCATGAGGAGCAGAAAGGTTGGGGTCGTATTTTGTGTCCTTGTACTATACTTATTTTCCGCAGGAGGCACCAAAGGCAAGCAAGGTGGGGTAGTAGATATGGCGGAATTGGTAGGGAACACAGATGGTTTTGCTGACTCCGGGTAGATCAAACAATCGTTCTCGCAAGGATCTACTAATAAAGATACAGTGTCAGCTCAGCCGTTGTTCAACGATACATATCTTCAATCCTGGACGCGGCCCTGTCTCAACACTCTCAGATCCAGAATGTTGCTGTTGACATTCTCAGCTTCACCATCAAACAGGGTCTCGCTCATCCGTTGCAAGTACGTGCTTTAGTCTTCTTACGATTGTTCGTTGACCGCAGTTTCGGTAGTCCTTCCCTGTCATCGTTGCGTTGGAAACTTGTCCAAATAACGCCATCAGCTCACGGGCTAATGCACTCCACGCAATACTCTGGAGTAAACACGCGTCTTTGTTGAATGCTCGATACATCATTAGTGCAAGACAGTCGTTCGACTACCAGAAAAAGATCTCCACAGATGCCGTCAAAGGTTTGACTTCACTATTTGTTGTAACGTGTCCTGAACGTTAGTGTAGGTTATCGAATGCAAGTAGAACCAGCGGCATTGCTTCAGAGGTGGTATTCTCTCGTGCGGGAGAAAAGAGCCTCTCGTCAAGACTTCCTGAGAGCTCTCTTAAAATCTTTTGATATCAACCCTTCTTTGAAATCATCACAGGTAATGTACTGCCTTGTACCGTTTCATAATGCTCACGGGAAACTAGGATGACGTTGACTTCGCAAGATACATGGCAGAGAATTTTGCTTCTCTTGACTACAGAACACAAGAGGAAGTCATCACTGTTATTAAACACTTGACTTCCGTATTATCGACTGCTGGCATGCAAGTGATCGACCTTCTCTCGCCTTCTCATCTCCTAGCGCAGCTGCATGATACTCGACCTCTTCATAATGCACCTCACCAGCCACCAATGTCTGACTTTGTTACGCGTTCAATTGATCAGGAAACCCCCAATGCTCCATCTTCCTCTGCCCCATCTGAAATGTCCCACGTCGACGTTGCTATCATGAGAAGCTCAATAACTATCGGGATTGTCATGCTTCTTAAAGCCCATCTCAAGTCTCTTTACGGGCTTTCAGAAGAGTGGGTCTTTTGTACAGAGATCCATCCATTCTGCTAATCCTTCTTTTCCTCTCAGGAAATGTTCTAAATTTGTGCTCGGCAAGAAGAGCGCTATCGGTGATAAACCTGCTATCAGACGTCACCAACTTCCAATTACGTGGACCCGCCTCCCTTATGCCACTACTTCTCTCATTCACGAGCACGACCTGACGGTTCACAGGCAGATGGTGAGTCTTCTTCCACTTTACTCCTTATAAGGCTGACAGTTATCTCTAGTTTATTGAAGTTTGGAATGAGGATGGTGTCACTGCGGAACCTGAAGATGACGATGCGTAGATGTGTTTTTACTGCTCGTAGCCACTCATTATCGACTTATTTTACGTAAATATCATCGTACACATTCCCAATTGTAATGTAACATAGTAATGTCACGAGATGACTTATAATTCATAAATGTATTCTGGCGAAGAACTAACCTAAAATTTTCACCGTGGAACCGTCTACAAAAAGTACAGGACCCTTGGGCATCTCATCAATAGCTTTTCTAATAGCATCATCCAGGTCTGGGTCATCTTCAAACTTCCATGGCAGTTGTCCACCATACGACTGTGGGATATCCCTCTCATCGATCAGTAATCTCAAAGTAGGACCCGGATCTTTGCCCAAGATGTGAATTTTGTTGCGAGTACCTTCGTCGAACCAGGTCTGTGGAAGAAAATCAGCATTGAAAGAACACAAACATGCGTACTTGTGAAAGACCTTGATCCAGTTCCATATTGTAGGAAAGAAAGATGGTGAGTTCACAATAGCGATTGTACTGAGGGTCTCTGGATAATTCGCCGTAGCCATCGTAGAGGCCACCTGAAGATGGCTTCGTAGAGACCACATGGTAGATAAGGATACCTGCTCCAAATCAATTATAGTGGTCACTGACGATACTGGTGTTGGTGCAGCGAGATGGGAGCATAACGGCAGTACAAAGCGCGTCATCGCCTCGTAAAGTACAACACTACAGCTGCCGCTTCAGCTAACGATGTGTGGTAATTTGAATACGTACTGACATTCGCTGGTATCGGCGGTCTGAAGGCACAGACTCGAGTTCCTTCCGCAGCGGCGCGTCTAAGGAAGCAAGACGGTATACATAGACCGGCAGGCCAGCCTGTGGACCAAATGATGTTATCGTCGGATTGCCGATGACTGAAGTAAATTCCATCTGACCTTGTCACGACGACCTGTCCATCGAGGGTAGAACCTCCTGGCTGATTCCATCTCGTTGGCCTCAAAGGTACGAAATAGCTCATCAACGTTATGTTGTTTGCGCCACGCTTCTGTGTCAGAAAACTGCTTTTGTGCTTTGTCTACGTCATACCGCCGGGCTCGTAGGAAACGCCTGCCAAGACAACGTAAGCCTGAATCGAACTCAATGACACAGCGTATTTCAAAGACTGGAACGTACAGTAAAGTCATGTCATCGTGAGATGCAGCTGTGTCATTGGAGGCAGGCTGGTACAATCCTGCGTTTCGGAGCTTCGCCTTGAACGCCTCAAATGATTGTGCTCGATCGTCGCTCACAGGTATTGATATTATAGCTGCTGGCACAGATTCCTCGGGGGTACCATTTGAAAGTGTATCTGGCATATCGTGCCCTATCAAAGCTGGATTGACAGTCGAAGATGAACTTGAAGAGCTGACAAGTTGAAGTTGCAACGGGCTGTTCAAATTACTAACGAAATCCGGTCGATGACGCAGAGTTGCTGAAAGGGGATACCATTACTAAGTCCGTTTAATTAAAGACATTTGTTTATATGCCTTGCCACTAAGTAGTCCATAAGGCACTGGGTTCAGTGCCCTATGATATACATACTCGAGCTTGGTCAAGTACTAGTGGTTTCTCAGCACTATCACAAAGCCACGTTGGAATAATACCTACATGTATGCCAGTGCATCGATGCTGTGACTATTAATTTTGGGCAACAATCAGGTTATATATCAAACTTTCCACATGTCTCCCAAAGCCCCTTTAAAAGTATTTTCTCCTCCTTGTTCATGAATAGCATAATCGTGCCAAACCGCTGGACTTTTGATAACGATACCAAGTATTCACGCACATCACTAGGAGCCGCGATTTGTAGATCTATGACTCGTGCAAAATGTTGAAGTATTGATGAAAGCAAAACTGGCTCCAGCGATGCCTGGAACATCTTAGGAAGGGACAATGGTGGTATTCCCTGAACAATTCAGGTTAGAAACGTGGTGTGGAGAGGTCGAATTACATACAGAGAGGATGTTCCAACGATCTTCGTCTTTCATGTGAGACTCCCACATCTTTGTGAAGTTAAAAAGAGTCATAGGAGCTTGTGGGACAGTGTTGACCAAGGCTTGAAGCGAGGTTGTTACTGGAGCTGCGCCGGACAATTTATCATCCCTAAACACTGTATGGTTGCCAGATGGTCGGAATATCCCCCCACCAATGCGTGATGGCTTTGCAGTGTCCCGTAACTGCTTTGCGTCTTTGAAACTTTCTGTTTTTGCTGAGGTAACCTGCTTCGGTAGAGGTGGCGTAGTGCTCTGATCTGGTTTGATGCTTGATGAACTGGGTTCATTACTCCGAGGTAACGCTCGGGAAGAAATCGGCTGTAGCAGCCCATGATCTCCGAGACCTTTGAGCTGCTTTTCAGCATCTTCTACTGCTAGCTCTGCATCATGATGATGGGACACTCTAGACGCTTCCTCAACGATCTCTATTGGAACGCGCCTCCGCTTTATCGCTGAGGTAGCCCCCGACGGTACAGTTATTGGGGGTGGGGTATTCTGTGGATCAAAAGTTGCTTCAACAACCGCGGGTTGTAATATTTGCAGTACCCACTGCATTGTCATGCTTTCGCTTATGCTGTTGAATTAATTTCTCGACTTCTGAAAGCTCCTGCTTCACAGACTGATTTGAGGGTTCCAATTCGGATGCTCCCACGAAATCTATGAGATGAATGTTGAAATTCTTTATTATTTCTGCGTGGAAGATATTGAACTCCCCTGCACGGGCTTGATCCAAACAACCAAGAGCCATTCGAGCCTGACCTCTCCGAAATAGAGCTTTCACATTGTTAGGGCTCAGCTTCAAAACGATCGTACAATCTCGTTCTGCATCCTCATTCCTATAAACCCACAGGTTGGTTAATTGGTGGCAGACTTTTGAGTGATATATGACAAAATGAACGTACTTGCCTAGTTTCAAGTACGCTGCTGCGCGGTTGAGAGGAAATGTCGGGTCATCGGCATTCGCAAGAATTGCGGACGTATAATGGCCGATCGCAGCTGGGTAATCACCCGTCTTGAAGGCTGTATTGCCCTGTAAAGCGGAAGCCGTAAGAGGATAACGCCTGAAACGAGTAATGTTGACGACAACTTACCTGATCTTTCGCTATTTTCGCTCTATCTGATGCCATAGGATTTGGCGTCAAAGGTGCTGCTGGCAGTGAAGATTCCGGTGAAAAGCCGTGGTAAGTCAGCTAACGTAAAGCTAAGAGTAATGATATAAGTACAAATCGAGTCAGGTTTTACGAAATGTAATATCCCTCATAGTCCCCAGTGTACGGCGCCACGCGATCAGCGCCAGCCCGAGTATTGAAGGCGAGCTAAGGTATGTATATGATACAGTATTCGCTATTTTCACAAGACAGCTTTCATTATTTTGTCTGTTCAACAGCTTCCAATAGACCCAATTCATTTTTTGACTTAAGGAGCATTGGCAGTGTCGGCACTTGAGCGGGACATCTGTCTTATAATGGCAAATGTATCGCTACCTCGGGCCAGCGGTGCCAGCACAACAGTAGTTCCCCATCGTACGTTTACTCCACCATGTCACTCTCGAATAATTCTGACATTCCACACGATGGACAAGCGTCCGTTAGCCGTCCCATCAACTCAACTGCGCCGCTTCCTCGTTTGCTACACTCCCTTGGAGATGAAAACAAATCTGTTCTCAGTTTAATGGCAAATGGGGACCATATCTTTACTGGTGGACAAGGTCAAGATATTGCGGTGTGTGCCAGGGCTTACTGATCAAGTCATTATTCTAATGGCCATGCTATCCTAGGTCTGGGACAGACACAAGTTTACGCTCAAGACTTCCCTTCGTGGTCATACCGGAAGCATACTGGCCCTTGAGCATGCGGAGGAGAAAGGCTGGCTTTTTAGTGCTTCAGGTAGGTCTTCTCCGAATGCTTTCATTTATCGTCCTCTTAGCATCATGACTAGGTGACAGTACTGTCAGAGTATGTCTATCTCCTTTGATAAGTCGGCTTCCACTGACGGAAGTCAGGTATGGTCCACAGTAACCTTTCTTCCAGTCTACATCCTGAATCCATACCTTGAAACGGGAGCAGGCGATTTATTCTCTCTCGCTTGGAACCCCGCAATGCAGATCATCTACATTGGTTGTCAGAACACTTCACTTCAATGGCAAGGGTTCTGTAAGTTTCAGCTTGACCGACACGTGGAAGAGCAATGGGGTTCAGGCACATCAACTCCAACTCGTAAAGTCCACAAATTCTTCGATAGTTATCCACAATACACCCATCGCCCTGCGGATCTTCAAGCCAACAACTTCAGCTTGTCTTCCTCAATCAGTCAAGGCGCATTCGTTGGGACCAACGCTTTGATAAATATCTCAGCAGCAAATGTCATCGACTCTGCTCATTTTGGCTACATATATTGCATGGCTCTTTTGCCTTCGACAAGGGAAGGCACAGGATACCTTGCACAACAGCCGGCGCAGAATTATTACCTCGTCACTGGAAGTGGGGATGAAACCGTCAAGGTTTGTCTCATCTCAAGTTAAGGGATGCCTCAGCCGACTTCCTACTGTTGGTAGATTTGGCACTGCAACCCATCCGGTCTCAACATGATGCACTCTTTCGACTGTCAGCATGGTGCTGTGCTTTCGATCGTCGCTTCCGGGGAGACAATATATGCTGGATGCCAAGATGGGCACGTGAAGGTGCTTGACTTCGAAACACGGACTCTTGTTAGATCGATCATTGTTCAAGAAGTAGGCGCATCCATGTATATTTTAGTGTGGAACCTCATATTTGTATACCAGAATGTCGACGTCCTTTCGCTATCGATCATGCAGTCTGATCTTTACACATGCTCTGCCAATGGCCACATTCATGTAGGCGTGGAAGTTACTTTTTTTGTCGCCACCTGAATCACCTTTGTACCTGACAGAGATGGTCTTCTTCGTTTGATTGCACAGCGTCGTGGGAAGCTCACGACGGTATTGTGCTCTCCTCTGTTGTCTCCTGTTCCTCTGATCGCAAGTCGTTTTGTCTCATTACTGGGGCGAACGATGGTTTCGTTAAGGTGTTGTGTCGTAGTGTTTGTTGATGACTTATGAATACTGACAACCTGCAGGTTTGGGCAATTACTCCAGAAGCCGAGGACAACCTTTCCCAGTTGCACGAGACCAGCGTGTTGATATCCGATTCGGATGTTACCCAAGGCATGTCATGTTGCGATCCTATGCCCCTCAATCACTCAATTTTATAGGAGATACAATGACTTACGCACTCTCCAAGTTCGTGTCAATACCGAGTGTAAGCAGCGACCCGAATCATAGAGAAGACTGTCGTCAAGCCGCAATTTGGCTGAAGAAGGGCTTGAATCAGCTAGGTGCTCAGTCAACTCTGGTAAATTGACTCGTTTCGTCCCAGCATTTTTTGCTCATGTACAGCATCTCAGCTACCTACGCGTGAAGCTGGAAGTCCCCTTGTTCTAGGGACTTTTCATGGAACTGAAGGGAAACACCCAAAACCAAGAATCCTATTTTACGGGTACTACATCTGTTTCATAAGTCTTATGCCCCCTCATGATTTAAACAACAGGCACTACGACGTCATTTCTGCTCCTCCGGATGGGTGGGATACTGATCCCTTCATTGTGACAGGCCGTAACGGTTATCTGTATGGACGAGGGGTGACGGATAATAAGGGCCCTATTATGGCTGTGGCTTGCGCTGCTGCCGAACTTCTTCAAGACCGCGCTCTTGGCATTGATCTTGTTTTTCTTATCGAGGGTGAGGAGGAGACTGGGAGTGTTGGATTTGTTGATGCAATAAAAGAACACAAAGTGGGATCGCGTCATGTTACGCTCACACGACCACGCTCATTTCCGTTATTTTTCAGCACCTGATCGGGAACATAGATGCCATCTTACTCAGGTATGTTGGTATCGATCATCTCCTTTTCTTTTTATTCATTTACGGTAGTAACTCAACTTGGATTTCTGAACATCATCCTTGTATTACATATGGTCTTCGCGGTGTCGTACACTCAACAGTGGAGGTACGAATTTTCGCTATTACGGTACCTCAAGCTGACATGTAGTGCAGATAACAAGTGGTGTACCGGACTTGCACTCTGGTGTCGAAGGAGGTGCTGCCCCGGAGCCAATGTTTGATATGTAGGTTAAAGAAGCCCCAATGGTGAGATCCACACTCACGTTAATCTCAGGATTCGCCTTCTCGGAACTCTGATGGATGATGAGGGAAAGGTGGCTATACCAAATTTTTGTTCGTCACATCCACTGCGCATCGATTTTGGTTGGCCAGGCTGATATGACGTTTACAGACAACCCTGTTCGCCATCAGACCGAGGCCGAAAAGCAATTGTACGATATTTTGTCCAATGTGACCCAAACGCCTGGCTCTGTGCTATCTTCGCGATGGAGTGAGCCGTCCTTGACTGTACATGATATAGACGTATCTGGACCTAGGAGTAAGCCAGGCATTCCACTCTTACTTGAATGTTACTCATCATGCCAAGACTCAACTGTAATCCCGGGAAAGGTCACTGCGAAGGTGTCCCTCCGCATTGTTCCAGATCAGGATTTGCAAACCATTGCTCAGTCTTTGGTTAATCACCTTAGAGGGACCTTCGACAGATCCCAATCGCCTAACCAGCTTTCTGTGTGTAATATATGATGTTCATGATTCTACAGCTCACAATATCTCGTAGGTGAGCATTGACCGCACGGCCGATTGGTGGCTCGGCAATTTGGATGGCCCCTGGTTCAAAGCACTCAAGGCTGCTGTGCACGACGAATGGAATGTAGAACCATTACTCATTCGAGAGGGTGGCGTGAGTGATTTGCGTGGATCAGGCTTCCTCTTGCTCACTGCTTATGAAGTCCATCCCATCGATTCCTTATCTAGAGAAAGAATTTGGCTGCCCAGCACTTCACCTCCCACTAGGACAAAGCACCGTGCGTCCAGTCTTGACTGTTTTATTTCTTGAAGCTGATTACCAGCAATCAAGGACCAAGCTCATTTGCCTAATGAACGCATTTCCCTGGATAATTTATCTAGGGGAAAGTCGGTCATAAAGCGTTTCTTATCGATAGCTACAAATTTTCACGCCCCGACCGGGTGAAAAATGCTTGGTCTTGATATGCACGTACGTCTTGCGCTCTCTATTATAATTTCTTTTTTGTTTGAAATTATACAAGAGGATATTGTAGACAGTTAATTACCGTAGGCTCTATTTGCAACCACATAGAAATAAGAGTTATTGTGCAACATGCTGACACCTCGTAAGAACTTCTCATACATTCGTTCCGAACTTATCAGTCATTCGCTTGACCACAGGCTATTCAACTGAGTTGTACGTGCATGTATGACGTTCATCCTGATATTCGTAGGCTCCAGCTGGGTTCCAGATTAGCCCGGCTTACTATGGTCCAGTGGCGTAGCTATATTGTGACACAGGGTGATGTGCACAGTTCAGTCGAAAATTAAACGAAATTAATTCGACGAAGAAAGAGAAGAGAAGTCACAGACCATAACAAAAACAGTTGATTGGTAGTAGTTACGATAACAGAACATGTATCTAGACCTACTAGTATGAAATAATGAAATTGAACGAGCCTGATGAATACACAAGTCGGAGTTTGTGCACGCTGGAATGAAGATCATGCATTGGTGCCAAGATTGGCAGCACGGGACATTCCGGTTGGGTTTCGAACTCAGAGTCACATGCACAGCTCGGTGAGATCACGAGTCTAGACGTCTATGTTCCAGCAACATCAAGTGACCCCCGGTGAGAGTCATGAGGTGTTCTAGCCTATATATTATTCCTATAGTTTTCGGCACATACTAAGCCACAAACAATCATTATCAGTTTCCATCAATCCAATCAGCCTGACCACAGCGTAATCTGTCCAACTGTGCAGTGATCAAATCCAACAAGACTCCCATGACTTCTGTGACTTCACAACGTGCTGTGCGGTGGCACCCGCCCTCTTATGATATTCGTATCGAAACCCTTCCCATTCCAAAGTGTGTTGATCTCTCGCTTGTGGCATCATAAGATCGCACTCAGTTGCATTTTGTTCCAAGGATTGAGCACCCAGATGATGCGATAGTAAAGATTCAGGTTCGCAGATGTGCAGCAGACTTCATCAGCTCTTGAGTTTTAATGCACGCACCCAAAGCTTGCTGGGCTGTGTGGTAGTGATTTACATATGTACCGTGGAACAGCGAGGCTCACGGAACCGTAAATAAATCCAATCATTATCAGTGTGCCTTCTGAACTCAATAGACATATTTTGTTGGCAGTTGCATCATGGGCCACGAGTTCATCGGTGAAATTGTTGCCCTCGGTGCGAGTTTTCATCCCAGCTCTACAGGTCGCCCGCGCTTGTATTCCACACTTCATATCGGCGATAAAATTGTCTCGCCGTTTACTGTCTCTTGTGGAGAGTGCCAGTACGTCAGTTTTGTTTCGCCAGCCTCAACTAGTATTCACATGTGCTGCAGTTTTTGCAGAGTAGGATTTACGTGCCGTTGCGTCGAGTCCCGCCTATTTGGCACTCCTCTGACTCCAGGAGGACAAGCTCAATATGTTCGAGTTCCTCGGGCCGGAGGCACCCTGTACAGTCTGCAGGACATTCCTGATGGATCCTCACTTGCCGACTCCTCTTTGCTGTTACTGTGCGATATTCTTCCGACTGGAGTATTTGCCGCATTTCAGGCACTCAGTCACGCCAAAACCTTACCCTTTACAACCAGACAACCTTATCCGCTTAGTGCGAGTCCGCCGCAGATTGGAGATGCTTCATTTTTACCCTTCTTGGAAGAAGATAGGGCTTGGCCCCGTGGGGGTGGTGAGTTCATTGTGCTTACCCAACATCCTGTTTTAATATGGTCGTCGTGCCCTCACTAGTGCGCGTGTATCGCTCTCCTTGACATGCTCGTCACGCGAAAGCTGAAGTTCAATGTGATAGCCATTGACCCGAACGAAGCCAGGAGGGCAAAAATGGCATCAATATACTCAACTATCGGCGGCAACTACCAGTTTGGTGAATTTCAAGTAGTTGACACCAACAATGTCAAAGAACTTGTTGCAAATTTGACCAAGGGATTTGGTTGCAACGCTGTTCTAGAAGTGAGCTCCATGCAACCTGCTGTAGACCTTGACTCAAATCATCACTCGAAGGTTGTTGGTAATACCAGTGCGCTTCGGCTAGCTTACGAACTTGTACGGCCGTTTGGCTGTATCAATTCTGTTGGGGTTCACAGTGATCATACTGTCCCGTATAAAGGGGTTGAGCTTTATGACAAGAATGTATCACTTGATTTTGGTCGGTGTCCAGTGCGTGCTATGTTCCCAATGGCACTGGAACTACTCCTGAAAAGGCAGGATGTACTGGGATCGGTAGGTGGGGAAACGAGCTTGGTGGAGAAAATAGCGAGTTTAGATGATGCAGTGCAGATATATGACGACTTTGACAAAGGGAAATGCGGGAAGGTTTTATTCGCTCCATTCAAGTAGCATATACGAGCCAGGAGCTGTCCGGCGTTGCCTTACGAATTGCACAAGACACATTGGGCATTGGAAATCAAAATGGCTCTTTCTCTATCAATGAAATAAGTGATACCTCTAAGGGAGGCGACACTGATATCCAACACTGCTTACTTTGCTCAAGTCATAGGCACATACCAGTGCGCTCCTACATATCTCCAAACGATCAAAAACTGGATGCAGCTGGAGAGGTGAAATCGAACGCTGAGCTGAAAATTCTGACAGGGCCTCATCTCTAGTACAGGATAGTTGCGAAAACACGAGAAGCGAAGAAATATTATACAGCGTATGGTAAGAGAACACTTTGTTTGCCGTTTGGGCGACGCAGAGCTATGTGAATAATTATTGAGCTTGGGCCTCCTAAAAAAATACTGGTTACAATCCGACAAGTAGAAAACAAAGGACAAACCTGGTCCACGAACTCCATGGCCTCCTCTCGCTTGATGCTTCTGATAGAACTGACTTTCTGGTTGTTGAAGAGCACACCGTAAAACTTGTCCGCAGTGACCAACATTTCTGGCCTGAAAGTAGTCGTGATGAACTGAGCTGAATGTGAAAGAGATTTGATCATATCTGGACAGGGATCAGCATCGATTTGTGATGTGCCACAGGGCACTTACTTGCGACAGCAGTTCGATACTGCGCGTCCAAATTTGCGTCGATCTACGCGAAACAACGTAAACTAGCAGCATATCCAGTGTAATTGTTTCAACGCACCTCATCAAATAAGTAGAAAGGAGCGGGATCACATTTCTGGATGGCGAAAACTGGAAGGAAAAGCTCAAAAACATGGTTGTCTCTAACAGAAATACAGTTACCTGTTGCGAGTGCGACGAGGGATTTTTGACCCCCTGATAGCTGCTGTATCCGAAGTCCTTCATCGACCTTGGAGTTGAAGGATACCTATCATACTATACATTAAGTAGAAATAGCACAGCAGTCGTAAAACAATTGCCTTTATCGATATGCCAGTGTAATTGTCAATGCTACTTTGCTGTGTATCATCCCCTTCGTCCATGGCTTCATCTTCATCCTGTAGCAGATTAAGCAAAGTTATTTGATGCATCATTGTCCTATTTACCTGGTCTATCCGACGCTGAATGATCAACCGCCCACGGCCGGCAGGAACGAGTTTGTCGAAGACCTCTTCAAAATTGCTGGCAACTTGTTTGAATGTCCGCTCGATCGCTTCATCCTTTCGCTGGTCCAGTACTTGTACTAACTCCTCGATCGACGTGGCCGACTTGTCTAGATCTTCCCTGCGCTGCAGGAGTTGGTCTCGCTGTTTTGTGAAAGAATTATACTGTTCAAAAGCCTTTTTGTTCACATGCGCGAACTTCTTCAGCCCTTCGTTGACAGTGTGCAGCTTCTTCACCAGCTAAGTGGTTGGACTATTAGTATACAGAGTTCGGAGATGAACAGCTGGTAAACCCGTACTCGATCAAGTTTTTCGTTGGTATACTTCTCAAAAGCTTCCTCTGGAAGTACGCCTAGATCTCGGATATTGCGGTTGCACTCCTCCTTACGACCGACAAGCATCTGTTTCTTAGCTAGGTACCGCTCAGTATTTTTCTGCAGTTTCGTGACACTGCGACTGTCCTCCGATTGTTGATTCTGGGCCTTCTCCAAGTTGGATCGAAGTTCCTGTAGGTCAGCCGTCAATTTATCAAAATCCTTTTCTGCCTCTGTGAGAATATATTTGGTATACGCGGACACGATGAACTAGTCAGGAGCGAACCTTGTGCGCGCTTTGTCGAAGTGGATATAGAAGCATCGAGGGACTTGAGTTCACGCAATCGCGCATCCAGATTATCGGCAGATGACACTTCTCCATTCGCCGAGTCACCCAATGACTGCAATGTTGCCTGCAGCTCCTTCTCTTTCCGCCGGAGGCTTTCATTAAGCTCGATTTCCAAGAGGTTTTTACGGCTATCAAGCTATGCGTGATATTAGTTGTGTGGTTCAGAATGGAGTTTGCTAGTGCACCTACTTCTATTCTCGATTTGCTCAGCTCGAGCACTCGCTTGCGCCTTTCATCCACCTGTTGACCAAGAGTATCGATCAAATTGGCTTCGTCATCTGTCAGTGCCCGTGTAAGGGGGCTCGCAAGCTCAGTGCGGTACCCCTGTAGCCGCTGTACAATGCCGCTCAGTTCCGTCTCTAATTCATCCGCTTCATTTTCCAGAGCTACAACACCTTCGCTCAATCTCTCGCGCTCCCTTGAGAATGATAGTGAGTCCGAAAGGAGGACCTCGCGTGCTTCCTTTGCTTGCGCCTGCTGAACGCTAAGGACTTGGATCTTCCCTGTCACCTTCGTGATCTCCTGCTCAAGCGTGGTGATGGCAGCTTTAACTTCTTTGGCACGCTTATCTTCCGCCTCAAACTTGGAGCGCCATGTCGCTACATTCTTAACGGCTTCAATACGCGAGCGGCGCACGTCGTGGTAACCACCTGTAAGAGCACCCTTACGATCAACCTTATCACCGTCCAGCGTGATGGTGTTAACACCATGACTCTTGACATACGCAGCAGCAACCGTAAGGTCGCGGCACACCCAAGTCTTGCCAAACACCTGCTGGAATGCCTTGTCATGCGCAGAATCATACGAGAGCTTCTCGAGGAGAGGAAGGGCGTCTTGATTTGGAGGGATAGTTGGCTGTTTGGGTTTGAGGCGATTGAGAGGCATGAAGGTTACACGGCCGTTCTTTTCTCGTAGCATGATGTCGAGGACCTTCTGTGCAGTTGCATCGGTATCGACTACGACGTGGAAGAGACTTGTCAGGCGTAAGCATAAGTAGAGATTGATGCAAACGGGGTGGCGTACCTGTTCCCAGCGGTAAGTTCGATAGCGGTGCTAAATGTCGAGTCTGGTATCTCGAAAAGACGGTACAATGGACCATATACACCCTCCAGGTTGTGTCGCTCTGCAATCCTGTCAACGGCGCGGAGACCAGAGCCAGTGTCCTAAAAAAATAAACGAATATTCATCAATCGAGGGCGCGCATACTCACTTTGTCCATCATACCCGCAAGGTTGCGCTCAGCGGCCCTTAACTCGTCACCGGCATGCGCAAGTAGCCCATCCAACTTGGTGTCCTCACGCCACAACTCCTTCCTGCGCTCAATAAGTTCAGTCTGCTGCTCTTTGAGTGTTGTGACCTGCTCCCCAATGTCTTTCACACGGGTTCTACCATCTTCCAAGCTCCCCTGAATGTTATCGATTCTCCGCTCCATCTCAGCAACGTTCTGCATTTTCTGTGTGGCATCTTTGCGAGTGGAATCGAGCGCTGTAGAACGAGCCCGTTGATATACCTCCATACTCGCGATTTCCTGCTTGAGGTATGCATCGCGCTCTGCCTTGGTGCGGAAGCGGTTGACACGACCTTGCTTTGCAAAGAGCGCGTTAAGCTGAGTACGAGCCTCCTCCATCTTACGCTTTTCTGCACTTTCATTTGTGCGGGCCTTCTCCCATTGTGGAATCAATTCACGTAGTTCGTGCTCTTTGCCCTGCGTGGCTTCCTGTACGGACGCAAGCTCTTGTTTGAGTGCGCTATCGTCACGCTCGCCTGTTGCACGGAGATCGGCAACAATGCATTCGAGTTCTGTACGAGCGCGGATGAATTCATTGAGCTCGGAGTGTGCGTCTTTCCGTGATATTTGGAGAGACCGGAGAGAATGTTTCGCTTGCGAGATTTGTTGTTCTAGGCGCTATGGCTGTGTCAATAGCAGACTAGATGAGAGAGAAGGTTGGACAGACCTGTATCTCCTTCTCCCTGGTATCAAACTGCTCTCTCCTTACGTTGGCACCGTGTACTTCTCCTCGCCTCTCTTCATCGATCTCCTCCAAAGCTTCTCCAACCTCCTCCAACTCTCTCTGATACAGTGCATACTCGAGACACCGACGCTCCTTGTCCTTGTCCTGAAACTCGCGCAACTCTTCCTTCTCCTCCTCTAGCTCTGTAAGACGAGAGTCGATGTAGTCAATAAGTTCATTGATCTTTGTGCGTTTGGCATCGGTCTCGGCCATGATACGAAGAGATTCGGTACGACGTTGTTCGTAGACTTTGGTGCCAGCAACTTCTTTCAGTAGGGCAAGGCGCTCGTGGTCCTTTGCATTTGTAAGGGCAGTGATCTGGGAGATTCTGTTAGGAGAGTATGGGAGAGTTGGGTAGCACGTACTCGTCCTTGCGGAACGATGTAATATGGATTGGACTTTGAGAATCCTGCACTCTCGAGGAGATTCATGACATCAGCTTTGCTAGCGCTTTTCTTGTCGAGACTGTATTCATCCTTCTTGAGACCGATGGTACGTCTTAAAATGACTTCTTCACGACCAGTTGGAAATCGATTGTCAGAGTTGTCAAAAACAATTTCAACTGGTTGCAAGTATGAGAAAGGGTGATAGAGGGTTAAAAGTATAAAAAAAAGTACCGTATGCAGATAGTGTAGTCGTGACAGAAACACCTTCGTGCAGGAGAGCCTGCCGCTCCTCTCTGGACATAGAGGTGTATGCATCGGACAATACAAAGCGAATGGCTAGGGGGGTGTAGGAGTAAGATTGAGAGAAATATTTCAGAGGTACAACGGGCACCTGCAAAGAAATTGCTCTTGCCTGAGCCATTCCTACCTACGACGACATTATGACGAGGAGAGAAGGGCTCTATCTGTGTCTGATCACGGTCTGGTATAAACAGTGCGCAAAGTGAGATATCGCGGGATAAAGAATGGTCAAACTTACAAGACTTGAATCCCTGAATTGTCAAGGTCTTAATATACATCAAAGCTGGCGCGTACTCAACGCGTGCTGTATAGTAATAAGTATCTGGTAGACGCGTAGTGGCGCGTGTGACACGTGGTACAATTGCGTGTCACATATCACCTGACGCCGTGACACATGTGACTAAGTAATATACTCCGGGATATTCCGATTTCAACTGTATAGTAGTTCGGGGATTAGCGATTTACCTGATCATCGGCCTCCTAGTAGTACAGGCGACGGGCAGAATAACTCCAGAATCAATATGGCCCCTACTAATGTCAAGGCGAAGGCTGCCAAAAAGGCTGCTTTGCAGGGCGTGCACTCGCATTCAACACGGAAGCAGCGATACTCTGTAACATTCCACCGTCCCAAGACACTCCGCCTACCCAGGAATCCCAAGTACCCTCGCAAATCTATCCCCCATGCACCACGAATGGACCAGTTCCGAACCATCGTCTCGTGCGTTTTATGCTATATAACACAAATTAATTTTTGATCGTTTAATGACAGTCCACTGAACACGGAATCGGCGATGAAGAAGATCGAGGAGCACAACACCCTCGTCTTTATTGTTGACATAAAGTCGAATAAGCGACAAATCAAGGACGCCGTGAAAAAACTTTACGATGTCCAGGCTGCTAAAATCAACACCCTGATTCGGTTCGTCTCCGTGCAATGAGCTTTAAGATTACATACAACCTGATTACCCTTAGACCTGATGGGAAGAAAAAGGCATACGTTCGGCTCACGTCCGACCACGACGCGTTGGATGTTGCAAACAAGGTGATTCACTGCTAACATGTTGTTGATGTTGTTATTAACTATACTTTAGATCGGATTCATCTAAGTCTGTTGTTGCATTTTCTACCATTTCGTTGTGTATTGTCATACTACTCAATTATATGCACCTTGATGAATTTTCCACCTAGTTGTGATGTCGTTTCAAATCGTAGTCACAAAATCTGTTAAATTGCCAGTGCTACGTAGATGACCGTGGACTGCCTTTTTGGAAAGCTAAAAACGTTTCTGTAACTGAGATCATTTGTTGTTAGTTACCGTGTGATCGCGATTTGGTAGGAAGCCTGCGCCCGTGTGCGCTATTAGAACGTTTCTGTCTTGTTCCTCCCCTCGTTTTTGGTTTCAAATTTTGCTGCTCCTGTGACGCTGCCGGCGACGTCTTGTCAATTATCGGCCAACTGGCTTCCAGGATTCAAGAATCTTCGTGTTTCAAAATATCTTAGAACCTACTTTTCACTCTCTTAGAGAGAGCAGAAACGCACACTCGTTCTATCCCTAGCGGACCCAAAGTCGCGCTGTCCTTGCTATCCAGCAATATTCTATCACCTCTATGTATTCTGTTATCTATTTTTTCCTTGCAACTGTGGTTTCCTCCCTTGTCGTTCCCCAGGTCGATGCACGACATTCATCATCCTCCAACTCTCACGCAAGGCGATCTTTGGCATTCAAGAACAGAGCTCCTGATGACATTCTAGGTGGTCTTGGTGCGCATTTTCTGTCGTTATTTAGTTTGGGTGATGTTCTAATGAGCTGGTTCTCAGGTGGCATATTGAGTGGAATTGGAAGTGGACTTGCTATCAATACCCCAACGCCCTCTGCGTCCAGCAGTCCAACAGTCTCGTCCCCAAGCACTGGCACGCTTACTAGAAGCTCTAGCCCCTCAGCATCTGCGTCACCGACCAGCTCATCATGCATTGGGCTCTTGGGGCTAGGTTGTGATCCGCCCATGACTACCCTGTCTAGCTCGCCAACATCAATTTCTACCGGGACTGCTGCATCATCCAACTCCAACCCGTCATCCACCACAACGTCATCCTGCGACGGACTCCTTGGTTTGGGGATTGGTTGTTCACCTCCCTCGTCATCTCCCACTACGCCTGCAAGTTCTGGTTCAGTTGCCACCAGTTCGGCAGCACCTGCTACAACATCATCTTGTAATGGACTGCTTGGTTTGGGGATTGGTTGCTCACCTCCCTCGTCATCTCCCACGTCGAGCCAACCAGCTTTGAGCACGCTTGCAAGTTCTGGTTCAGTTGCCACCAGTTCGGCGGCTCCTGCTACAGCATCATCTTGTAATGGACTGCTTGGTTTGGGGATTGGTTGTCCACCTCCCTCGTCATCTCCCACTTCGAGCCAACCAGCTTTGAGCACGCTTGCAAGTTCTGGTTCAGTTGCCACCAGTTCGGCAGCTCCCGCTACAACGTCATCTTGCGATGGACTTCTTGGTCTGGGGATTGGTTGCTCACCTCCCTCTTCGACCCAACCAGTCTCAAGCGTGCCTGTAAGTACTGGTTCTGCTGTCTTGAGCTCGGCAGCTCCCGCCACAACGTCGTCTTGTGATGGACTTCTTGGTCTTGGTCTTGGTTGTCCACCTCCCTCTTCATCTCCTAGCGCGCCTGTAAGTTCTGCTGTCTTAAGTTCGGCAGCTCCCGCCACAACGTCTTGTGATGGATTACTTGGTTTGGGGATTGGTTGTTCAGCTCCCTCATCATTTCCCGCTTCGAGCCAACCAACTTCAAGCCTACCTGTAAGTTCTGCTGTCTTGAGTTCGGCAGCTCCCGCCACAACGCCTTGTGATGGATTACTTGGTTTGGGGATTGGTTGTCCACCTCCCACTTCGACATCTACCACTTCAAGCCAACCAGCTTCAAGCCCGTCCGTAACACCTACTTATCCTACCACTGGTCCGGTCGCTTCCACCACGCCGTCGTCGTCGTGTGATGGGCTACTTGGCCTTGGCCTTGGTTGCCCACCTCCCACTTCAACATCTACCACTTTAAGCCAGCCAGCTTCAAGCCCGCCCGTGACTTCTGCTTATCCTTCGGTTGCTTCCACCACACCGTCGTCGTCGTGTGATGGGTTACTTGGCATTGGTATTGGTTGTCCCCTTCCCACCTCATCATCTACTACTTCAAGCCAGCTACCTTTGACTTCGCCTGTAACTTCTGGTACTCCTATCACCACTTCGGTTGCTTCTACCTCAGCATCATCATCTTCGTCGACAACCGCTGATTGCACTGGGGCCCTGGGTCTCGGAATTGGTTGCACTCCATCATCCACGTCTGGTACAGTGTAAATTTCAATCCTATCGTGCTTGAGACTGTTTGATCATATCCGTTGCAGGACTACTACTACTGCTACTGCTATCACGATTGGCACGAGTTCGAGCAATGGCATGTCCACAGCATCTACTTCATCGACTATCATCAACTTTCCAAATAGTACGACCATGAGCAGCACTGGCACCCTTAATGAGACATCCACATTATCTTTGTCAAGTACCTATGTACTTCCCACCACGAATACCAACTATCAGTACCTGTCTACGGTCTCATCTCTGCTGGTCAATACCGCCACGCCCACACCAACAGCCTCCCCAACCATTTCAAATCCTGACATCCCAACGACGACGGTCTCGCTTGCATCCGCTCCGCCGGCCAGTCAGCCTTCTGCAGCACCGATTCCGACGTATCTCCCATCGGCTATTATGCCACAGCCTACGCTCAATGTCCAAAATGTGCCAACTACTGACACTCTGATCAGCGTGTTGTTCAATCAGTCCCTTAACTGGAAGTGGGTTGCAACGAATTCGGATACCCAAGGACAGATATTCGAGTACTTCCCCTCGATAATTGCGACAGCACTTGGAATTGATTGTACGTGCTCCCAACCTCACAAAGTGCATTCGTACTGAAACTGTATTCCAGCTTCCCAGGTACAAAGCTACGAGCTGCTTGTCTACGAACCCTCATCGTACACCGGCATTCAAGACGTCGAACTGCTAAGTACCCTCTGGCAGGGTTATATCCCTAATGACCAAGTCTCCACACTCGCTTCGCTTATCTCCAACAAAAAGTCCTCGTTCTATACCGGACAAGAAGGCAGTATACCCGCATCGCTCGCCCAATGTGTTGATCCCACTCTTGCACTGTCGTCCATATCAGGTCCCACTCCTGGCGGCAGCAGCACCAGCAGTAGTTCAAATTCTTCCCAAGTCCGCGAGGACGCGATTATCGGTGTCGTAACGTCGCTTGGTGCCATCGCACTCATCATCCTTGCAATCGTCGCTTATCGGTACTTCAAGCGCCGAAAAGAGGTCGCACATCGCCGTCTCTCTGAAAACGTCGGTGATCCTGCAGGTGTACGCCCTGATGGTCAGGATTTTGATCGGGATAGTATCGGCGGCCAGCGGAGGCGGAGCTTTTACTACGCAGAAGACAGTTTACGTGGATACCAAGGTGTCCGGGGTGGTGATGATGATGGCTATGAGCGCCATGTCTCTCCTCCCGTCATGAGGGAGCGCCGTCATCTAAACCCTGGAGCTATTTCCGCTCCCATTCTGCAAGAGAGCAGTATGAACTGGTGAAGAGGAAGCATTCTCCCAGCTACTCAGGGTGTTGTGGTCACAGCAATACACAATTTTGAACACCCGTTCGGTTTGAAGTTGTTTGTATAGTTTTCGCTGTGGTGAGTTTGTATCGTGGAGCCTGCCATTTGTTACAGCCCACGATCCTTTTCACAAGTAATTACTTCTCGTCACGGGCTGGCCTGCACCTTCTGATGGCAGTATACAGCATATATCCTTTGTGTACCGTCTGGACATGCTTTTTACGATTCGTTTTTACTGATACCCCGGGTCAAGATTTTTTTTGTTTTCTAAATAGGTGTTAACTGTTGATGTTGATGGACTTCGAGCAGTGACTACTGTCATGCATGTAGACTGAGTTGTAAGCAAGGATACTTTGAGCTTGAGCGTTTGAGCTTGAAAGGCCGATCGTTGCGATGCAGCGTGCGCATGTAACTGCCTTCCTGATGAAGGCACTGCTGATCCGGGGGCTCAATAATTCATGCCGCGGCGTCGTGCAACATGGATGATCATCTTGCTCACGGATGGTAAGGGCAATGCAAACATTTAAGTTAGATGTGAATACCTTGTCAGTCAACACAATTCACCTTTGATATTATCCGTGATCGATCTTTTCTGGCTTCTATCATGGAGAGTTCATCAATTTGGCGCCTTCCCGAAGTTTCCAAGGCAGCACGGATGAGCATGAGGGAACTTCCCGCAATCCCAACAAGTCCACTCAGGCCGGACACTCCCCCTTCAATTGCAAGAGACTTCTGGATACCCCAAGTCTCCGGAGATGGTCAGGTATGGCTTTTCTTGTCTTCAGTGCTCAGTTTCAGGTGACTACTCTTTTTGTATGTAGATTTACTATGCCAACACAGTCACTGGGCAACTATCTCGTGATCTACCGTTCGACGTGGAGGATGAGACGTTTGATTGTGATCTTGCGGGCTTAACTTCATCACAATCGAGCTCTCGTGCTGGCACTGGCGCAGGTCTCGGATTTTCTTATGGGGATGTAAACGCTCTATCCATCGTGAACAATCCTTCTCAATACCAGTCGATTCCAGTGGAGCCCGCCCGGCCACCCTACACGTCATTATCTCATTACCCAAATAACCTAGCTGGTGCTCTGACGGCTCCCGTAAAACCATCTTCGCTATCCCTTGTCACAGACCTTCCACCAGGCCGCAACCGTGCCCAGACAGACTCTTCTGCGCTTTCTTTGAATCGTCACACGTACCGCGTTCCCAGCGATCTCTCTAGTCTGCCGAATGACCAAGTACTAAAGAGGAGTTTTACTACGCGGGAGAACTCATATACTAGTCATCAGATGTTTTTGTCTATGGATCAACATCCTCGTATCTTCTCGTACTCTCACCGTCCGCATATGGCTAGAAAGGGCTCTCGATTAAAGGAAGCTGCCGCATTATCCATACTCCCCCAAGTCCATGAACTTCCGCCAGACGAAGATCCTTCTCACCTCTTGACTGTAATACCATCTCTGGAGGAAGTACTTTCTCCTCGTCCACCAGAGCTCATTTCTGAATTGCTAGATCGGTCTCAACATGCTATTCGCTCTGTGATCACTCACCTGCAGCAGTTTGGAATCCCTCGCATTGCAGATGATGAAGTCATTGTCGATCGCCTCATCAGCACCACTATCGCTTCAGTTCGTGATTTACTCTACGTCTCTGGCCCTTCTTTCGGTCAAATACCAAGTCATCTTGTTCCGAAAGGATCATCAGATCAACAGAGCACGAGCACTGCGTCGCATACATTACTTGTTCCTGCACAGCGTCGAGCTATTGCGACACTCTCGAAGTTTCTACTCTCTGCGAGAGCGATCTTGAATGACGGTCCTTGGAGCCCAGGTGACAGCATCGGCAACCTTGCAACTGATGCCACAGAACTTGAGCGCTCTGTTGTCGATTTCGTGTCCATCACGCAAAGTTGTCGTTGTGATGAGTGGGATTGCGACAAGGCTCCGAGACACTTGCAGGGTTACTTCTCAGCACCACATGCAGGATTTGGGAAGGCTGGGGCTGGGGCTGCTGGAGCTTGGAAAGGATTTGGTTGGGTCACCATCGATGGCAATGAGGAGGCTCCCCGGCGGAGCTTGGACAGCGCAGTCTTAAATGACATCGTGGGGCTTGTATTGCAGGTACAAGACAAATCAAATGAATTCGTTGAAAGCTTACGCGCTTCTGCACCTGGTGAGCAAAGTCCTGCAAGTTTGCGTTCTTCGGTTGAAAATCAGCTTTCGCAGCCGGCGTGGTAACGTCAGCAGGCTTACGAATGATGAATCAATTGTCATCCCTCCTCCTCCACATTGGCGACCTGCATATCGCTCGGCATGTCGACATCGAACCGGTGGATCAGGCGGAACTCAGCGATGGTGCTCGATATCTCCGGACCGCTGAGAAAGCCAGGGTCCTCGTACGGTCGTTCGAAGCCACTACTCAGGCTGTATACGATGACGGCGCCGCACTACTCACTACTACCCAGAGGATCCGGCATGTAGAAGAATCCGAAACATGGCGTGGTCGGGACGAACATTATGATACCCTCGAGGCGCTGAACTCCTCATTAGACTTTAATCTTCAGGTTCTGCGACAGACTCTAGAAAGTCTTCTTGTCATCGTGCAGGAACAGACAGATATTCTTGAACGGAGCAACAAGAGCCCCATTGAGTGGCGTATGTCACAACGTAGCCTCATTACAGCAATGTTGGCCGAAGAGGCACTTAACGGCACGAATAACGACCTCTACAATACGAACGATGACGAAGCAGATGATATCCTTAGGAATATTGCAAGTAGCGATAATGCTACGCCTACAGCTGAAATACCGGGTCCGCATGTAATAAACGGACAACCACCCCTAATATCCGATACAGTACCATGGGCTGACTATGAAGGCTAGTATTATTATGTTTCATAACTATTGGCATAATTTAACTTGAAGCACAGATCTTCGCATAATAAGAACACCCCCTCGACAAGATAAGATCAGGGCGTTTTTTGGTGATGATGCGCCTTCTCACTATCTCATTACCCTTAATGCCGAAACAAAACCTTGGTATCTGAGACCGACGTACAATCCTAATGATGTGCTAGTCGACCCCGATGGAACTACGCGAGGCGGAACCGTTGCAGGCCTAGTTGAGCGGCTAACCGCTCACGAGTATGCTGGTATGTGAGATTCCGCCAGTATATCACCATTTCTCTTGAATCCAGATTACAGATCCCAAGTTTAGCAAGGCTTTTCTGATGACTTACAAGACCTTCACTACTCTTGATGAATTGTTTAGGTTGTTGGTGGAACGCTTCTGGATACAGCCTCCAGACGGACTAAACTCCCCGGAGCTGGTGGAGTGGCGGAAGCTCAAGCGGCAGATTATTCGTATCAGGTGAGTCACGTCATTGTTTCAGACCTTGTAGCTGAACTATTTTAGGGTCATTAATACGATTAAGTCAATGGTTCAAGATGACGATGTGTTAGAGAGAGACGACGCATACATCCTCGACCGTATGATGAAATTCGTTTCGCATGATGAAGTCATCAATCTACCCGCAGCAAAGCAGCTTATGGTGATTATTAAACGTGCTGTACGTGCTGGATCAACGTCGGGGTTGTACTATCTGAATTATAGAATAGCAGCGAGGGCGTGATCCGAACAAAGTGACGATTAGCACGGCTCTGGATCCGCCACCTCCGCCAATAGTCCCTAAACGGATGGAGCTACTTGACATCGATGCCTTGGAACTGGCAAGGCAATTGACCATCACAGAAAGTCAGTTATATCAGAAGATTCGACCTTCTGAATGCCTTTTGCGGTCCAAGGAATCGAAAACTGACCACCACGACAACATCGCAAACTTCATTCGCCGTAGCAACAGAGTAAGTTTGCTACCTGCACTCGGTTCGCGGGTTCACAGATACCCCTATTTAGGTAGCTAACTGGGTTGCATATGCCATCCTGTGTAAAGACGAACCTCGCAGACGCGCTTCCATCATGAAACATTTCATCAGTGTCGCTGATGTTTGTTTATTTTGCTAAACTTCAGTGCTCTACTAATGTCTTTCCTATAGCGCTGCAGGCACATTCAGAATTTTTCGACCATGTTAGCCATCGTGTCTGGCCTAAACTCGTCACCTATCCGTCGGCTTAAGCGCTCTTGGGAGCAAGTAGGCACCAGATACATGTCCCAATTGGAAACATGCGAGACAACAATCAATTCTTACAAGACGTTTAACATCTATCGACACGCCCTTGCGAAAGTTTCCCCGCCGTGTCTTCCGTTCGTTGGTATGTAGTCGACGCCATATCTGTAAACACGAAAATTGATCCCCAAACAGGTGTGTTTCTTACTGCCCTGACACATATTCAAGACGGCAGTAAGGATTACCTTCCAAACAACTTGGTGAATTTCCGAAAACGCCAGAAGGCTTCAGAGGTAATCCAAGACCTTCAACGCTGGCAGACTCAGCCGCACAACTTCCATCCCCTCCCAACTGTTCTTGTTTACTTGGATGACGCACTTGGACAGTTTGACGACAAAGATGTCAGCGATGTCTTCTGGCAGCTGAGCTTAGAAAGGGAGCCGCGCGAAAAGGAAGAAGAGAAACTTGCAAGAATGCTACATGAAAGCGGGTTCTTTTGAGCAATTACTCTACGATCCTGACACCTCATAGCACTACCGCTTATTAGACACGCAACTTCCCTCGCATTACTGTATCGTTGGGCACCGACTTGAACGTACCCATAGTATTGATAAGTTATCCCAATTACCGTTAGATGACAGTATCCCTCCAATGTATCTACCAGTCCAAGAATTTCAAGAGCTGAAACGTCGTGCAGTATAGCATGCTCATCAGGAAAACTCACCAATAGAAACCTAGACTAAGTATGTTGAATTTGATATAAGTGCATTGTTACAGTTCTATCTTTTCACTCTTCACTTTGTCACATGCTTACTCATCATTCCATAGTATTCTATTACATTCTATTATACAATCTCCCTTCTCATTTTCTCATTCATTGTTCATATTCAAGCTCCGCTCTAATACTCTTATATATACCTTACTTTCTATGTTCTATATCTTTTACTTGACCTATGCAGACCAGTATGATGCTCCAAAGCAAACTTTAATATTTGTGTGATACACAACATCAAGTGTGTGATACACTACTGAGTGCATGATACACTTTGCCTTGATTCTTGAAGACATTTTGTAGCTGCTTCTAGTAAATGGGCAGCCAAAGTCTTTGAAGCTGGGCTTGACAATCAAGTATTTTGTGAGATTGTCAGCTGTGCAAGCGACAAATTTTCGCTCATGATTGAAAGTACTTTGGGCTTTCTGATAGATTAATACAAGTCTATTCATGTGGATCTGTGGGGAACAGACATCAGTGAAAAGTGGGGCTGCGGGGTAGTACTACATAGCCTATGTTGTGTGAATAGTCAGGTAGCTACCCCCCCCCACTCTCAAACACCTGGTAGCACGGAGTTGTTACAATATAGCTTGTGATAGTGCTTGGTGGCTGCTGAGTCCAGTACCTGCATTGCAGAATTAGGTTAATGTAGTACTCTATAGGATAAACCATATGTGTGGTCATCAGCAGTATAAGTCTATAGTTGACAGTAATTCCACACAGTCGCTCGAACCATTGACAAACCGTCAAAATAGCATGCATTGGCTGATATAATAATGTACACTACTACTACTCATCATCCTCATCATCACTTGATACACCCCTGCATTCATTGTACTCCTCGATCGCAGCCTCGAATGCACTACGAGCCATCGTGCGGCCAATTTCATGACCAAGTGGGTCAGCCTTTGAGTAAATGCTGAAGAATGAAGGTAAGATGAATTAATAAGGCCAAGGACGAAGACATACCGGCCATTATCATGCAGACATGACAAAAGCTTGGGTAGCAGGCCTTGAGCCTTGGTGTGTTCATCAAAGTCTGCGAGGTTGTTGAGATGTTCGTTGAGCACATCCTGATACTCATCCACAGTGAACATCTTGTTCGTTTGAGCTCCACTGCTCCACTCATCGATGCAACTTTCAATCTGATGGCAATCAGCACTCAATCCCCACAGCAAAAAAAAACGGTACCGCAGTCAAAAGCAATGCAAAGGCAACCTCTGGGAATGGTTTGTAGAACTCGGGATATAGCACACCTTCATCTTTCTTGTCGCGGAACCATATGGTGTTGACCCCCTTCTGGATAATCTTGGCACTGTATAAGCCTTTGTTACCATCAGGGGAGCGAGTCTAAAAAAATCATGTTGAGCAAACACACGGCAACGTAAATAGGTACTTGCCTTATAAACGAAGGCAAAATCCTTCTTGAGTTCTCGTGCAAGCATGATGTTGCGATCGATGACAGATTGCTTGGTGCTCGTCTCGAACCTGTACTCATCTGCAACATATGGCCGGACCTTAGTCTTGACTTCACCACGAAGGTGGGAACCTCGCGAAGTGATCTAGGTAACACATTAGAGATAGCATGTTCACGATAAAAATCACTGACCATTTTTAAAATCTCCGCATCATAAGCAACTTGAGTATGTAGCCTCTTACATGCTTCATTCCATGCTAACTTGGCCCACGTCACCTCCTGCATACGGTCAGGCATGGGACCCTCTGTGCAGAGACGGCCACGATAGAGTGCCCATGCCATGCCGAAGATGGTGCGAACAGATGGTTCATAATCAGCAGCCTTCGGCCGTCCCTTACTTTCCTGTATCTTGACAGCCTTCCGCACTGGCTCGCTGTTGTCGTCACCATCAGATGCTCCACAGCGACGTTTGCCCACACATTCGATGCTGGGGGATGGGGACCTACTACCTTCATCACCAATATAGTTGTTGTTGTCAGCCACGAGCGAGTCATTACCCTGGTCCCCATCCATGTTGAAGTCGACCAAGCCTTCAATAGCTTCGTCGAATAGGGCCTCATCAGTTGGGCTAGGAGAGCGAGTCATAGTATTGTTGAGGCTCGAACTAGGGTGGGGACCACCTGCAATTGAGTAGACATAGTAGGCTGCTATTAAATTCAGCACAATTTAAATAAATACAGGTACTCACCTCGAGACAATGCCGCAACCGGACTCATTGCTTGTTTGGCCAGCACAGCCTCACGCAGACGCAACAGCTCAGCAGCTTTTTCTGGTGTCAATGTGTTGAGACGTGGAGTCTTGTTCTAGTATTACTAGTCAACGAAAAAGCACAATGTTGTAAATAGACATACCAATGTGACCCGGTGTGGTGCGAGTGGCACTGTACTTTTCCGTGCAACCAAGTTCGGGTCCCTGGCAGGTGTTGACACAGTTTGACTTGTAAACTAATGGTGTGAGGGTCATTAAAATTGACTATTGACGAGAATATTAACAAACATACACCAGGATCGTCACTCGACAGCACTGTGGAGACTTGAGTGCGTCCAGTATTGTTCTTGTAAGCTTCGCGTTCGGCAGCCTTGCTTGCCTTCTGACGAGCCTTCTCTTGACGTTCATGGGCCTTATTGACCTGCTGGTGCTGGCGATTTTCTTTGTCCTTGTGAGTCTCAGCTTCGATTGAAGGTCAAATCAACATGACGTGAAAAAAATTGTAATATGAAGACTTACAGATATACTGAGCTCTCTCAGTAGGACGGCGATCACGACGGGCCACTGAACGTTCAACTGCAGACATTCTGTTGGAGAAGGAGGGGAGGAAGAAAGATCAACAAAGTTGACGACACGATAAGGTTTATTTGCAAGCAACATTCACTGATATGGCCCGAGAATCGTGATGGAGCCTGTCAGGATGTCAGTCTGAGACATGGGCTGATTTTGGCACAGAAACGCACTGAAACCACAGTAAAAATACAAAATATAGGCAGAATCTGGAAAAGAATCTACCTAAGTGCCTTCAGTCAGAACTTCGAGTCTTGAACAATGTCATACACCAGGCAGAAACCGCGCTGTAATTTCTGTCTCAAAGAGCTCAGCCGACACAAAGATGTAACCTTACACATCCAAAACACTCCGACATGTCGCCAACAATGGGACCTCATGGTCTCGCATCAAAACACCAGGTGTTCAGAACAGGTCGACAGCCAATCTAGCACATCAGATACATTGACACCCCAAGACTATGAATATGACATACCCGAAGATGTCGACTATGAATTTCCGCACAGATCAAGATACGAGCCAGAGGACATAGAGTCTTTGATGAATTCTGGCCCCCAATCCAAACGTGCAAGAATGGAGGAGGTAGCAGATGAAGAAGAGCCGACACGATTTGCCAAGGTCTTCCCGCGCCCAGTTGCAGATGTTTTGGGGGTCGGACAGACTGTGTTTGAAGAAATTCAGGAGTCTCAGGTTGACATGGGTCTGGAGAAAAATCCATGGGCACCTTTTGATGATGAATATGAGTGGGGCCTCGCAGAATGGCTGTCGAAGAGAGTCAACAAGACTGCGACCGATGAATTCCTTAAACTGGCCATTGTAAGTCTCCGAAATGTCTTGGCATCTTCCGTCACAGACAAAACCACCTATCTAGACGAAAAATTGCACTCAGCCAAGCTTTACGAGCAACTATACATTTCAAAAGAAACTTGATAAACTACCTACAGGTCCTTGATGGACTTGTGAAATAGTCACGTCAACAGGAGATCGAGTGGGTGGAGATCGGAAGCCATTAACAGAACAACATGAACTTTGGCGGTGTGACCCTGTGGAGTGTGTGCGTGATTTGATTGGTAATCCCGCATTCAAGGATTACCTTTCATATGTTCCCGAGCAAGTTTTTGCTGATCCGCAAGGGAAGACGCAGGTATATGATGAGATGTGGACTGGTGATTGGTGGTGGAACATGCAAGTAAGTGAGGCAAATGTGTGAGATTGAATGATAACCAATTGTGACATTAGGAACGCCTACCTTCAGGTGCCGTTGTTGCTCCAGTAATACTCGCATCCGACAAAACAAATCTTACTCGTTTTCGTGGCGATAAAGCTGCATGGCCAATATATTTGACCATCGGAAATATCAAAAAGGACATTCGCCGTCAGCCTTCTAAGCATGCAACAGTGCTGATAGGATACTTACCAATATCAAAGATGCTGCATTTCAAGGATGACGAAGGACGGCAGATTGCTCATTATCGTCTCTTTCATAACTGTATGCGGTTGGTGACAAAGCCACTTGTCGATGCCGGCCGTCACGGAGTGGATATGATATGTGCTGATAGGAATATCCGATGCATTCATCCTATTCTTGCAGCATATATTGCAGATCATCCCGAGCAATGCCTGATTGCCTGCTGTAAAGAAAACCACTGCCCTCGTTGTGTTGTAGGAACGAAACATCACGGAGACCACTTCGACTCACCTCTTCGAGATGTCAATGAGACTCGAGCAACTCTCGAATGCCATAAAAACGGCGAAGACCCTCACCTTTTTGAAGATCACAGTCTTCGCGCGATATATTTTCCGTTCTGGTCACATCTTCCACACACCGACATTTTCATGTATATCACTCCGGATATTCTACACCAGTTACACAAGGGTGTTTTCAAAGACCACATTGTGAGCTGGTGTTCTACAATCATCTCTGACGCAGAGTTCGACACACATTTTCAAGCTATGTCCGATTTTCATGGTCTCCGTCACTTCAAACGGGGAATTTCAACTGTCTCTCAGTGGACTTGCACGGAGCATAAAGAGATGCAGCGCGTTGTCTTAGGCGTCATCGCTGGTGCTGTTGAACCCCGTGTGTTCCGGGCTGCACGTGCTGTTCTCGACTTTATTTACTATGCTCAATACCAAGCTCACACAGACACGACTCTTGCGCGGATGCAGGAAGCACTGGATGTGTTTCACGTGAACAAAGATGTTTTTGTCGAGCTCAGGCTTCATCAACACTTCAACATTCCCAAGGTTCACTCAATGCGCCACTATGTGCAGTCCATCCGAGCGTTGGGCAGCGCAGATGGTTTCAACTCGGAGAGCCCCGAACGCTTGCATATCGACTATGCAAAGGATGCTTACCAGGCAAGCAGCAAAGTAGATTATATCGCGCAAATGACTCATTGGCTCGAACTTCAAGAAGCCGTCTTTCGACATGGCATGTTCCTCAATTGGGTCGCATCAAAAGGTGGACTCGGCGAACCTCTCGACTCAGATTTGCTCGAAGACGAGGATGAGGAACCGACATTCGCAGATTCAGACATCATCCCATCAGGACTGCTGGCATCGCATGGTTACCATGTTGCCAAGAGTTGCCCGTTTCTCGCCGTCTCCGTGTCTCGCCTGCAAACAGATTTTGGCACCATCGACTTCATCCCCACCCTTCAAACATTCCTCACCCATCACTTTCCCCATTCCTCTATTTCTGCGAGCCAGTATGACCAGTTTGACTTATTTAAATCGGTTTCACTTCGGCTCCCTCGACGAGACCACATTAGTGACCTCAAGCGGCTGAATCGAGTTCGTGCTCATCCAGCTATTCCCAATCGCGATTGCCGCAAGCCACCTTCACCTGCACACTTTGATGTGGCGTTTGTAGTCGAGGATCACCAGCTATGGGAGAGTGGTACAGGCTTGGATGGTATGTCCAAATCACTCTCATTGTTGTGGGCCCATGATGCTGATACCTTGGCCACAGGCTTGCGGCTCGCACAGATACGTGCAATTTTCAAATTGCCCTCTCACTACGGGAAATTTCCTCATCCATTGGCATATGTCGAATGGTTTCGACCTCTGCGCGATCCGGAACCTGCGACCAACCTTTATCGACTTGCACGTTCGACTCGTAACCAATGGCGTTTCGCATCCGTCATCAGTGTTCGAGACCTTCTGCAAGCAGCACACCTGATGCCCAGGTTTGGATCGAGTAAGGTAGATGTATCATGGATCAACGGCGATGTTCTTGAGCTCGCTGACGAGTTTTATGTTAACCCTTACATTAATTTTCACATTTTTGATACTATACAGCACTTGTACTAGCGGTCACGCACAGCTTGTTGTTCATGTAGTTGCATTGCTATACATGGCCCTTCGCATCGACGACTAGACTACCTACAGCTATGGAACACAAGGGTATGTCTACTGTTGCTCAGGTGTTACATGACTGTCTACCCTGGGCTACTGAGTCTCCCAGTCACGACGTAGCGTTGGCGTGGCGCTACGACCCGAATTGCTTTTTCCAGATGGATACTCTCAGTCGTTGTGTGTGAATGCAAACATCTTTGGTATATTTACCTGTGGGGAACAGATACTCTATGCAGCATAACTAAAAGTAAAAGTACAAATGAATATAGAGTGTCTTACCTCAGTCATTGCATGTGAATGCAAACATCTGAGGTTCGAGTACAGAAACTTTGTAAACTAATAACAAATAAGGAAGTGAGACTGTAACAATGAGATATAGGGCACTGGCCCAAGCAATCAAAGGATTCAGCAAGTACAAAGGAAAATCAATAGACAAGGGCTGTATAATGGAAACATATGTGTCACTGAACATATCAAACGAAACAAGAGCAGACAATGATGTGCTTTGGCTGTGGGTGCGCTTGCTTATTCCAACACTTCACAATGAATAATATGGACACCCATTGGAGCCTGTTCCACTACAAACTACTTCTAGTCCTCCTCAGATCTCTTGTGCTTTGTGCAAGTTCCTGCATGCACTATAGCAGTGGTGGTCAGTTCCAGTTCTGAACTGCAGTTCAAACCTGACAGTCTGATTCAAAGTCATCAGGGGGAACTGAACCATTCAAGTGAGTTCGATGTAGAGACTCATGCCTCTCATGGTCTGATATGGCAGTTTCCACTAGGGAGTACATTGCATGAACTTGCAGCACCACTTTGTGTGCTATCCGCAGCTATCCCTATATGAGGCACAGCTTTCCCGCGCCATGCACGCACACTTCCCATACTTCACGATGTATATGCACGCACACTTTCCTGCGCTTGAGTGCCCTATAGTGCCAGCCATCTAGAAGCATCCACCCACTGTCCACCAAGCCCTCTAGTGCGTATATTTCCATTTCTCTTATTAGCATATTGTTCCACCTTTATTTTTATCATGGACCCTTACTTACATATATCTTTACATACCTACTCGGTAGTGCTTCAGCTCCGCATGACAGCGCTTAGGCCTATATAAGCGCCAGCAGTACATACCATTAGGGACACTTCACTTTCCACCTGACTTTACCCAACTTTACCTACCACTTACTACCTAGAAAATTGCAGTTGGAATCTATTCCTTGACACCTTGCATGTTACAGTAACATGGCATGAGCCCCCAGCTACCAATATGCCCTCTGCCACCTTACACGGCAATGACATGATACCCGGGCCTTTGGGCCTTGATGATAGATGATGATAAGAAAGAGAAGCCTGGAAGATACCGGCTTAGATAAGCAGTCTGGACCGCATATGATGACATAGGTCTAGAAGACCTATTTATGTTATCAAGATAGAAGGCAAGCCTCATGGTTGCCTCATGCACTGATAGAAGGACGCCTCGTGGTCCTTATCCCAGATAGAAGCCTGCCTCATGCATGATATCTCTGACTCGATAGATAAGCAGATTAGAACCCAGCTTCAAGCTGAGCTTAGATATGATAGAGTAGTCTTATATAAGGTCGAAGATTAAAGTAGATGTTCCTTACTTTAATCTTACTGGGTTTTACCTTGAACTCCTTGTCTTGCTAAAGCTACCTGCTTGACATCTAATCCGCACCTTCAGAAGGACTTGAGACCCCTTCTGCCTGTAACCGCTACCATCGCTCGCCTCTGCTAGCGTACACAACTCTTGCTTGTCTGTAAGAGCTGACCTTGGACTCTCAGCATGAGGTATCACTGTCGTGATCGTCGCTGTTAGAATCATCCCAGTCCGCACACGACTCACCATTATAACATTGCACTCTCATCTCTTGTCTAGTATCTCATTATCACTTAAGCAAGCTTACTCTTACTCTCTCTCACTTCCGCATACACACGTGTACTTTCCTGCGCTTCGTGCAGCACGTGAGTGTGTTCCCACACCTCCATGCCTTGCGCGCACCTGCACTTTCTCGTGCTTCACTTCAGCGCATACTTCTAGATCCTTGCTGCACTCACTTCCCCTTTAGGGTTGAATGCACTTATTGCCACAAGCATAGCAGACTAGGCAATGCGCGACCTTACAACATTTACAGATACAATCAGAAGCCTTGTTCACACCTCGCTGTATTAAAGTTTCTACATCGATCATGATGGTTCATGGTTCAAGGACTTGCAGAATTCTTGAACCTATTCTGAACCTCTTTGAACTGATGTAGGGAATGATTCTTGGCTGGGCTTGCAGAGACTGTTTTACCTATAGTTATGTTTGCACCTTAGCTTACATAATGAAGTCATCTTTTCACCAGTTTTACTATGAGTCTGAGAGATCAGCAGTTTTCTATCATATTTCCTCTCCTCTGAGCCTTGAGCCTGGTCCAGAAACCCTTTAGGGTCGAATAGCAGCTAGGTTCTGCAAGACCCAACACATTGTTCAGTATACACCATCTGAATTGTTGTACCCATACCGATTGTTGTGCACATGCCACAGATGCAACTGAAAAAATCCAAGAGGTATGTCTGTTATCACAAAGGACACCAGCTTGTCTAATTAGACTGGTGTAAACTTGAGTAAGTAGCCAGCAAGTTCACTCTGCAGGGCTTGCCAGTGAGACTGAATACCAGACCTAAATCCAGCTTAGGCTTGTATCTCATGTCATAGGGAGCTTTGTCTGCTATAGCATTGAATTTTTTCACTTTCTAACAAGTAGATATCACCTTTTGAAAGGACCACTCACCTTCTTCATTTCTGCCTCTCGCCATTCAGTGGCACTCACCACAGCTTGAAATCACTGATTCTAGTTTTGAAAGCTGTGTCTGTCTATTATGTTCTCAACTGGAAGGTCACCTACATCTAGTTCTCTGGTGCATCAATCAATTTCTTTGTCTTTTTTCATTTAGTTCTTGGTTCAGGTTCTTCTTGAACCAGAACAGGACTATTATCAGACTGAACTGACTTGGGAGAACTTGGCCAGCCTCATCCATCACTATCGTTGAGTTGCTTACATTTTTCAAGTGTTCTTCATCATATCTCCATGCTCCCTGACTTTGGAAAGCCCCAACCATTCAATATAATCTTTGCATGGTATCTGTGACTCTGATAGCCTATCTGTCCCTCATCCATATTAATACCCAGCCTCAGGATTATTTTATTGGCGACATGAACATTTTCTGTCTAATCTCTCATGCCCTACTGCCATTTCTTGGTATCTTTTTTAGTATAATTATAGACTTTTGTTGCCCTATACCTTGCCACCCTGACCAAACTCTTCCCACTGTAATACTAAGTTTTGGAATACTACACTTATGGGCTGTATTGCACACTTTGATATGTCATGTTGTGCACTCTGTTGTTGTGTGTCACACACTCTATGTTGTATCACACACTCAATTGTTATGTATCATGCACTCAGTAGTGTATCATGCAAATATTAAAGTTTGCTTTGGAGTGTCATAGACAAGGGCCTGCTACTTGTATTCAGAACTTTGACTTTGACTTTGATCCTTGAAATGTTAAGATGTCTAAACAATGCTGAGTATGACAAAAGATCAAATCATTACCTGTAACTGGTGTATGAATCCAGAACCAACATGTCTCACTCTGCCATCTGTCCACCAGGTTTTACCTGGGACAAAGGAAGACAAACTTTTGTCAAGACTGAAGATGATGACACCTAGACTCTTGCCAAGTAGTGATGTCTCAGCTCCAAGCTGCATTTTTCAGAAAATGAGCATAATATGCTAAATAAAATTCCTAAATTCATGAAAATATTTATGGACATAGATTGAGCCAAAAGCCAGGAGGAATCTAGGGAGAATTTTTACTGTGATACATCATTGTCTTGCTATGAAGCAGCTCAGCAAATGGCTTAAAATTCAAGTCATTTGCTGAGCTACTTCATAGCAAGACAATGATGCGTCACAGTACAAATTCCCCTTAGATGCCTCCTGGTTTTTGGCTCCATCTATGTCCATAAATATCTTCATGAATTTAGGAACTTTATTCAACATGTTATGCTCATTTTCTGAAAAATGCAGCTTAGAGCCGAGACATCACTATTGCCAAGTGGAGAGAGTACTATGATGGATTAGCGCCCCAAGGACAGCGCTAGAACTTTTGGACACAAGGCTATGAAACTATCCCTGCACCTGTCCAATCTACCCCCTACCCCATCCCTATCCCATCAAATAAAGAAACAGATGAAGAAGACATGCCTAAAGAAATTGGATCTATGCCTGAGATCTTCAATGGAGATACTCAGAAGGCAACTGGATGGTTCCTTCATATGGTGGTACACATGGCTCTCAACAGTGAGATCTATAACAAAGACAAGAAGAAGATTATTCTTGTCCTTAGTAGAATGATAAAAGGAGAAACAGCAAGGTAGGCAGAAGGAGAACTAAAGAAAGCCACCACTAGTGAAACTGACTTTGAAATATACAATGCATTTTCCAAACAATTCACTGATATATTTTACCCGAAGAACATTGTCGATACCACACTCTGTAGAATCACCACCCTTAAACAAACTGGCAGCATATCCATGTATGCATCTTTATTCCACACCATTCTTGCAGATACTGGCATCGAAGAAGAAGCCATGAAGATTCTCTTCTTCAGGAATAGACTTAAGTGTGAGCTAGTCTCTGCTATTTTAGCATTGGAGAATATCCCTACCACAATCGACAATTGGCTTAATAAAGCCCTTGATGTCAAAGTAAGAAGGATTTTCCTTTATCTACCATTACAAGGAAAGACTCATGACTCTTACATAATGGATGTGGATAGAATGGAGGCAGAAATAGATGATGATGGTGAGAAAAAAACAAGAAAGACTTACCTCATGCCACAAGAATAGCCTCTGCTTCAAATGTGGCAAGAAGGGGCTCACCAAAGACTACCCAAATCATCCTACAGTAACTATATCTACTAGGAAAACTAACATCACATCTAGCTCCAACAAGGAGGATGCTGAATATAAGGAATTCCAAGAGTGGAAGGTATTTAAAGCATACCAGATGAAAAGGGGTAAGAAGAAGGAAGAATCTGAAGATGAGGATTTTTAAAATGGGAACCTGCACTGGTGTCAGAGTCTCCCAGAGTAGGACTTTTAGTACAGAGCATTGGCAATCATAATTCTATGTGCATTCCACTTACCATTTGCTCTTCTAAGGTCAAGAAAATCATTGAAGCAGCTACCCATCACACAGTACTGTAATTTATTCTTTCTTGTTCGAGGAATTCCCATGTGAACACACTTCCTAATCACCTTCTTGGGGGGGAAGACACATCTTGGGAATGAGTTGGCTAAAGAAAGAAAACCCAGATATTGATTGGACCAAAGAAGAAGTTCACCTATCCAAACAAAGCATCAAACTAACTATCAAAGAAGTTGAAGAAGAAGACATCTTTTATGATGCACAGGAAAGTTTAGATGAGGAATGGGATCTGTCTCAGGAAACCATTCCAGAATCCTTTTCTAATAATCCCAAACCCTCTAACACCGAACCTAAAACTGATGAGACAGATGTTATAGATCCCGAGGATGTCCTTATTACCTACATTAAAGGAGAACATGTCATTGGAACATACATTATGGAAAGTTCTGAACCCCCTCTCACTAACAAACATATTCCCTCAGATCACTGGTATTACTCAACTTATGGTACCCTAGTGTGGAAAGCACAGAACACTTCACAGTTACTTGCATAAGAATTTATGAAACCTATCAAGAAAACCTTCAAGGAACTCATCCCTGAGTCTTTCTGAAAGTATAAGGATGTATTTGGCAAAGTCACTAATGGTACTCTACCCCCGGGACAAAAAATTGACCACAAAATCATACTCAAAGACTCTTTTGAACTATGCAAGTGCAAGATTTATTCACTTAATATAGCAGAAGAGAAGGCCATGAATGATTTCATTGGCAAACACCTAGCCAAAGGAACCATTGTACCATCTGAATCACTGCAGTCATCACCATTCTTCTTTGTGGCAAAGAAGGATGGCTCCCTCTGACCATGCCAGGATTACCGATATCTAAATGATTACATGATTAAGAATAACTTCTCTTTACTGCTGATTTATGATCTTGTAGATAAACTCAAAGACGCCAAAATATTCATCAATTTTGACATCAGATGGAGATATAACAATATACAAATGAAAACTTTAGATCAATGGAAAGCAGTCTTCACCACTTCACATGGTCTATTTGAACCAACAGTAATGTTTTTCAGCATGTGTAACTCACCTGCAACCTTTCTGTTAAGACTGTGCACAGAGGATAGGACTGATTCTGAGGGGCTTGGCTTCAGCTCATGTGCTGCGCCCCTTACCCAAGTATGTGCCCTTAATTTCAGATTAATGTCTGGAGAAAGTCCAAGGATGTCTAAAGGATGTCTGAAGGGGCATGGGAAAATTCAGAAGGACTTTCTGGACAGGTGCAAGTAACTTCTGGATGAGTGCGGGAAAGTTCTGGAGGAATTTCCAGAAATTACAATGAGGTTTTGTCCTGATACAGATATGTATAATGGCTACTTGGGACTTGTCCTAAGTAGAAGTAAACAGAGGAAAGGCTGCAAGGACAAAGTCTGAAGCAGAATAGGTCCGGAGGACCACAGGAAAGATCTGGATGGACTTCCAGAAACTTTGGAGGATCAGATGAGTGGATGAGTGGAGGATTGGAGGATCAGAACTCTGGCCTAGGGAATTCCTCCCTAGGCCTGAGATGGATATTGACTAAGTTGAAGGACTAGAACTGATATGAGGACTTTGTGTGAGATCTAGTGTGAGGACTAATATGATATTCAGACTGAGGAACTACAGGACATATACAAGAGTTTATATACTAAGTGACTATCAGAAAGATCAATAAGCAACGGTCTGAGGCTATGTACAAAACATAAGCAAAGTTATCAAACATGAGTCAGAAATGAAGCATAGGTGAATGGATCAGTAAGCATACCAGTGTGTGTGAGGAATGATAGCTGGATGAGAAGAGGTGAAAGGGGAAGAAAGGGTGAAGTGGGGTAAAACTCAAATAGACCTCTGGACACAAGTATATGATTTGGCCCAAGGGGATTGCTACTGAGAATGATTCTTCTATATAAAAATGGAGGGAAATCACTGAAACTAATAAAGGAGGTTGAGAATGGATGGAGCGTGAGGACTAGTGCAATGCAATGCAAGTGCGAGCGAGCCGCCATTGACATGACACAAAGCGAGTTTGAGCGGCCGAAGATATGTTGACACGTGGTAATGCGCAGCTGTGTGGAATAGATATGCGGGCACCACAAAGTGTTAAGGAGAAGTGGTGAGACAGCGAATTTGTAAGTAGCGCAAAGGCTAGTGAAGCAAGGAATCGAAAGGATAACATGGCCATTAGATAGACATGCGCAGCAGTTGATGCAAAGTTTAGATTTCAAGTTCAGATGTTAATGTGTGCAAGTGGATGATAGATTCTTATGTGAGAAGGAAAGATACATGAAAATTTGTAAGTACAAGTATATATGAGAGTGTGCCGAAGCACTATTCGGAGCCAAGTAGGTAGCGGTAGTAGGTAATAAGGGTCCATGACGAAAGTAATAGAGATATAAATGATATAGCATTAGAAATATGGTCAGTCTAATCCAAATCAAGTAAAATATGCACTGATAGACAAGTGGAGGACATGGATAGGACAGGAGGAGGATGCACGACGGAGCCAAAGAAAAGCCAATGTGATCCGATACATGCACATAAGTGTTAAGACCATGCACAAAGGGTAGGACTGATTCTGAGGGGCTTGGCTTCAGCTCGTGCGCTGCGCCCCTTACCCAAGTATGTGCCCTTAATTTCAGATTGGTGTCTGAAGAAAGTCCGAAGACGTCTGAAGGACATCCGAAGGCACGGGAAACTTCAGAAGGACTTTCCGGATGGGTGCAAGTAACTTCCGGATGAGTGTGGGAAAGTTCCGGAGGAACTTCCAGAAATTACAATGAGGTTTCATCCTGATATGAATATGTATAATGGCTACTCAGGACTTGTCCTGAGTAGAAGTAAAAAGAGGAAAGGCTGTAAGGACAAAGTCCGAAGCAGAATAGGTCCGGAGGACCACGGGAAAGATCCAGATGAACTTCTGGAAACTACAGAGGATCGGATGAGTGGATGAGCGGATGAGCGGAGTATCGGATAAGTAGAGCTCTGGCCTAGGGAGAAACTCCCTAGGCCTGAGATGGATAACAACTAAGTTGGAAGACTAGAACTGATATGAGGACTTAGAGTGAAGACTAGTGCGAGGACTAATATGATATTCAGACTGAGGAACTACAGGACATGTACAAGAGTTTATATACTAAGTGACTATCGGAAAGATCAATAAGCAAAGGTCCGAGGCTATGTATGAAGCATAAGCAAAGTTGTCAAACGCAAGTTGGAAATGAAGCATAGGTTAATGGATCAGTAAGCATACCAGTAGTAAGTATAACCGAGATACCGGGAACAAGGAAATACCGGATAGGCTGTGTTAACGTTATATGCACAGGAAATGAATTAAGTAGCTTATCGTATATCGGATCGGACCGAATCAGATATGGTCCAGATGAGATGCGTGGATGTATGAGATATGACATTAGGGCGATAGGACAAAGGATGAATGAAGCAGGATAGCTGTGGAGGTATGGAGGTCTGATGTATGGAGGTAAAGGGATCTGAATCTGGATGTGTGGATGTAGATGTGTAGAGGTGCAGGGATCCGGATGGGTAGAGGACTGGAGACATGGATAAGGCATCCAAAGGTCCGGATGAAGTGTGGGAATATTATTGGATGTAGGTCCGGAATACGGGATATGACAATGAGCCACAGCCATCGGCTGATAGCAGAAAGGATGTGTGCCATATTAGCATTAGTGCATGCAATGCGAGGACCTATGGGACACTGCAAAAATAGCCTTTACAAGGCCACAAGGACTCTAAGTCCTACACCAGTAGTAAGTATAACCCAGATACCGGTGAAGGTACAACAATTCAGATGGTGAGTCTGAACAATGTTGGGTCTTGCAGAACCTAGCTGCTATTCGACCCTAAAGGGTTTCTGGACTAGGCTCAAGGCTCAGAGGAGAGGAAATATGATAGAAACTTGCTGATCTCTCAGACTCATACTGGTAACTGGTGAAAAGATAACTTGCTTATGTAAGCTACAAAGTGCCAACATAAAGTAAGGTAAAAACAGTCTTTACAAGCCCAGCCAGAAATGAATCCCTACACTGGGAACAAGGAATACTGAATAAGCTGTGTTAATGTTATATGAGCAGGAAATAAATTAAGGAGCTTATTATATATTGGATTGGAAGTGTAGCTATACATCAGATCAGACCAGACTGGACTGGATCAGATGTCCGGACGAGAAGCATATGACATTAGGGCAATGGGACAAGAAACGAATGATGTAGGCTAGCTGCAGAGGTATGGAGGTCTGATGTATAGAGATACAGTGGTCTGGAGGTCTGGATGAGGCATGGGAACAATGTCAGATGTAGGTCCAGAATACGGGATATGACACTTTCAATCTATGATGAACAACATATTTGCTGACATGCTCCAACATCAGGAAAATGCACAGTTGCTATTATAGCTTCTAGCAGCAACTATGAGCTATAATAGCTGCAATACCATCTATACCATTTATGAACAAGTTCCTTCTATAGTAACTATAATAGCAGCAGCATTTTACAAAAAATCTTACTATGGAAAACTCTAGCTTTCAGCAGTTATTATGACAGCACAGTGCTATAATAAATATGTTATTGTTACAAAAATCAATTGTTCATCATAGCTACTAATAACTATCAGCAGCTACAATAGCCAACTTAGATCATCATCAAATAAAAAAAACACAAACTTGATAAGCCAATCAATTTGACAAATACAGTAGCTCAAAAAAGTGTCCCAATGTTTGTAGGTTTTCATGTAATTGTGTTATTGCGAGCCAGGGTGTGAGAATCTGACTAAGTCAAAGGGAGGTCCCAAAAAGCTCCGCTTCTCGGCTACAATTATGTCCCCTATAGCGTGAGACTCCATTGACGCCGTGCGAAGATATGGATATGGCTATTTTAATTAGGTGACTCATTGGGACACTTTTTTGAGTTTAAATCAATTATACATAATCTCTATAATTCTAGTACTTAGTGTTTCCTCCCTTAGCTTTAATGACTGCTGCTACCCTCCTAGGCATACTTTCTATCAATTTCTGACACTCCTCCTTAGCAATCTTTCCCCACTCTACTACAACTCTCTCCCATAACTGAAATAGTCCATTAGGTGGGTCTTGATAGG
This sequence comes from Suillus fuscotomentosus, assembly GCF_016647785.1. Lineage (NCBI taxonomy): Eukaryota > Fungi > Basidiomycota > Agaricomycetes > Boletales > Suillaceae > Suillus > Suillus fuscotomentosus. The sequence goes on along the minus strand of NW_024539553.1, from coordinate 312,629 downwards.
CAGCAAGCATTCTCTTGAGTAATTCCCAAAGATGTTCAATGGGATTGAGGTCTGGAGACTGTGCTGGCCATGATAGGACAGTAATATCATGGTCCTCAAACCATTTGGTGGCCAACTTTGAGGTATGCTTGGGGTCATTATCTTGTTGGAAGATAATGTCTTCTTCATCAATACCTGATTCTTGCATGCTTTTGAGCAGACACTCCTCCAGAATGGAGACATACTGCTCTGCATTCATCCTCCCCTTCACCTCACATAGAATTCCCACCCCATACCACCCCATGCAGCCCCACACCATCATATTTCCTCCTCCAAACTTAAGAGTACCTTTCACTTCTTTTTCTCCAAGTGGATCTCCTGCCTTTTTCCAAACATACTCTTGACGATCTGACCCCATCCTATTGATTTTAGTTTCATCTGACCAAATAACTCTCTTCCAGTCCTCTATAGTCCAGTGCTGGTGCTTTAAAGCAAATGCTAGTCTCCTTTTCCTATGGGCTGGTGACAGTAGGGGTTTCTTCTTCTTGACTACAGCTTTAAGATTGGCTTCCTTGAGGGTGTTCCTGACTGTTTGAGTGGAGACAGTGGTAGTGATGATGGAATTGATGTATTTTGTGGCTTGAACAGCAGTAGAGGCCTTTCCAGATATAATATGATGAACAAGAGCTCTTTTGTCATGCAGAGTAAGTTTAGAAGGACGACCCATTTTGACATTTTCTTTGTTGGGAATATTCTGGTTGATAACCCTGGCAATAGTTGACTTCCCCAGACCAGTTTTGGAGGCAATCTGCCTGATAAATAGACCAGAGGTGGAGAGAAAAAGGATATTATCTCTTTGAGAAGAGGAAATAGACTTCATGCTGATTATAAGGGACATGATGTTATTGGAAGGGTTTATATATGTACAGGATATTAAAATGAGACCATATTGTCAATATGGGACCATTTATATATATATTTGTAAATGGTGTCATGTCTAAATGATCTGATTTTCATATTTTAATAGAAACTCAAAAAAGTGTCCCAATGAGTCACCTAATTAAAATAGCCATATCTTCGCACGGTGTCAATTTATTCTCACGCTATAGGGAACATAATTGTAGCCGAGAAGCGGAGCTTTTTGAGACCTCCCTTTGACTTAGTCAGATTCCCACACCCCGGCTCGCAATAACACAATTACATGAAAACCTACAAACATTGGGACACTTTTTTGAGCCACTGTATGCTCATTAAATGTACTCTTAAAACACCCATTAAAATGCTCATATCACTACTCTTCCTCTCCCTTACTACCAGATGCTGCTGCCTCCCTTTCTGCCAGTGCCTTCTTTGCAGCCTCCTCAATTGCATTCTTGTCAATTTTCATGGTGCTGGTTTTCTTAAGCATGCTGGAAGCATCTAGAGAGACCTTTCTGCCAAAAGAATCAGCTAGAGCTAATAATAAATAAATCAAAATATACTTGAGAGCATCCTTCATATCCATCTTTATCAGCTTGTAGAAAGAGGGTGTATCACGTTGGAATTCAGAAAGCGAAGATATGTAGCTAGAGAACCTGTCAAAATAGGATGTCAACTTAACTTTAGTAAAGTCAAAGAAAAGGAAAAATGCACTTGTCGTGGTAACTTTCATTAGTGAAGGGGACAACAGATCCTATCCCTTTAAGCTTGCCATTTAATAAGAAACCTCTGAGTACACATTGAATCTAGAAGAGACCTTGCATTAGCAATAGCCTCTCATTTAAAAGAGAAACTCACAGCACTGGTGCAAAGAGCTAGAAGAGCATTAGGAAACTCCAGATACAAGTTGTTGCATTTGTCCATCTTGATAGTGTCTCCCTTGACTAACTAAAACTAATCACAGATCAATAGTACTAGGGCTTAGTTCATCTAAGGCTTGGCTTTATCAAATGTCCTCTGCTGTCAAGTACGCACATACAAATAAGTGTATATCTTAGTATATGAATTATTAGCACTTACCTTTAGGTTGATGATACCATGCAAAAATATGTTGTCCTTCAGAAGCCATTTGCAGAAGCTAATTATCTCCTCACTACTCTCCAGCTCAGTGAGCCCAAATCAGATAGGTGCACCTTGCCTAGCCTTTAGTACAAGTTCAGTCCTTAATGTACTCTGCCCTTGCCATGTCTGTGATCAAAGCAAACAATCAGCATGGCAACTTGGATATCCAGATGCTTACATAGTTGACCAGCAAGTTCTTTATGTCCAGGTTGTTATCTAGTTGTGTTAGCTTCTCTGTCAGCTGCTGGTTGCCTTAACAAGCCTCAACAATGATACCTCATGTCTTGGATTCCTTCTGGTGGTTGGTAGAAAAGCCACCAGACAAAGCTCCATGGTGTTTCATAGTCCTATTGGCAATACCAGTGATTCTCCTTAAATGTGGTGTGCTGAACATGGCAAGGGTCACTTTGGCTTTGATTATGCTGGAGCACCTGCTAAATTTGGAGCTTGTAGAGTTAGATAGCTCATTATCATCTTCTACCATCACCTATGTCAAGAACTCAGAGAATAAATAAATAAACAATGAAATATGTAACTCTCACCTTGTCATCATTCAGGAGATTGCTATACTCCTTCTTGCTACTAAGCTCCTCATCATCAGAACCTTCCTCCTTGTCAACATCTTACTCCGAATGTGAGCCTTGCTTTTCTCCAGGAACTTCATTATTGTCCTCCTCATCCTCTGCATTAAAGATTAATAGGTTTTTTACTATGTCTAGGACTGGCTCATCCTCAGAAGATTCCACTGGAGATTCCAATCAAGATTTCCTGATGTGCTTCAAGGGTCTTGAATATTGCTGACTCTCTGCTTCATCATCCCTTTCAGCTTGTGCATCTTGCTCCAGTAGAGCTGCTGATCATTTTCAAGTGACTGAAGAGTGTCAGTCTTGTCTCAACTATACAGGTGAATTTTACCTTTTTTCTTGTCTGCCTCCTCTGCTGCTTGAACAGTTTTTTGGGCCTTGTGCAGTTCTGTCAAGTTCTTGGCATCTGCTGCTGAGAACTTTTTAGTAGATGTATAAGAGCAAAGAGCCTTGGAAACAGCCTTAGGTTTAGAGTTGGGCTTAGCAGTGCCTCTTTTTCCTTTGGGTGGCATTGGAGCTGACTGTTGAAAGTAGTATGTGTGCAAAGTTCTCTGAATTTCAGCTGGGCTGTATATTAAATAACATTAAATGCATCACCTTTTTGGGTCTCAATAGGCTCGCTTGTCGGTTGATGTTCGCTTCTTTGGATGAGATATTGTAAGGTATGATTGAAATAAGCTTTAAAGATATTCAAAGGTTAGGTCAGTAGAAGAATGAGTGATCCCCCCAACCATTATGCTCATCCTTCCACTTGTCAAAACCCTGATCTGTATGTAAAACCAATGATGCATGCTCACCCACATACTCTAAGTTAAAGTGAGTGGTATTAGCAGAAGTAAATGTGATGAAATCACCATGCTCAAGTTCCACCACAAGACCCTGCTCTTTCAATACTAGTCCTCCCCTTGTGAAGCGCCCTACTGCCAATACTAAACAAAGCAACTTATCTTTAGAGTCTCAATGCCCAAGTGTGGCTACATTAATGTTGATTACCAGTGAGACAAATGGAGCGACTGGACTATCTGGCTTCTCTGGTGTTACACACTCAAATAGGTCTGTTATGCAGAGCCCTAAGAGGGGTGTCGTCCACTAACATTTGTGACGTAACCAGAAGGATCCGATGTAGTGAGTGAGACTGGTGATGTCTTGTCAGCAGTAGTTGCAGAAGCGCGTGTCACATGACTTCTAAGACGAATGTCTTTAAAGTCATAGAAATCTCAAAGTGAGAATAGTCTTGTCCAAATGATGAGCATCAATCAAGGTAGACTTAAGCACAAAGAGCACTTAAGAAAGATACTAGAGACTAAAGCTGAGAGGCTTCAGAGAGAAGTATGTTCCAGAGAAGATTAAGTAGATTCAAGTTAGGGAATCTAGTACAAGGTGACCAACTACTTATACTAAGTGGAAAGGGTTAAGGGCAAGGCTACCATACTGTAGGTAAGGGTAAAGGGGAGATGAGAATGGTATAGGTATGCTGGCAGCAGAACCAGATTAGTGGTGGATGATTGAATGTGGAATGAGACTGAGAAACATTGGAATGGACCAATGGTAAAGATATAATGCGCAGCAGGCATGAGTCACATCAGGAAATCAATCCGAAATTGATATGACCAGATATAATTGGTAATCAACAAACATTATTACATGTTATGTTTTAGCCTTAGATATCATTATCATGATATCACATATATATGAACTAAGATATGACTATGCAAGAAATGTTACCTTGATGTATCTTGGGTATCAGGAAATCAGCACAAACTTGTTGTTTCTAGATTTAGTTTGTGAAATAAAATCAAAAATCTACTGAATTATATAAGATCATATGCATAAATAAAGCTTGATTATAGACATGACAACTTGGTATTAAATGAACAAGAATTGCAAAAAAACTATCATTGTGATATAGATATATCTTATCTTATAATTGTGTCAACAACTCTCCACCAATTGATCTCTGCTTGCATAACATTGCACTGGCTGTGTCACATGACCCATGCTTATGTAAGTTGTGGTTCATGTTCAACTTCGAAACTTGTCTTTTCTCATCTCATCTCATCTCATCTACACACTAAGTGCACTTCTTCTGGCCCTTCAAGCCAACATCCTTTTCTTCTCCTCCCCAGTTCTTCCTCCTTCCTAATTCTTCTCTTTGGTCCTCCTTCCTGGCCCTCCTTCCTAGTCCTCTTCTCCTTGGTCCTTCTCCCTGGTCCTCTCCTTCCTGGTCCTTCTCTCTGGCCTTCTCCTTCCTGGCCCTCTTCTCCTTGGTCCTCCTCTCTGGTCCTCCTCCCTGGCCTCCTCCTCCCTGGCCTTTTCTTGTGGTCCCTCTCTTCTCTCTTGAGGCAGGTAATTGCCATGTTTCTATCTCTCTATTTTATGTTCTACCATGTCTCTCTTCTCTCCTGTATTAGTACTACACATATATGCCCCAGTCCCAATTAAAATTTGATTTGATTCATAAAGTGATAAAATGAGTATTAAAATTGAGACTTTGAGAATTTCTTGGCAATTTTGTGTGAAGTAGTCTGACATTATATAAGACTTTGTCAAGAATCACAGATGTTTGCAATATGTATCATAATTGTGTCTTTGGTGATTTTTTCTAGTGTAACCTGCCTATCTAAAGCTTTGTCAAGAATGGCAGAAGATGGCAAATGTTGACAGATATTGGCAATATATATCATAATTGTGCCTTTGGTGATTTTCTCCAACGTAGGCTGCCTATCTAAAGCTTTGTCAGGCTGAGTGCAATTATGATAGATATTATATAAATTTTGTGAAATTTTACAAAAGATAAAGCTTTATAAAGCTATGTTATTTTCGGATAGATTACCTGATGCAGAAGACAAGATAAGGTGAGATAAGAAAAGCCACATTAGTGGCATGAGTCATAGCCCAAAGGCACGTGTGCACGTTGGTACCAGAGGAGGGAGATGAGGGACTGGAATGGTCCTGAGGATCCAGTCAATAGATAATCAGTAAAGGAGGATAAGCCAATAGCAGGTGAGGGTGAGGATGAAGGGAAATTGATAGGGGAGCCAGGTAACCAATGTTACTTGTAACACCTGGTAGCAATTCCACCAGTTCTACCAATGCCTTGTACTCTTTGGACAAGCCAGCTTAAAACTAACATGATGTATTAGTTGTTCATCTTCATGCATGTGTGAGTGGGGCTTAACATAGTCTCAATCCACTCAAAAACATCAGCCAGTGATGCCTGAATATTAAGGTAAAGTTGTTGGTGGTTGATAGTTTCTTGCGAGAGATAAGGGAGTGTCTGAGTGAAGTTGAATTTTTGGGAGCCCTTTGCAGTTTGGGCCTCAAGGAAGTGCGGATGAACATCATTAAAAGCTGATTTGCTCTGTAGCCCTAAGTCAGCTTATTAGCATGCCTAGAGAGTTGAATATTTACTGATACTCCATAATAATTCCACTATAAGAAATGTACTGTCTCAAACTGATTGTCTCTTTGGTTGGTGGAAGAGAGCAGCCAACTTTGGAAGATGTCCAGGTTGTCAAAGGACACTTTCAGCCTGTCATAGAGAGTCTCTCTTATGGTGTCTGGCATGGCATTGCAAATAAAAGCCATCAGTGATCTGTCCACATTGCACATTCTCAGTGCTCTGTAGTCATTTCATAAAACTCATTTCAGAACAGAGAACAGAGGATGTACCCTGGTATTATATCCATTGAGATTCTAACATATGAATCTCCCAGCTTATGCCTCCTAGGATAGAACATATTAAGCTTCATCATCTTCAGTCACACCAGACACTATCTGCATTGGAATTCTCATACCTTGTTTTGCAGTACTAACAGGTCATTAACTTCTGCCCCCATCTCTGCCAATTCCCTCTCTTTCTTAGTCCAGATCTCATTGAGTGCCCCATCATGCTTGGCAGAAAACCTTCTGTTCTCTGATAAAGAAGGATCAAATTGTGTTGTCACCACAACAACCTCCAGCTCAAGGTCAGTGAAAAGCCCTTGCCCATCTGAGTCATCATGTGTCAATGCATTGACATTCAGATTCCAGCTATCAGCTTCAACTGCTGTAGAGACTCGTGCCTCTTATGGTCTGATATGGCAGTTTTCACTAGGGAGTACATAGCACAAATTTGTAGTGTCACTCTGTGCACTATCCGCAGCTATCTCTATATGAGGTGCAGCTTTCCTGCGCAATGCGCACCATGCACGCACACTTCCCACACTTCGCGATGTATATGTGCGCGTGCTTTCCCACGCTTGAGTGCCCTATAGTACCAGCCATCCAGAAGCATCCATCCACTGTCCACCAAGCCCTCTAGTGCGTATATTTCTATTTCTCTTATTAGCATATTGTTCCACCTTTATTTTTATCATGGACCCTTACTTACATATATCTTTACATACCTACTTGGTAGCGCTTCAGCTCCGCATGACAGCGCTTAGGCATATACAGTGACTCAAAAAGGAAATGCACAGCATGACTAATTTGACGAATTGTCGTCTCCCTCCTCCTCCTGCGCAGTTCATGTCACGATAGTAGGCTCTAGAGAAAGCTAGAAGTCCGTATGTACTAGAGTAGGAAAGGAAATGTAGTGTAATGTATCATCTGAAATGTAGTAAAGCAATTGATGTGAAAACCTCTGTGCAATTCATTTTTGACAGTTGCAGCACTGCGAAAACATTGAGCATACAGAGATCAAATCAAAAGATAATGCAACAAACCTTTCTAATATTTGGTATGACCCCCTTTAGCATTGAGAAGAGCCTCAACACGACGTGGCATGCTTTCATACAAGTTCTTGATGTAGTCCGTCTCGATGTTACCCCATTCCTCCACTAAAGCGGCCCATAGCTCTGTGAGATTGCGTGGTAAAGGGGTCCGAGTGCGCACTCGACGATTCAAATAGTCCCAAATGTTCTCGATGATGCTCATATCCGGGCTCTGTGCAGGCCAATCCAGCTTATCAATCTTCTTCTTCCGGAACCATTCTCCCGCCAATTTCGAAGTATGCTTCAGATCGTTGTCTTGCTGAAAATAGACGTTCTTTTTGTTGATGTCCAGGTCGCGGAAGGTCCCCAGCAAGTCATCATTGAGGATTTCGACATATAACTTGGCATCCATGTTGCCCTCGATGCGGGTAATGCGGCCCAATCCCTCTGCAGTTAGACACCCCCAAACGATGACATTTCCACCACCATGCTTCACAACCTTCTTTGTGTAGCGCTCATCAAACTCTTCCCCAGGCTTCCTCCAACACCACGAACGGCCGTCGGAGCCAAATAAATTGAATTTAGACTCGTCTGAGAAGACAACTGACATCCAGTCTTCTGCTGACCAATCAGCATGAGCTTTCGCCCATGCTAACCGCTTCTGTTTGTGAGCTTCTGTCAAAAGAGGCTTTGTACGGCGTACGTAGGCATTGAGGCCACATGCCCGAAGTCTCGTTCGGATGGTTTGAGCATTGATATCGGGGAAATACTTCTTTTGCAGGTCGGCAACATCATGTGCATGAGTGCGTGCCAGTGCCCGGACTGCGAAGCGAGCATCATTGGTCGTGAATTTGCGACGACGACCTGATTTAGGCTTGACATCATAGTAAGCTTCACTTTTAGCAAAGCGTTTCACGATGCGGCCAATTGTAGTGCGGTGGAGTTGAAACTTTTCAGCGAGGTCTCCATCAGACATGCCAGCAGCTTTGTCTCGGCAAATTCGAGCTTTCTTTGTAGGAGTTGTGTATTTTGTCATGGATGACTAGTGACAGCAAGGGTGTAGAATGAGTCTGCAAGTGGTGCAAGTGTGACGTTGTGCGGCAATGAGCCGACAAACACATTTTCTGTAAAGTCACACTAAACCTAAAAATGAAATGCACAGCATTCTCTTCACAAATATCTGGACAGCTCTCTCAGAAAGCCAAGTATCACAATAAAAGCATATGGTATTGAAAATATAGACCTAGTACACTACACTGCAACAAGTGGAACGACACAAAATGGTCTATTGCTCGAGTACGAGGAGGAATAGGAGAAATGTCGATGCTGTGCATTTCCTTTTTGAGTCACTGTATAAGCGCCAGCAGTAGATACTATTACCTACTTCTCACCTACACCAACTTTCCACCACCTTACCTTACTTCACCTCTGACTTTACCTACCACTTACTACCTAGAAAGTTGCAGTAGAAATCTATTCTTTGGCACATTGCATCTCACATCTCTTATCTTACATTATATCATCACTTAAGCTTAGTCTCTCTCATTTCCGCATACCTGCACGCACTTTCCCGCACTTCACACATCATGCGCGCGCACCTGCGCTTTCTCACGCTTCGCTTTAGCACATACTTCTAGATCTTTGCTGCACTCACTTCCCCTTTAGGGTCGAACGCACTTGTTGTCACAAGTATAGCAGACTAGGCAACACATGACCTTACAACATTTATAGATACAGTCAGGAGCCTCGTTCACGCCTTGCTGAATTGTTGTTTCTACACCGCTATCTTGTAGACTAATAGGAGGTCATCTAGAACTGGAGTCAAGCAGGGCTTCCAGGAAGAATGTGATTGTGATGGGAACTGATAGTCACTTCAGTTTGTTCAAATATTCAGTTCTGGGAGGGCTATAACTAAATGATCTTCGTGTTTTCGTATTGTGGTGCGATAGCCTTTGCTTCTGAATATTCTGGTTCACATGGAGGTCCTGTAGGTGTGTGTAATGCGTGCACTTTTATTTGGGGCGGTACAGAGGCAATTTCATCAAGAAATGCTTCTGGGATGACTGGGCAAAGAATAGCTTCGTGTTTTGGTGCAGTAGTTTCACATACTAGTGCACCTAATTTTCCTGGTTTGCATAATGGTTCTCTAGGTGTACATAACATGGGCGCTTCAATTTGGGCTGGTACAGAGGCAATTTCGTCAAGGGACACTTTGGGGATGACTGGGATAAGAATAGGGTCACATTTTTTGTGCTGAGGTGCAATAGCTGGCACTTCAGTGTATTCTGGGCTGCATTCTATTACTGAAGGTTTGCGCAGGGCGGGCACTTTGAGCGTGGGAATGTTGGGCTGAATATACTTGGGTACGTTCTGTTCTGGATAGCATGACAAGACTTCATTAGCAAAATCTTCCCAAGATGTACCTTTAGCTTCAGGGAAGCCTGCCCATAGTGATTTATGGGTGGACCAGTTATACCTGAGAGCATACTTAATGAGCTGAACATCTGATAAATTGTTCTCACTGCAGGCATTGACTCATTTTCCTTCACCAAACATCCAAAAAAATTTAAATTAGAAGATAGAAATTTCCTTATATTTTACCCATCAAAACATTGAAAAAATGTAATGAATGTATCAAAGATTTTCTGTATGTGGGACATGATCCAAAAATTAGTCATGTTCCTTCAAGAAAGACATTACATTTTTCATTCATCATCTTTCAAATAACATCTTAAAATCATGTTAATTTTTTTTGTTTGTGTTTTTCAAATGTTTTGTGTGTCAAAAGTCAAAATTATTTCATCCAGTTCACTCCATGCTTGATCCAAGAACATTAATAAAAAATATAATAGATCATATAATCCATTTAACCAATGTTTTGTCTCAGAAAAATGAAGAAAGTTCCAAAAGTTCCTTTGTATATTTGTTAATAGGACATTTGTGAAACATTTTTTATGTTCTGTAAAAATAAATAAATGATAATTCCAGGATCTTTCCCCTGAGCAACATTCAATTAACATTTACTATGTTCTGTGGACAAAAAATAAAATGTGTGCAGCATGTTCCTCCTCAGAACATGCACAAATAACTTGTTTTGTTCTGTTCTGCACAACCAGATAACATTGATATGTCTTATTTACATAGTGCTAACACAGAAGACAATGAAGAGGATGATATCATTTAGATCTGTAGCATATATTTGGTAGCTACAGGAATGTATCAAACCAGCAAATTTATGAATGTGCCCAACCATAATACTATATCGCCTTAGAAGTATTGTCACACCTTGCCTTAGTCATGTCCATCTTGTGGACAGCAACAATGAGCTGATGGACGCTGAGGGTGAATGTCAAGAGGTCATGCTGACGGGTCTGACTGACCTTGGAGATACCAGCCTCAAACTCACCAGTACCACCGTCAATGATGAGAATAGCTTATACATATCAGGGAAACAAATGAGAAATGCAGACTTGATGTTGAAACTGGCATTGTCTCCGAGAACCCTGAAGAAGTTAGCTGTTCATGGTGCATTCCATTGAAGTTTGAGAAATTTGGACTCACCCTTGCCAATGGTATGAAGCCTTCTTCGAGTCCTTCCTTGGAGTGCTAAACACCGTGTCCCAGAGTCAATGGTGATTGTGGAGGAAGCTCTGCATTTGCAGATGCTTACCATGTATAGACTTGTGCAGAGTCAGACACTGGTAGGCACAAGCGTAGATTATCCAGTCACTCACCATATCTGAAACCCTTGCCAAGCTCAGCAGCTCCCTTCCCAAACTTTTTGATGATACGACTGTTGATACCACCACACAGGTCAACTTCAAGTGACCGGTGGTGGTAGATTTACCAGAATCAACGTGACCAATGTCTACAATGGACTCTGATCAGATAAGTCAATGAGCTAACTACAGATTATGAGATACACACTGAGAATGTTAAAAAAGGCGAGTGACAACAAGGAGCAGATGTATGCCGCGTCACATGCACAAACATCAATCACTGCTGACTCATCAACAGCATGTTTAACTTCAATGCTCTACACCATGAGTGGATAATCTCATTAAAGATGATTAAACTCACGTCAGGTTTATTGAGGCAAAGTGTCCCTCTCTTCCTTCCCCATTCTTACACACAAATATGACAAGATGGAGTGGACAAAGAAAGTTGTGCCATCAAGAGGTTTGCAATTCCAGGTGATCTCGGGAACCAGCTCACGTCAACAGTTTGATGAAACCGGTAAGTCTTGTCCACAAACAAAGTTTAATATATTCTGTATAAACAAAACAGATATTGTCCTTGTGCTTCCGGCAAGCGAACATGATAAAAAACTGGCTGCACTCGGACGTTTGCTCCAACCATGAACATGTCCTGACTTGATGGTTGCTGGAAGCATTTTCAGGTGAATGACAAGAACTGGCGGAGGTGTGCCAATGAGGCAGGGTCTATATGCTGCTTGCATAATCACTTTCTTGGACGGAGGGACACTCGTGGAATCAGGAATCCTTGAAAGCTATTGTAGTGGCACACAAGATGTTGTGGAGACTGTGAGGGTGGCTGGGATTGAAGAAGAATGCTGGACAAGAAGAATGCTGAACAGGAAGGATCATGTCAACAAATGGTGCTAACATGTCTTCCTCTGGGAACGATGGATCAGCATCTGGTGCGCTGGCAATTTATCCCACTGGTGATTGACTGATATGTGCACATACTGTTACATTTTGCGGACAGTTTTTTATGCCTCACTTGCATACCCTACGACCATCAACCCATGCCGTGAATATTGATATCGACCCTACACCTACACTCAAGTCAAGACAATTCTCCCGTTGCCATTATGTATGTGCCTCTCATTGTGCTAAACTCGTGTAAGAGCTGTTGTACCAATTCTAACTCCACCCCTTCAACTTCAGGTGAAACATCTAGTAGATTGAGAAGTGGCAAGAGGATGCATGACTGCATTGGGTCAATGACAGCCAACCTGAGAGCTCGTCAAGCATCATTGACCAAGCATGATAGGATACTCAACCGTAGAGGCTGGCTGAGGTGAAGGTGATTGGCCAAGGAAAATGGAGACAATATAGTACGCCAGGATGCATCGTCAATATCAGCTTGATATACCGGATCCACATGTAACTGTAGGCACTGTACTCAAGCAGAATTGATGCCTTTAGTAAAGGCAACGAGTCTGCGTAATGTGTCATTTCCAGATTGAATCTGAGCGAAAGGGAAACCAATCATGATAAGGGCCTGCAAGTCCTCACAATTGGCCTCTGTGAAAGTCGATCCAATAAGATGGACATTGTCAAAGTCGCAGTGCAAGGATGTGGCGCACACATCCATAGCCCTTGTCTTCGCCTGGAGGGCCAAGTGAAATTTTATCATCTCTGCTGCCGTTAGATTTTGACCGGTATCCTGGCAAACAAGGTCCAAGACCCTGAGTTCCTCTGTTGCAATAATGTTGAGAAAGATTGCGCAATCCATGGCGGGGCAGTGAATGCATAAAAATTGGAGGCATGACAACCGCACTGGATTAGCATGTTGTTCAGGAGTGCTGCTGAGTTTCAACAAGACTTCTCTCATAACAAGTGTTTGAAGGGAGCAGAGGTTCGACAAGACCATAAGGACAGTTGTAAGAGATGGTTTGGCTTTGTCAGGGAAGTCAACAATGTGTTATTCCACCAGGTTCGTGAAATTGAATCTGTCCCACGAAAATGGGCATCCATATAAGCAGACTTTCCGTAGAAAAGGTGCATCAAGTATCATAAGGGTGTCAGGTAGTTGCAGGATGTGATATATGTCGCCCATCATGCACAATACTCCCAAGTACAGAGTCTCCAGCATGGGGGTGCGTTGAGAAAATCAAGAAAGTACTGCAGATACAGCAGATGGTGATGCATGAAGATGGAAGTTGCTGATTTGATGAAGAGAGGAAGCTACGAGGCTGAGATTTGTAGTGCAGTTGGGCAATTGTGAATCTTCAGGGTTCATATTTGTTGCATCTGATGGCACACTTGACTGCAAAGTACAAGACTTTGGACATCTGGCTCATCCCCTGCAACAAGTAAGGACAGAATCATAAGGCTGAGTTCTACTGGCAGCTTGACTAGAGGGATGAGGCTGTTCCGTTTCTCCTTCAGCACTTGGATCATGTTGGTAAGTTCATGGATGCGAGCTTCAACAAGGGTAAGGTGTTCAGGTAGATATATTCTCACCCCTGCCAAAAAATTGAATACATTGAGTGTACCTTAACGTACATTATTGGGACATGCAGATATAATAGTACTATGCATGCCATATACCCTGCAAAATATCCTTAATCCTACCCAAGATGGTCATCCAGTCTACAAAAAGAGTGTTCATTGCTGATATTGCCGCTAAAAATGACATATTTTCATCCATCTTGCCAGCTAATGTTGCCTTCAAGGAAGTAATCGCTTCTGTAATCATCTCATCTTCTGAACAGTAGTTAATTGACAGAAGTTGGATATCAATCGAAGAACTTACTAGTGCTTGCTGCTATGCTTTCTGGAGCACTACCGAGCCTGTTGGATCCAACAGGGCTCGAGGTCCTGGTACCATCCGACCTGACACTGTCATTCGAATCCTCTGCAGTCACATAGTTTTGAAATTGGTCATTAGTGAAACTATCAATTGATGGGGCAGATCTAGGCTCTATTACTATTGGTAATTGCACGTCAACAATAGATTATCAGAATTCTTATAAGTGATGCAATGTAATCATCATGATGTTGACCAGTTTTGGCCAAAAAAAACAATGCAGAGCTCGCTGAGCTTACTTACAATTGTGATTGTCACACTGGACTTCCATGAAGGCTTCCTGAGCAGTAGATGTGATCATGATACAAAGGGTACAGGAGGTTGCTTTATGACAGAAATTTCAATTTCAGGGCAAACACTCATATAGGAATCATGGTTTAAGGTGAGTAAGGAGGGATGCGAATAAGACGGCCAAAGAATACTGTAGGTGTTGCTGTCAAGGTGAGTTCAACTCGAACCTTCAAACTGAAACCGAAGTTGATAATCAGCCCAATGAGACGGGTCACCCGAGGTGGGCCCAAATGAAGGTGTACTGATGGAGAGGGGTGGGCCCAAGGTATGGTCTAGTGGTTCATAATTCAGGGTGGGCCCAGTATGTGATATAAGTATTGTGCTACCGATATGGATGGTTGAGCCCATACAATAGAATACCATACTGATGGCAGGGCCAATATTAGTAGTGCCAATATGAGTGGGCGAGATGTAGGGATGGGCCCAGGTGCCTGTGCTTCCAAAATGTATGGATGGGCTCATACAATAGCACCACCTATATGGATATGCAGGGCCGATATGAGTAAGCGATATATATGGATGGGCCCAGACAGATTTGCTGCCGAGGTGAACGACTGGGCCCATGCAACCTATAGTAATTAATAGTAGGGCTGATATAACAAGCCGGTATATAGGGATGGGCCCAAACAAATGTGCTGCTGAGGTGAACAACTGGGCCCATACAACTGTACAACCTATATTAATTAATAGTAGGGCCGAGATATAGGGATGGGGCCAACTGCCGGTGCTGCTGAGTTAGACTGTCGGGTCCGCACAATAATACCACTGTGATCCAAGAGATTAGAATGTCTTTCCTCCGGAATGTATGCACAACCTGACCCATGCCATCTAAACGCATGTAGACCCAGGATTGTTTCCTACCGAGATACATAATCAGCCAATACAGAAGAATGCATTCAGTGTACTCAACAGCTACCTGGAGCTCATCTACATGTACAAATAACCTTCATTACATCGACCGGGATACATTGTCCCGGATGCTGATACCACTGAGGTTGTGTCATAGCCCATGGTCAAATTTGGATAAAAACTATCAAACCGTACACATACGTACTACCAAGATCGCAGTGCAGCCAGCTATGCAGGGCCTGTTGAAGGGCATCTGCAGTTACAAAACCGAAGAAGTTCTTCAACAAGTCCTGCATCCGAACTGGAAACACTGGTAGCAGAACTACACATGAAATGGTATTAATGAGTGCATGGCAAGGAATGACATGTAAATGAATGAATAAGGTGTGTTGTGATGTAAAAAAGGAGGGACGGGTGTGAAATGTCTTTAAGATGTAAGCGGCAAGCAAATGATCAAGGTAGAGATAGTGTATTGATAAAATACTGGGGGTGTAATGTAAGAAAGGGGGAAGAGGCGTCTGCTATGATCGGTCAGGCCGGACATGTCAGTCCAAGGGTGCCATACCTAACGAAGTCAGCCTGATTGTACTTAACATGCTCATACATGGCGAGGTCAAGTGGGCTGTACTTGGCATATTCTGGGTGTGGTGTTCGGGTGTAGTTGTGGACGCTATCACAGACAAACCAGGCCCAAACAATCCTGTCACCCTCATCCACCTGAACCCTGTGTCTAACGAGTCGTCCCAAGTAGCCCACCATAACACCGGGATCATATGCTATGTTGATTCCGAGGTTGATCAAATGCATCATGGCTTGCCTGTAACTCCCAATGCTAGTCAGGATATTGAATCCTTCAGGTGGATATTTCAGGTCTTGGTGGTACGGAGACAATCTGGTGCACATGACTGCAACTCCGGTGTAGATGGATGCCCAATGCTTGAGGTTTTGGTACATGTCTTCAAACCCATGAGAAGTGGCCCAATGACCAAGTTTGATGTGAGTTTGGATGGACACCCAGTATTGCTGCAGGTGCATGACACGCATGGCAGCGGAAGCCAACAGTCCAGGTCTCTGCATTTGCAAAATCATCGACATGCCCCTTCCACCCTTCAGGGTAGCCGAGACCTCTGGCATGAACCCGTCCCAAATATTCTTGGGAGGTGTACCCTGGCACTATTGAATGTCAGATAAGTTGGTAGCTGATAGAAAAACAGCCTCTTACCTCTCGGCCTTGTTGGAACCAGCACGGAGCTATATTGATGCACCCAGGGGTAACACCAGTGCCATTGGTGGCATGGAAGTTGGCACCATTGGTTCTCCACTGACCGGCTCCATGGGTGACACTCTTTCTCAGGTGGTGACTCATTCCAAGAGTGGCTGTGTACATATCACTCTGTTGACATCAGCATAGAATTCAATAATGTACTGACCTGGATGTAGCCATTCAGTGCCTCCGGGATGTACCAGATAATGATCCTGTAGCCAGAATCCAGTACAACCGAAGGACAGGTCAAGAGCATTTTCTTGGCAGGAGGGAATCTAGCCAAGAGCGACTCTTTGTGCGCTTCATTCATACCTGTTTCCCATTTGGTGAGAGCTTCATTGTAACGAACCATGTCGATATCCAGTTGGACTTGATCCCAAAGGTCAGGAAGGATCAACATCATAGTGAAGGGACTGACTTGGATTCCGGTAGGCCTTAGCCAGGAGAAATGTGAGCTGGCCGCATGCAAGGATGGTGGGAACATCAAGCTCAGGAGGTGGGGGAATGAGAGGTCTACCAGCAAGATGGGCCATATACTGCTGCTCCACCCACTCGCTCACCAAATTAATGGTGTGCAAGGCCCAGTCTGCTGGGATCTCAGGAAGAGGATGGAATTTATTCAACCGGTGGAACACATGATCCCAGTAGGAGGACCACTCTGGGGGGATATCAGACATGATGGGAATGAGATCAAAGGACATCCATCAACCAGCCCTCATTTATTGCACCATTTGCCTTGCCGAGCCTTGTGCAGCAAGCACATCCGGGACATAATTGAGGTGCATGGACTATTCCCTGCAGTGGATGTAAGCGAACTGGAGAGAAGCACATGCAACCGCTTAAATACAGGCACAATAGTTTAAAATTTCATAATTAATACATGTTATCATTGCTTTCGGTTCCTACTGAGGTATTTCACCAGCGCATTTTGATTATAATCGGTACCAACATATACAAATTGGAGAAATGAATCTATGTACAGATATGGACTGAGAGGTATGAATCCGGGCTCTACTCCTGTTTGATGCCGAGCGTGTCTATTAATTCATGTGATGCTTGCATGATATCCATTACCTCATCCACCAGTCCTTCCAGCCGGGTCAAAGCATCCACGGCAAGATCTCCTTCCTCTACCTTTGTGAGCAGCATGCTCTGCAAACCTTCTCCCAGCTGTTGCATGTTTTCCCTGATGCAGCGGACTTGTTGCAGTAAGGGATCATGGCTGGTGGGCATCTGGGGCAGCTCTGGGATCAGGAGATGACCCACATGCTGGGCGTACATGAAGATCAGAGAAATCCTGTTGAATTTGAAGAGAAGTAGTCACCAGCTGTTCGAAATGCTCCTCAACCAACTCCTTGACCTCAAGGAGGGGGATGCGGTTCGGCATCTCAAAAGGACCTAGGTCGAAATGATCCTTCCACTAGCAATAAGCATATTGGTTGACAATTCGGCAGCGGGCCGAGATGTCTCTGTCCACCATACAGTTGAAGTTCTCGAATGCATCGTAGAGTTTGTTGTCGTCCAGGGCTCCGATCTGCCAACCTGCCAAGATCTGGACGACATCGCACAGATACATCAGCATCGAGGGACTGATATGACTGGCCGCGCATATGTTGATGAATGGGAACACAAACTGCTGTGAAACATCTCGGGAGCTGAAATCTTGGGACTAAAATATACAAACACACCTCAGCTTCCCATACCAGATGACACACAAACTGCTCATGGTAAGCATCGGTCCGGGTCACATGACTTCACTGGAGAGAGAGCCAAATGCTGGTAAATTGGGAGGTGGCATACTCTAAGATGTTGGCGGAATCCCAGAGTGACAATGTGGAGTCCTCCAATGTGTACAGGTAGTTCGACATGTTGAAGACTGAATGATATTGTGGGGATAGTGTTTGTGTATAACAGTAAGGAGGGAGTGCGGCATATAAATAGACGGAGCTGGAAAAGGCCACAGCAAACCTTATTTTTTAAACATGGCTATTGTGCCACATTGACATGTGGAGAATGAAAGTCTGACATTGTTCTTGTCGCATGGACTGGATGCAATTACCTCATAAACACTGCAAAGTATCTGACAAGTCCATTCGGGATCACCCGAATGATATATTGTTTACCCGAGAACTACCAAGCGGAGAGTTGCCTCGTGCATACATACCATCCGGAGTTAACTACATATATAGAATCGATGCCTGCTCTTATCATCCGATATGACCTGCCAGATATAAGTATGTATTAGAAGCAATCTTGCAGTAATTACTTCAAATGTTCCTCCCAATGCAGGAGTGTAATTCTCAATAATTCCATTTGAATTCCAGGTTGACTTTCGAGAAGCTGGTATCGGCCGCATCAGCCAGCGCCCAATACACCTGCGCCTGTCTAACTGCATAGCATCTATGCCCATCCTGATCTCTGTTGCCTGCATGTGCTTCAGCTCTGGCCAACCATGCTTGGCTTTTGAATATGAAAAAATCAATGGTCCATCGCATTTCATGCTCCACTAACAATAACTCCTCGACCCAATGGTCGTGCAACAATTTTGTGCGGAGCCAATGCACCCTATAAACTATTGCCACATTAAGGAGGATATCACATATATATAAAAAACTTGCATTCGGTCATCCAATCGCTGCTGGTGGAATCAGCCTGCACCTTGAATGACCAAAACCACAGGAGAGTAGAGTTTCTTTGCCCCCGAGAATTAGGGTCCGCTACTGCCACACTGGTCTTCAAGTCTTTCTTATCCAACTGCCAGTATTTCTCCAACAGTCCGAAGGCCTCTAATTTGACTAGCTGCTACCGACATTTGGTATATATGTGGCTGTTGAGCCTGATCACCTGCTCTACTGAATGCACTTGCGCCCAGGCCCTGGTTGACTGGGCCTGCAATTTGGCTGGATGGACTGTGGTGCGAAAGAGAACAGCTTTATCTGCGAGATGAACCCAGAGTAGGTGCAAAAGATCATTGGCCTGTCCTTCTCTCAGGGTAATCTCCTGTGCAACGAGGTCTGTCACCGACAGTTCATTGCACCATGCCAAGCTGATGTTTGATGGAAGGGGAATGACGGTAATCTTGGGGCGAAAGACTGCCGTGGGACGATATTCCAAGGGCTCTATGTCAAGTTCCTGCCAATCATATTCAGGAGCATCTGTATCATTGTCGACGAATGCTAGATTCATGTCTGGCACATCTTCATCTGTGTCAAAACCTTGACCGAGATATCATTCAGCAGCCAGGTTGAATTCGTCGATGGTGTGTTGCAAAGCGACCCTGCGACGGGCGATAGACAGTTCCTGAGTCTTGGTAGGATGTCTGCCGAGCTTTCATATGTCCATGGCCAAAGCTACCTGTGACTCCTCAATGGTGATGCCGGATGCTATCCAGGTGGCAGTGCCAAGCCTGTGAGGAGCTTCAGGTCGATGCCCTTGAGATTGGAGGATATCGAGCTTCACTTGGTTCCAACTCGGCACTACGATCGGGTCAACTGATTGTTGCGCAGCTAACCACGCCTGCCGCGATACATACCTTTTTCCAACCGAACCTCATATATATCCATGGACAACAGGTCTTCCGCCTGAGATGCATTAGCAGCTGTTTCTTGCTCATGCCATTCTGTCACCATGTCAGGATCTGCAGTCTCATTCAATTTGTCGAAGGCTTCGCTGCTCTCGGCAGCACCTTGCTTGGCTTCTTTGTATTTCCGACAAAGGAATATGCCTGCAGTATGATCAGCAGGGCTATCTGTGGCCATCACATGTCTTACTCATTCTGATCATCTTCATGAAATTGCAGTCGTTCATCTGGTAGTCAAGACACTGCTGCCGATGAGGAGTGGACATACCTCGGCAGGAAGGAGATATGATATTGAGAGGTGCCCACAGCGTCTCCATGATCTCCCCATCGATTCTTGCCGCTCCCATGATAAAATTCGATGCATATCTCACATAGCACTGGTCCTGGTGACCATGCACATGCCAAAGACCTATTCCCGGGATGATCTCCATTCCAAATGGGATTGCCAGATATGGGCTCTCCTTGACCCCATGCAATAGATATTTGTTGTACTGGCAATTCATGTCATAAAATGTCAAAGCAGTTTCCAATCCTTCAGTGTTGTACCCGAGAGCATTGCAAAGCACGTAGTCCATGTTCATTTGCCTCGTCCCGAAGGTCAGCCATTGTGAACAAAGTCATTCTCAGGAGGTCTCACCTCTCACCCTTTTGAAAATATACCATGGAATGAGGGACAAAGCATCTGTGTCTGGTACACACACATCCACCGATGCTTGTAGCTTCCAGTTTGTGCCGAGATGCATTGGCCTGATTCACCGCCCTGTGGTTGTTGCACTCGGACCTTTGCATTGAATCCGTTGCTACAGCCTAGTGAGCCTTGTACCGTCTTCTACCAACCAAGAACCTAAGGCCGTCTATGAGCCAAACTTCATAGTCCGGATTTGTCAGGTGGAGATGCTCAGCTTTGAAATTTCCATCCATGACCAATGAGCAGCTGTACAGCCATCTTGGCTTCCTTTCATTGTATTCTGTTGGCAGCACAACATTGATCCCAGGGGGCGCAAAATCGTTCAGCAAGGCAAATGTGAATGTGGTCCTAGGCCAGGTGAAAGAGGCTGGGAACAAACCCATTTGAAACAACTGTTTCTCTGCATCGGGAGCATCGGTGCATTGGCAGAAACAGATTATGAGATAATGTATGCCCGTGATGTCAACTACCGTTACCCGTGCGATGCACCCGACGACGGGTATTCCCTTGTGTCCTGACATACCATTGGTGGAAGAGGCGTCCTCATCATTAGTAAATTCCTCGACTACTGGCATATCCACCGAATCATTGTCAAAGACATCCTTTTTCTCCCAATGGATCTCTTCAGGCCCTCCCACGTTCATCGGGCATGGGAGTCCCCTGTGGCTGAGATAGTACTCCATGCCCAATCTCGTCAATGAGCTCTCCTCGAAGAAGTCTCCATTCCATCAACTAGTCTTATGAAATGGCAGTCAGACATGCTGTGTTCAGCAGCACTCACTGCAGAAGATTGGCTTGGAAAAACAGTCATGACACCTATAAGCTCTGTCTCGGTCGCACAACAAACACACCCTGTCTGAATGAGGAGCCTCCCTTGCCATGAACATATCCAGATGATCCTCAGTCCTTTGTTTCCACTCCCTGAGGTAGTTGTTTGGACCCTGGGATGATGGCATCAGCCTGAAACCAGTTGATGGGGATGGAGATGTGGGAACAGACTTGCCTTTGTTTTCTTCCTCTGCCTCTTCATATTTGAGAATGGAATGGGCCCTTGCCCCTCGTGCTCAAAATTGACATTGTAGTCTGGGAACAATTGATGATGCATCATGTCTGAACCTTGCTTGGTTGGAGATTTTGTTGGCAAGGACGAAACAGACTTGCTTGGTTGAGTCTGTTTAACCGGTACCCACCTGGGTTTGAGACCTCAGGTGGTTTTCTTAGGCTTCCATTCCACCAGCTGAGCTGTGCCCCTAGGAGTGCATTCCTTTATTATTCTGTTGCATATTCCAATTTCCTTCATTCACATAACCCACCTTCATCAGACTCAACACAACAATTTCATCCCTCGCATCTTTCAGGTGTACTAAAATTGGTTTTGCAATCACGGAGGCAGGAAGCAGGACCACAAACCCCCCACATTAACATAGGGAGGAGGTGGACTTATTGTTGGGTCATCGACACACTCCGGAAATGGGAGCTGTTGAAAAAGATACAGGATGACACGGGGGTAAAACCGGGATCAACAGAAATGATCCAGCATTATTCGAAGTATTTGAGCGTGTTGATAGAGTCTTTGACAGAGGAAGAAATTCAGGAGGCCGTCAAGATGGCAGAAGAGTGGAACAGTCAGGGTGTTCCTCCTGAGGTGCAGATAGACATCGCCAAAAAGAAAAGTGAGGGCATGGTCCACCACTTCGCCAGTGAGATGTACAAATGGGCTGGAATGAGGGTGTTTGTATTGGCTGCGAGGAAGACAGAAGAGGGCAAGCTGTTGGTGACTGGGTGAGTGGAGTTTCATCGCCCGAACAAGACACGTCTCATGTCCTGAAAGCCATGACTATAACAATGAGTTCGGTGGGGCGGAAAGTTTCACAAAGACCTGTGACTGGCAGGTCATATTGCCCGAGTGGGAGCCATATGTGATGAAATTGTTTGGTAAGAAATGTTCATCAATCTCGGTAGATGATTTACTTCTGACTTATGTGCTGCCAGTAGATGGTGATGGCGAAGATGATTGTGTGGTGCATAAGGCCGGGAGGAAGGATAACACATACATACTGGACATAGGAGACAGCAGTGTCCCCGTCCTCCTGAACTATGACAAAATGGACTCTGGAACCAGAAAGGTGGTGGTCCGAGCATATTTAAATTGGCATTACGGTAGGTGACTTGCATGCCCTTATAAATCTGACATCTGAAATTCAACACAGCAGTGTGCTCTGGGAGACCGAAAGATTTGGTTCCATGGAAAGAACTATCATCCCGACAAGACAAGATGCCACCAAGAAAGTACCTACCTGATGGCACAAAAATTCGGGAGCCCTCGAGGATGAACCGGGAGGAAGCCACAGCCTTGCTCGAATTCTGGTATAACCGACAGGAGTCATCAGATGGTCCCACTCTGAAATTCAACGGGTGGTGGTGCAAGGATCGGGTGGAGCCTCCTGTGAGAGTGGTAGAGTCAGACACTGAAGAGGAATCAACTGTTAGATCATCAAAAGTGAAGAAGACCAAAAAGTCCACAAGGAAATTGTCCCGGGAGAAGAATCGATCACATCAAATGGATGACAATTCCACTGGTAGCACAGATGATGACAGACCTGTCCAGAAAGTATCGCAGCACCAGGTGCAAGTCAGAAAGACACATGATGTTGTTGAAGAATCCTGGGAAGATTTGGAGGCAGACTCTAACAATGATGAGCCTCACAGGTTGCTTGTCAAAGTGAAGCACAAGGAAAAACAGCCAATGCATCATGTCTCAGCAGCTCGCAAGAAATGCCAGCATGAAGACTCATCAGAAGATTTGGAAGTTGAAGAACCTCAAGAGAAGGTGAAACCTCCAGTGAAGAAACCACGGGTGTTGGAGAATCAACAGGTGAAGCAGAATCCTGCTCGCAAGATTGGACCTGCTTCTCGTACTGGTGAAACATCACACTGAGGTCATGTTCAGCAGTCCAGTGACAAAGAGGGTGCCTCAGCCATCCTCCCAAACTCTACTGAGTCTGCATCAGCTCCGGCGCCATCGGGTCAGAGGCCTGCACCTGTGCCAACACAGAATAAGCCAGGCCCAAATAAAAAGAGAGCTAGAGCAGATCCTGATCCAATGGATGCAGGAGATGCATCTCCTGCGAAATGCACAAGAAGTCAGATGAAGACACTGGCACCAGCCAAACGAACTTGCAAAGCAACACGACATTAACTATGACATATTGAGAGTTGGTACATAAAATCACACTATCTTACAATGAGAGCATAATTATATCTATGTATAATCACTGTGTGCTCTCCAATTTTTCGAGGTCCTTCACCAAAATTTCCAGCAGATCCATTATCCCATTGTAGAGATGTAGCAGTCAGGTGATTGAGAGAATGTCTTCTCCCACCTCGGTCACCTGATTCCTCGCCTCGCTGTATGCGCCGAACAACCATGAATTTGCTCTCCTCACCTTCGAGGGAGCATAAGATCTTCCGAGGCTGTCAACTGCGGTTTGCATAATGCAATGCATTTGTTCATCATCTTGAGTTGGATAGATCAGTCATAATCATCTTCATATGAAATCTCACTCACCGTTGGTGTGACCCACAGCATTCAACCTCCGGAGGGCATGAGCCATGGCGGCTTCTGCTTGATGAAGGACATTGGGTGTATGATTTGATGGTCCCAGCTGGGCATTAGAACTCATCACACCTGCAGAGGCATTTGAATCCTCATCTCCCACAAAGTTGGAGCTGGAGCTCAGTGGAATCAAATCAGATTGCACCTGCTGATCTTCCACGCGATCCACAGTAGCAGTGTCATTCCACCCGAGGTCATAAACCTCGTCGATGTCGATAGCTGAGAGACCTTCATCATAATTATAATTATAATATGAGATATGAAAAACTTACAGTTGCAGCTTTGATCCTTGGATACAACATCTCACCCAAGATCATATTCATTGTCAACATTGATGGTAGAGTCTGCTTCCGAAGGTCAGCAAATATATGATCAAGGCAAAAACAACCTTACATGACAATGCCATCATCGCACATCTTGAATCCAAGGCATCCACAGTGGGTGCTTCCCATCTGAGGTCAACTCCTACAGACTCTTGGAGCACCTCACCTGAAGATACATCATTACCATCGGGTGCAAAACCCCACCCAAGGTCATAATCACCACCATCGGGTGCATAATCCCACCCTAGGTCATAACCGGCCTCTAAGTCAACACCGCCTGGCTCAGGTTCAGCATCCCACCTGAGGTCATAACTTACATCCATATCAACGTCGGGGTCAGCAGGAGTGGCAGCTCATTCCTTACTGACCCATTCCTCATTGAACATGGCTAGAAACACATGTTCAATAGAAGCAGATATTAAAATAGTTAAACTTACCTGTCAGTTCGCCAAATGTGTCATTTGCACCAGCAAATGCTCTATCATATGAGCATTCAGGGTCTCCGTGTTTGTCTATCTCTGGTGATATGCGATAATCTAATGAATCAATTGAATTTGCAAAGACATGCAAAAATAGACTTACTTTGTATCTTCATTCCATCAAATTTAGACTTGCAAATTTCTGGAGGCTCCCAATCGGCTATGGGAACAAAGTTACCCCACCATTCTCGACAGGCTTGTTGCATCTGAACTGAATGTGACTCACTTGCTGTTGCAACAGTATGAGCCCGAGTTGCATTCAAAGGTGGAGTGAAGTGAATGCGGCGAGACAACATGGTGGGAGGAAATGTGATTTTAAAATGGGTGTGCCTGATTTTATGGAAGATAGCTGACCACTCGGGTGGATGCGAGGAACAATGAACTTTGAAGAATTCATGATGGAACAGCTCCACGATGTTGTTGTGGACATGTGCAACAATAAACATTAAACATTTCTCACAATAGGCGCCGAGATTGAGCCACAAACATAATTTTATTGATCTTCAGCCCACATCTTCTGCAGGGAACAATAATTGCTGATAATGTCACATACCACAGCTGAGTTATCTCCACAATTTGTCGTTCCCTATAAATACTCAGCCCTTGCCCTCCCTTTTCCCTCCCAAAGTACATACTTGTACCTTATATTTTGTAACTGATTATTCCTACCCCAATTATATCATTGATGATGTCTGCTTCTCAACATGCAAATGCTGCCCTCAATGCCACCATGGAAGACATCCGGCACTTGATGGTAAGGTCAATGAAGTTGCAGGTCGGTCATCTGAATGCTATGGTGTTCGCTCATGAGATCACCAAAATAATTGTAAGTCTTTGCCTTTGAATTATCTCATGACTGATACCTTATTGTTTCATTTAGGCAAAATCATTACAGGAGCATGGGGAGGCCTCCACTCCATTCTCCCTGATGCTGTTGTCTTGTGCCACTGAGATCCGTGACCACAGTGACCCTGTGACACGGAAAATCGTGACACTGCCCGACTGGTCTTCTGTCCGCATGGACGACCCACAGATTGCTTCTTACCCGCGATTCATCAAGATCATTGGCTATCAACAGCCGGATCAAGGCTCTCCAGCACCCACTATTGTGGCTCTTCCCGCACCTCCTACCATTGCCACCCCTCCACCTGCTGTGATGGTGCCATCTCCCATCCAAGCACCGGCGCCCATCAAAGCATCAGTTCTGGCAGGTGAGGCTCCCAAGTTCAATTTATTTGTTGCTGGCACCAACACAAGGCTGTGAAAATGAATCCAGAGCCTTGGGAGGACACAGTAAAATCCTTGAAGAGAAAAGTTGTAAGGTCGAAGAAGTTTGTCAGCGATGATGAAAGTGCTGATGGTGCAGTCATCATCGTCAAGCCAGTAATTGATTCCAACCGCCTTGACTAATTATTTTTCAGCCAGGAACAAGTGCACTGGCTGCAAAGAATGCACCAGCTGATCATCTTGAACCTTTGCCTGCTGCCAGCACTGGCAGCACAATGAGCATCTTGACTGATGTTGATGAGCTCCAGGTAGATCAACCGAGTCGTGCAGACTCACCAGTCATAAGGGTAAGCTCTTGTTTGTTCTTTTTGTCTTCGGCAATATACTCATGGTTGGATTGTAGCCCAATGATTGGTCTGATGATGATGCCATAGCCACTACCGAATGGCCGTCACAACAGCTGCATCCATCGACATGTGTTCAATGCATCAAGGAAGATCGGCCTTATCTTGTGAGGCTCAGTAGGAAGATTGGTGAGGTTTGTAAGACCTGTCCTGCCTGCAAGGACAAAAAGGTCAAATATGTAAGGCTTATTCCCGAGGCTGAAGATGCTTTGCAGGACATAGTAGCAAAAAAGAAGGCTGCAACCGCATCTAAAGCAGCAGTTAAGGAGAAGAAGTCCCGAGGCCGGAAACCAGCAAAATCGACCTCCCATACACCCGCAAAAAGATCAGTCAGTCGTACAACACGATCTGCGGTGAGATTAAGGGTACTTCTCCTACCGAGAATGATTTGGAGGGTGATGTTGAGGTCGGTCAATCAGCTGATGTTGATACCGATATGCATGCTCCAACCACAGAGCCCAGGAGTACAGGTAAGTGTTATTTCTGGTTAGAACTCCTAGATGCTGATGTTCTTCAAATGTTCCAACTTCCACCGATGTTCAGCATCCCCTTGTCGATGTCGCTGCCAGGGACAATGGTAGGTCTTCTGCTGAATATAAGCCATCATTACTCACTCAATCCAGATATGCAATTTCCTCTGGATGATTTAGGGGTTGAAGCAGACACCCCCTTAATCGATCATCACACTCCTTTGGACCTGGAGGTCCCAGTCCCATCCGTTCAATGTGCCCCTACAGATCCTCCTGCTGAGGAACAAAGTCATCCATTTGGTGGGGATATTGAAGATACCACTCACCCACTAACCTTGGTTGATGCCCCTCCGGCCACTGCAGACCCTGCTCCTGTCGTTTTCCCTTAAGTCACAGCAAGAGACCTTCTGCTTGGTATGGAGGCTCTTGGCAGGAGAATGGACAACCTTCAGGTGTCCAACAACCAGGCACAGGGTTGGCATGCGCAAATGGGTGAGCGGGTATCAGCATTGGAGCAGGACTGGGAGAAAAAGTTCACTCTCCTTGAGGCCAAGGTCAGTAACCTGGAGACCAAAACTCTCAACAACTCAATGATATCTGGTAACTTGGCCAGCCTCATTAACTCCATCCACCCGCCCAATAACCCCAACCCCTCCTTTGCGCCTCCTCCCATCTCCGGCAACAGTACCTCTCCCTATGGCACCCTCCCCCCAGCTTGGTTCCCTGGGAATCCTCCAGCACCTGCTTCCGCCGATGAGCCATTGGTGTCACATGTCGGTAGAAGGTACACTCACACTTGGGATGAGTCACATGTGTCGCCCGAGACATCAGACCCAGCTAATCCATCAAATTTGCCTGGTGCTGCTTCGGCATTACCATCAGGCACAAGGTAGTTTGATTGTTTTGAGTATTCATTTCATTGTACAATAATAGTTCATCAGTAGTTCCCTCAATGACCAGTGTCTATGTACATAGTAGGATAATGTATGATATCTCGGCTGCAATGGACAGTATCAATGTATGTTGACCATTATGTCGTGTTCTGCTGCCAGTATTTAAGCATCGATTGCATAGCCTCTGGAAGTTGTCCCTCTGCACCGCAATATCAGTAGCATCAATATTCGGGTGTAGTTTCCCATGTAATGTCTTTTAATACTTATAATCCCTGTTTGATACTAGGCTATGACACAACCTCGGTATATCATCATCCGGGAGCATATGACCTGACTCATGTAATGTGAAGATGTAGATGAGCTCTAGGTAGCTTTGGAACTGTGCAGTCAATCTGATTGCATCTTGCCGAGTTAGCTGTGTTTCAGTTGAATAATGGCAGTCGGATGTCCTGAATGGTTGAATACCCTCCTCTCCTACATGTGAGACCCTGTTGAGCATGTATAATTCATGGGAAGTGGCTCTCTTAGAGAAACCTACCTCTACTGCTACATGCACTTAGATATATCAGAGGCTCGTAAAGTAGGCAGTATATGTACCTCGGTAGGAGATGATCCCAGCTGCATATTCATTTAGGGGGCTTGGGTTGGGTATCAATATCGGTAGTACTATCGTATGGGCCCACCCATGCATCTCGGCAGCACTGTTACCTGGGCCCGTCCCTATATCTCAGCTTGTCATATTGGCCCTACCATTAATTAATCCAGGTAGTACAGTAGTATGGGCCAAGCCTTTCACTTCAGCAGCATATTTATCTGAGCGCATCCCTATATATTGCCTCGTCATATGGGCCCTACCATCCATATAGGTGGTACAATTATGTGGGCCCATCTATCTATATCGGCAGCACATCTACCTGGGCCCATCCCTATATGTCACCTATTGATATGGGTCCTACTATCCATCTCAGCAGCACAGGCACCTAGGCCCATCCATATATGTCACCTACTGATATGGGCCCTACTATTCATCTCGGCAGCACAGGCACCTGGGCCCATTCCTATAACCCGCCTGGTCATACTAGCCCTGCCATCAATATGGGTATACTATTTATTGTTTGGGCCCAACCATCCATATCGGTAGCACAATACTTATATCACATACTGTGCCTACCCTAAATTATGGACCACTAGACCATACCTCGGGCCCACCTTCTCCATTGGTGCACCTTCATTTGGGCCCACCTCGGGTGACACGTCTCACTGGGTGGATTATCAACTTTGGGTGGCCCTATATATTGGAAAAAGTTACTGAAGGGGCTCCTGGTGCTGTGCTTGAGTGATGGAACACAGAGGTGAGGCCATGCCCCAGGTGACACATCCCAGTCTCCACCATATCTCATCCTCAGATGCAGGGCATCACAAGCTTGCAGTAAGTCTGTTATCTTGTGTGAATGCCAATGTTTGACTTGGACCTGGTAGACCAGTATGCCGTTCCCTGGTGGATGATTGAACTCATCTGAGCTCATGCCATCAATGCCCAACTCTTTGATGATGGTAAGTCCATCCTTACGCAGGTGGCGGCAGCCTTCAGCAACACCCATGCGGCAATAATACATCTTAAAATGGCCAATGAGTACAAGAAAGGTGAGACAAAATGACTGACATACCTGCATTTGATGCTCCTTGCGACGATGATGTTGCTTGTCAGCCTCAATATTTCGAGCCTTCACAGTCTGTCGCTGATACACATTTCTGAGATAGGCCAGGTGTGTCATCCATGCACTCTCTACTTCATCTTCTGTCTTATCTCTATATTTTGCATGAGCCTCTAAGAAGCTCTGGGCAAAGACTTGAGTTGCAGAAATATTCCAATCACTCTTAGGAAAGCCTCAGACATCCATGCAGAAGTGTTCCACCATACAGCAAGGCCCTTGGGTAGGATCAAATGCAGCTACTTCTTCAGGTGTGGGCACATCATAGAAGTCACAGTCTAGTTTATTGCGGTATGTGAGTAAAAGACCGTGCTCTTGAATCGTCCACTTGAGGAAAAGTCAACTTGGAGAGATACCCTCAAGGATGGGAATACATACAAGGAATTCATTTCTTATTCCCAGACGACACTTGGGCCTTCCCTTGATCTTCTTCAGTTTGCTTCTGTAATTGTCCTCTTCTGTATTGGCTTCCATTCCGTCATCATGAGTATAGTGTCGAGTCCGAGGTTTGTATGCAGCGCATGCCTGAGGTAGATTTGCTAATATGTCTCTCATAGCTTGTCCAACTGCATCGGAGATGAGTTTGGCAAGGTCATCATCAGTATGCTCCACATGTTGGATGGCTGAGGAAGGCGCTCTCATCTGAGACTGATCAACATAAAAGATGTCAGGTCATGGGCTGCTGAGCGCGCATGAATTGACTTCACCTGCTGAGCTGCTGCTACCTTCGTGATGTTTTCTGTTAAAAGGCTATAGAAAGTGCTTGGGGTTCTCGGAGTGCTTCTGTTTAGTAGAATATTCTGCCTCCTGTATGGACATCATCAGTAAATATAAAATGAGGCAACCATGAAAACTGTCACATTATTCAAAAACCCTCTTTTGATCAACTCCTCCATTTCTGCTATCCCCTATGTCAAGTCAGCAACTGTGAAAGAACATACACTGCAGGCATTTTCTCATTTTCCTCCAACAAACATCCAAAAAACATTAAAAAAAAATAATGAATGTATTGAAGATTTTCTGTATGCAAGACATAATTTAAAAATGAGTCACTTTCCCTCAAGAAACAGTCTATATTTTTCATTCATCATTCCTCAAATAACAATTTACAATCATGTCAAATTTTTGGCCTCTGTTTTTCCAATGTTCTGTGTATCAAAAATCTCAATTACTTCATTCTGTTCACCATATGTTTGATCCAAGAACATTGAAAAATCATATAACAAATAATAATAAATATTTTGACAATGTTTTGTTAAGGAAAAGCAAAGAAACTTTCAAACTTTCATTTGTATATTTGATAAGAGGAAATTTATGAAACATGCCCCATGTTTTGTAAGAATAAATACATAATGTTTGCAGTATATTTGTAACATGGTCAGACCGCCGCCACGCATAACCGTTATACCAAAAGGTGAAATACTGAAAGCTTAGCTTTCAGTATCAGCGATGGTATATGTACTGATTATGAGAACTCAGGTAAGCCAGCGTGCTTACACCCTCCCACGTTATCAGATCTTTTTTTCTCCCCCACCAGTCCTGCTCCCAATCGCTTAGGCACTGTGGTTTGTGTGGGAGTTTCTATCCGAAACGGGAGGGTACATATGTCCACCACAAGGGCAAACCTTGGAATTTGACCCGGAGCGGGTTGGAACGCCTGACCTCCTGCAAACCCTAAGCTTTCAGTATATGTAACATGGTCAGACTGCCGCCACGCATAACCGTTACACCAAAAGGTGAAATACTGAAAGCTTAGCTTTCAGTATCAGCGACGGTATATGTACTGATTATGAGAACTCAGGTAAGCCAGTGTGCTTACAATATTCCTCCTGCACAACACTTAAAAAACATTTATTATGTTGAGAGAAAAAAAATGAAACATGATTGCAGGATACTCTGCCTCAGAACATGCACAAATTATCCATTGTTTTCTGCACACAACAGGTGGAAAATACAGCATTATCCTTGAAGGAACATGATGAATTTTGGCATCATGTCCCACACACAGAAAATCATTGAAACATAAATTATTATTTTTTCAATGTTTTGACAG
The DNA here is from genome assembly GCF_016647785.1 of Suillus fuscotomentosus. Taxonomy (NCBI): domain Eukaryota; kingdom Fungi; phylum Basidiomycota; class Agaricomycetes; order Boletales; family Suillaceae; genus Suillus; species Suillus fuscotomentosus. The sequence goes on along the minus strand of NW_024539553.1, from coordinate 280,925 downwards.
ACAAAATGAAGGTACACTGGTCCAAGTAGTGCTGCTAAGAACCAAGAACTATTCGGCGGGGAAATGAGAACAAAATGGTGTGACAATATAGAAGGGTTTTTTGAGAAGATTTTTAGTAATGGTGAAGCGATGAGTATAGAGGCAAGGTTGAGAGTGGGGGCGCAAGTGTGAAGACGAAACATTTCGAGAGGCTAAGACTTTCTGTAGAGCAAAGTTTGCTTTGAGCAGGGAACCAACATATGATTCTGCTGTTGTTATGAGTGTACATGAGCAGTATAAATACATTTTCGAGTACTTTACCTGAAATAAGAATGGGGAGCATATGGCGAGGTGAAAATACTTTTGTGAAACAAGGGTATTGTGAAGTTTGAGCACAAGGTAAGATAACGGAAAAAGAGAGAATGGAGAAGTGAGAGAATGTATCCACATAACTCGGATGCGAAGTGTAGAGCTTTCTTGCATCCGTGAGTCACGTGGACTTTGTGAATGACAGTTCTCAGATTTCCTTTTTGAGGTGCAGGCCGTGCGTAGAGGATAGACAATCCTTACACATGTCATGGCCCATGGGACACAGAAAATTGATGAATCCTTTAAGTCAGCCTTTCTTATGCACAACCAGCTGCTTTTGCTCCTTGACATCACTTGGCATTAATTTGCATTTCTTTCTGCCTGTGAAACTGCAGTTGGTGTATTTAGTACATGACTGCCTCAGTGCTGCACCAAGCAGTCCAGTTGTTGGCTTGTGACATGGATGGTTCACATTTGAACCCCAAAAAAACCAAACATGATCACTCTGAACAGTTTGCAAAGGTTCAATCCAGGGTTTGTCGACTCTGGTAGAGCTGGAGCCAGGTTTGGCACTTGCGCCCCCACTCTCAACCTTGCCTCTATACTCATCGCTTCACCATTACTAAAAATCTTCTCAAAAACCCTTCTATATTGTCACACCATTTTGTTCTCATTTCCCCGCCGAATAGTTCTTGGTTCTTAGCAGCACTACTTGGACCAGTGTACCTTCATTTTGTCTGTCAAAACATTGAAAAAATAATAATTTATGTTTCAATGATTTTCTGTGTGTGGGACATGATGCCAAAATTCATCATGTTCCTTCAAGGATAATGCTGTATTTTCCACCTGTTGTGTGCAGAAAAAAATGTATAATTTGTGCATGTTCTGAGGCAGAGTATCCTGCAATCATGTTTCATTTTTTTTTCTCTGAACATAATAAATGTTTTTCAAGTGTTGTGCAGGAGGAATATGCTGCAAACATTATGTATTTATTCTTACAAAACATGGGGCATGTTTCATAAATTTCCTCTTATCAAATATACAAATGAAAGTTTGAAAGTTTCTTTGCTTTTCCTTAACAAAACATTGTCAAAATATTTATTATTATTTGTTATATGATTTTTCAATGTTCTTGGATCAAACATATGGTGAACAGGATGAAGTAATTGAGATTTTTGATACACAGAACATTGGAAAAACAGAGGCAAAAAATTTAACATGATTGTAAATTGTTATTTGAGGAATGATGAATGAAAAATATAGACTGTTTCTTGAGGGAAAATGACTCATTTTTAGATTATGTCTTGCATACAGAAAATCTTCAATACATTCATTATTTTTTTTCAATGTTTTGATACACACAATACAAAGAAATTTCTATCTTCTAATTCAATGTTTTTTGGATGTTTGGTGAAGGAAAATGAGGAAATGCCTGCAGTGATAGTAAGTGCAGCGTATGGGGTCTTTCACAGCCTCTCACTCAATTGACTTTCCAAGGTTAATTTGAATGCCAGTGCACAGCAAACCATCCTCTTCACTATCATTGTCACCTTCAATGTTCACCTCGACATCTCCATCGCCCTCATCCATCATCCCAGTATGGCCTTCACCTCTGAATGTACTGACCTCATGCCATGGAGGCACGCAGGTCTCGGGACTGGTGTTGGCATTGTCTCCACCATCTGGTCCATCACCCTCATCCATCTGCCCATTGCACTCTTCATCATCAGGTGTCTGGTCAGACAACTCTACTAGTCCAATGGAATCATTGATCTGATGCCATCGAGGTAAGTCAGTCAACTCACAGCAGTCATCCATCTCACTGAACCCACACCATGGAGCGTAGGCAATATCATCAGTATCATCAGCATCGCATCCATCATCTGGTCCATTATCCTCATTAATCAACTCGGGGCCGTCGTACTCTTCAGCTTTGGGCGTCTGGTCAGATGACTCTACTAGTTCAACAGAATTATTGATCTGATGCTGTCAAGGTAAGTCAGTCAACTCACAGTAGTCATCAATCTCACTGAATCCATGCCATGGAGTGTATATCATATCATCGGTATCATCAGCATCGTCTGGTCCATCATCCTCATTCATCAGCTCGTGATGATCTTCATTATCGGCCATCCAGTGTTCAAATTCTAGTTTTTCAGTAGAATCATTGATCTGATGCCATGGAGGTGGTTTGGTCAGGCCACCCATATTATTGGTGTCGTCCCCATCTTCTGAAATCAATTCATCAGCCTCAGCGTGGCCTTCATCAGGTAAGATGTCATCTACAGTCCCATTAGCGGGATAGTTTGGGGGACGTTGGCAAGTGGCGGAGTCATCACTGTTGGGAGGCCCTTCTAGGGGCCATGGGGAGCTTTCATGTGAAGCCCAACCAGCTGTTTGGCTCGGGAGCTGTTGATTGGCAGCAGAGTCATCTTCTGGTGGGAGCCCTTCACCTGCAGTCGGTTGGTTTGCCTTTGATGCCGCATGGCTTTGAATAGTCTGGAGGGCCTCAGTAATGGTGTCAACCTGTAATTTTGGAGCATCTTGTGTGGGTTGAATCGCAGAGAGGACTGACCCACGAGCCTCTTCGATTCGAGCCATGTGATGTTCTATGAAGCAATTAAAAACATCTCTCTGATTCTACTGGATGCTTACCAGGGCGGCAGAATGGAAACAGGGAAGATATCCATCTTTGCTTTCCAAAGGTACTCTTTCCCATCTCGTATGAGTAGAGCACATCCAAATGAAGGGAAGGAAAACAAGGAGTGCTAGCAATTTCATAGAGTGGCACATATATATTCCTGGTGCATATCCCTTTGTTGGCAGTGAAAATATATATGCACGTGATCACATTGGTAGACGCAATAGGGCTGACAAGACCGATTGGCAGGCTGAGTGCCAGTGAGGTATTAGATAACCAGAGATCGTGCACCTGTCATCTCTGTGCAAATGCTTGCACTTAAACCTTACACTTCATAATAGTGAACTTCTCTAAGAGGCCGCAAGACAAAAGGTGGGCTATCAGGGAAAACAGACTCTACTTCCGAAAATAATGCAGTAGCCAAGAGGAGCTGGGCAGTATTTGGCACCTCTTCAACAGTATTTATGAGAGCCTTAATAAGAGCTAGAATGAAACATTCAATCAATTGGGTGGTGGATACTGACTTACATATTGACAAGAATTCACACTCGAGAGGCTTCATAGAAGAGTGGGTGAGCTTCCACTCCCTATGAGATGAATGCATCAGGATAGATTCATAACTCGAAGATGCTAGGAATAGTTGAGTAAAGCATACAAAAATGAACAGAATTACTTCTGCAACTCTACTTTCATCGGCATTGCCCACTGGCAGGCAATCCAGGACAAGGGCCAATGCAAGTGATTCATCCAATAAATGACAGAGACAACGGATGACTTGATGTGAGTGATGTTTCAATTTGAGGGAACCTGTCATATTGCATCATGATCTCTGACCCACCAGTACATGTACTTGTTCCCACACACCACATACTACTATCTAACCTATAGCGCCAGAAAAGCCCATGCTACCTGTGGCATGTTTTTTTTGTCGAAATGCTATGGCTTTCAAAAAAGACTTTGACATATATTCCACTTTGGTAAACAGTGTTACAGATGTTTTAGATACAGTTTTGTAGACACTTTGTTAATGAGACAGTACTACATGTAGATAATATACTAGTACAAGTATATTCAAGGGCAAGAGTGGTGAATACAAGCACTTCTATGAAACACATATGAATCAAAATTAACACTCAGACAAGTGGTTTGGTAGATTAGGAACGTTCGCTCCGGAGACGGCGAGCAAGAGCAAGATCCTTGGGCTGACTACAAAAAGGTGTGAGCAATCAAACTACTAATCACTTGGAAGAAGCTTACATGGTGACTCTCGGGGCGTGAATGGCAGCCAGCACAAGCCTCTGGAAGGGGAGCTTGCGGATGAGCAGCCCGGTGGATTTCTGATAGCTCCTGATTTCACAGAGGGCAACTGTGCCAGGTCTGAAGTGATGAGTCTTCTTCACATGAGGCTAGGGTAGAGAAGGTTAGAATGAGTGGAAAAAAAACAGGTGAACGTACTATTTCTTGACTAGTCTGGACGTTATTGACGTCCATAAGACTTTCATTGTCTCCCTACAATGACAAAAATCCAAAAAGTTAGAACAAGAGAGAAAACAACAACAAAACACACGAACATACTATTTCTTGACCAGTCTGGACGTTATCGAGGTCCATAAGACTTTCGTTGTCTCCCTACAATGACGAAAATCCAAAAAGTTAGAACGAGAGAGAAAACAACAACAAAACATGCAAACATACTAACTATTTCTTGATCAGTCCAAATGTTATCTGGATGTTGAGGTGTCATGATAGAGTAGTGAGCGCCAGGATTGATCTTTCCAAGTGCAGAAATCAATGTTTGCCGCCTATGTGGAAGAAGTGGTGCTACCATGAGAGATTGAGTCCGTATACATCCGGATATCATCGTATATTGTGAACTTAGAGGCATCAGCAAGCTTGTTGACACCAGGACAAAGGTTAAAGGTGCCATCTTGATGTTAGTTGCAGGAAACCAGTGATAGAACACCCAAATTGAGTGCTAATGCAGCAAGTCAGCAAGATGTCAAGTAGATATATGGTGGATAAGAGAGCTATGTCAAGGGATCCATGATAGACACAAGGGAAGCAAGTAGGTGAATGATGTCGATAGGTTACATGCAATAAAGATCATGGTGAGAATGGAACCTGACATCAACATTGCTTTTGAGTTTGATACTAATCGCAGGTAGCAAGTGCAGGCAGACAAGCTTTGTAATATAACTCTGATTGAATTTGCCGAAGACCTTACAGATTTTGGGCTCCTATTTGTGTTGTACTCCATGGCTTTTCTCAATGTTCACATTGTGCCACTAATTGATCTATGATTTTTGGGGTATGTACCTTGCATATAGGCTCGTGACCAGCCTGGCGTATACTACCATGAATGCACAAGTGGTGTAGCCAGGCTGGTCGATCTCAGGGTGGCATGGCAGGACAAAGCGAGGAGTTTGAAATTTGATAGGTGCTGGTCGTGCCAGGGGTAGTTCTGATCATATAGCACAAGTTATGTGTCTTCAGACTGTACACTAATACTATGTTAAGTTTCAAAATTTCAACCATGAGTTGTGTATTGTGACCTTTATTGCTTGCTCGATACAATTGAGAATCTCCCAATGGACTTTATGAGGGCCCTCTCAATGACACAACAACAGCAAGTTCTCGAGGCTTCTTGTGATTCTATATTCTTTCCCAAGGATCACCATTTGTTGACAAGTAATGTTACCCGAAGCAGCATACCGGCATCTGCCAATTTCAAACTCCTCGCTTCGCCTACCAAAGTTGAACTGACCAGTCTGCCTGCGTCAATAAATTCTCACCCATCTCAAATTGACACTATGATAGTAGTCAGACTGGTTACGAGTCTACCTCGCATATATACCGCATGAAGTGTAAATGTATTCATCTTAGGATCAGCACTGTCTTGCACAGGTGTTGTGAGGGAAACCTCATTTATAGTTCTAGTAACAGTTCGTGTTTCAAAGGTACAGTCCGAGTCCTATTTTAATTGTTCGGTTCATGCCTTTGAAACACCTTCCTTCGGACCATTCTCATTTGTATATTTAAGACTTATCAATTATAATCATTGATGCAGCAGCTCTCCAGTAGCCTCTCTCTATTCAGTCTCATTATTTTTGCTCGCTGTCCTCACTATGGTCAACTTCCAAACTGCGATGTTGAAGTTTGCGACTGTGGACTTTCCATGCACCTCAGCAGGTACTGCCGTGTGCATAATGTAGCCATGACATCCACACTCACTGAGTGGCTGGAGCATTGACAAGCGATTGTACAAGCTAAATGCTCAAGAACTTAAACAATACAATGGTGATACATTGCTGCAGCAAGAGTCAGGTCTGTATGCGCATACTTACACAAATGCTCACCTTTATCATATAAGGTCACTAGTTTTGACTTGATGGTGCAAACCTAGGATGTCAAGAGTGGTGTATGTATAAATATCATTGTGAGTCTTATTCTATGTTGCCTGAACTCAAACTGAATATATCTTTCCGCATCAGAACCTGCCTGAGCGTCCGATGCTCAATATTGCTGAAACCTCCAATGGGAATAACCTCCTCGCTGCATCCACAGACTGCACAGTGTCCATCTTCGATAGGACCATCTCGTCTCTCTCCCAACCAGACCTTAAAAGGCAACTGGAGACGTTGGCGACTGTGAAATTCGATGACACTGGCCCCCTCACCCTTGTACGGGGAGTGCTATATGCCTTACCTTTTGTAGGTTAACCTGCAGAAAAAAGTGGAGGATGCTGGATGGTGGGCTGGTGTGGAGATGTAGAGAAGCCACAGTGGATGTAGTGTAAATGTCTGAGCTCAGATATATGCACGTAAGACACACAGTGAGGTCATGCAACAAAATGTGAGACTCACTGTCTGATGATGGGGATGGTACAATACAATGCAGACGGAAATGATGGGTGATTGGTGCACAGAGGCATCGAGAGCCAGATTTTGGAAATGGTCAAAGAGACGTAGGTGATCATCATAGGATGCTGTTATGAACTGTCTGTCACGGTGGTGATGATTTAAGGTTTAGCAGATGAATTAGTACAAAGTGTACAATGATACCCATGACATCTTCTGTGTTTTGCCTTGCCACTTTAGTTGTGTATAGTAATAACACATGTGATTCGGGCCAGGATCTGGGCTGAAAATCAGGGTCTCCCAAAAGAGTGCTTGGAAACATGGTATCAATATCAATTGGGCCAAGTGAGTATATACGGAGCTTGAAATCAGATATAGTCGAAAATCCCTTCGAAGATGCTCTTGTAGCATGGCACTGATCATGCTTCCAAATTATTTGACCAGTAGAACTGTAACTACGCACACAGAGTGATTTCGTTAACCTGAAAGGCTCGTGAGCTTTCATGAAGTGGCTGCATAACCATCTACTGAGTGTGCAGTGTCTTCCAATAAGACAGTTTGTTTCTCAGATCAGCCTTTCATCATATAAATTATGCAGTATAGAAATACTACATCAATATTCACAGTTCTGTATATATCTCATCGTCTGTACAATGTTCGCTTTGGGCGCCTCATGAGACTACATCTCAATGGTGACTTTATCAGCAAACACCCAGTCATAGCCACCCTCGACATCTTCGTCAGTGTCAATTTCATCAGAATCAATGTCACTAATGTCGAGGTCTAAATCATCATTCACCCGATGGCCCATGGATTTGTATGGGGTGTAAGACTTGGTGCAGGTGAGGTAGTCAGAAGCTAGGGCACAACAGGACCTAGCCACCTCAGGAAGATCCATTGGTGTAAAGCGAGTATGAAGGGTGCTGATATAGTATGAGAAGGACATAAGGCTGCTTCATCATGGAAGCAGAGGCGAAAACTATAATTGACATCAGGTGAGAGTTGGCAACAGAACGCACGAGCTGAGCCTTGGCTCAATGGATCCTTTGTGAGAGCAGCATCTGAAGACTGAATTCATCATGACAATGTCAGAATCCGCATAATGCAACAAACAAAATGCTCACAAACAAAATGGACCACACCCTGTGTAGGCGAGCTGAAGTAGGCAGAAAAGGCAAATTCCTGCTGAAGAAACTTCAGGAAGTAGTGAAAGAGACAAAGGCTGTTTGTTTGGAAAGATCACTATGCTCATCGGTTAAGTTGCATGAGCTGACAGAGGGCCCGAATGCGATAAATGTCCACCGCTGCCATTTGTGGCATTGATGAGCAGGCGTATATAAGGCAATCACTAGCGGAAAACCACTGGCTCATCATTAGAAGTTTGGTGTGAGACATGAGAATGTGTGATCAATCAGGAACATACACAATGACCTGGGGGACCCCTCCAACATGCCGTCACTGGGGCAGTGGGGACAAATGCAAACTTATTCACTGTCTTGGCATAAACACCGTGCCCTGGAGTCGATGGCAATTGTGGAGCAGCCTCTGCGTTTCCAGACACTTACTATATGATATAGTCTTGAGCATGAGTCATGCACTAATATATGATGCAAGTCAGAGCACACATGTACGATCACAGCTTGAGAAGTGTCAATCTTGTAGACATCCTGGAGGGGAGGACAGAGGCTGCATTATGTCAACATTCGAATGGTATTTGTCACTCAGAGGTGTTGGGGACTTGGTGTGTGAGCAGAGTTAGGATGATAAATGATAAACACGGTAAATGATAAACAATCTTTTATTGGCTGATACGCTACTGGGCCCAGAGAATGAAGCACTTATATAAGCTCCCTTTGTACACAGAAACACCCTTTGTTGCAGAAAGCCAGTCTAGACATATTTAATGTATAATTATCAGACAGGCATCCATCACCCCCGCTTCTTTTACAGTTAACACACCATTACTAGTGATGAGCTACCAGATCTCTTGTATGAGGAAGTTAGCCATGTGCTACCCACAAATATTCATCAAGCAAGTAGGTCTGGATCACCATGAACCGCAAAAAAAATAGTACTCTTGTAGATGTTGACTCCAATATTCGTGGCAATCATGTACTCAACTTGGATACTTTGCACCGAGGTTTCTTGCCCTTTGTCACCAACATTATCCAGGCGGTGAGTCATGGGGCTTAGATTCCGAGGGCTTCTTTTCACATGACATACCACAGCTCAAGGTACAAGTCCCAGAGGGCAGCAGGGCATTAAATATATTGATGGCCTCTTTGCTGTGTTCGGTACAGTGAGTCACAGATGTCATGTTGGAGTTCTGACTGACTATTGCAGCTGGATGACCTCCCAGGCAAGACTCTGGAGTCGGGCATTCATAGCGCTATGCTTGAAATGGTCGGTTTCAATGTGTCTGACTATGAATCTTATGCACTGATGATAGCTATCATTGTGAAGGATAATTCCTCGGATTCCTGAAGAGACCTGGCAGATGCATCAAGAGGCTTGTCTTAAAGAGGCCAAATGTCATGAAGAGGCCCACATTGTCGAAGAGGTGCTCAATCTGGAGACTCAGCGGTGAGGCTTCTTATCTTTTGTCTCCAACATTTCCAATGTGGTAAGAAATGATCTTGCATTCAAAGGCTGCAACTTCACATGAAATACTGCAGCTCAAGATAAAAGTCCCTGAGGGGCAGCAGAGCATCAAATATCTTACCAATATATTTTCTGTATTGGAGATAGTAAGTCACACATGTGATATTGGAAAGGGCTTGAACTCACAACTACAGCTGGATGAAATCCCACGCAAGACTCTCGAGTCTGGCATTTTGTTACGCACTCAAATAGATCTGTTAGGTGGAGCCCTAAAGGGGTGTCGTCCGCTAATGTTCGTGACATAACCAGAAGGGTCCGGTGTAGTGACTGAGACTGGTGACGTCGAGTCAGCAGATATCAGAGACACACATGTCACGTGACTTATAAGATGGATGATGGCAGCAGAGCCTGATTAGTGATGGGAGGTTGAATGCGGAATGAAACTGAGAAACATTGGAATGAACCAACAGTAAGAGATACAATGCGCAGCACGCATGAGTCAGATAAGAGATAAGAGCAGATAAGGAAAGCCACATTGGTGGCATGAGTCAGGACGAGTCATAGCCCGAAGGCATATGTGCACATTGATGCGATAGGAGGAAGACGAGGGACGGGAGCAGTCCCGAGGATCCAGTCAACGGATAGTCGGTAAAGGAGTACGAGCCGGAGGCAGGCGAGGACAAGGATGAAGGAAAAGTGATAGGGGGGCCAAGTAGCCGATGTTACTTGTAACACATTTATACTACTATGACTGGAATGGTTCGTTATAATGTGTCCAATCCTAAGATTTTACTTACATTGGCTATAGCTAATTTTTCGGAGGAAAATTGCTCAGATTCACGAAGAGACTTGGTGGATGTGTAAAGAGGTATGGGACCGTGAACACAGAAGGAGCCACACATTGTGAAGAACCCTGCATGTATGAAAGATATGTAGAAATCAGGTGATGACAATAAAGGAAAATTAGCGTGACATATAGGGCAAGTTCAATGATATCGCAAGCGAGACAGAACTTGGATATACATTCTTTCTGGAAGATCGCACAGTTTATGTGACACCCAATGCATTGATTCGGAGGCTAGCGTACATCAACGCAAATGCAAACAACATAGCGGGATATGTATTGATGGTGAAACACGTGTGGAGGAGGAAGAATGACTTGATGAGGCCCAAGATGGACCCCTGAACAATATGACCCAAAGAGAATGTCACATAAGATAGACTCTAAACATCTATGAGACTATCAAAATGCCCCGATGAGGGATGATGACTGAGACAAATTGGATTCACCACCAGCAGCAGGTTGCATACAGTTTTGATCGTGATCAAGCATACATGAAGATTCTAAAGCAGCACAAGAGAATCAATAGGCGAGCAAAAGAGCAACCAAAGGCAATCACCTGGAGACCCAGATACAGATGGTGAATAGGGATTACAGACATGATTCTCATCTTCTCGCCCGACCACGTGCCACGCAAAAATGCAAGCAATACCAATTAGAACATCAGAATCAAGACTGGGCAGAATCTCGAACTCGACATCGGTTCATAGGAAGCAGTAAGAATTTCAGTGAACCAGGAACCTGGGCTGGAACGACCAAGCAACTGAGCAATCGAAGCATTTATAAAACAACTTGGTGATACTAGATCAAACATGATAGAGACAGGAAGATGACTGAGGAACATAATCATAGTACTATGTTCCTGTACATCATAACTCGTGTTTCACATGATCTGAAATGAGTGTAGCATAATGTGTTTCTAGCCATGTTCAATGAGGAATGGGTCAGTAAGGAATGAGCTGCCACTCCTGCCGACCCCGACGTTGATATGGATGTAAGTTATGACCTCAGGTGGGATGCTGAACCTGAGCCAGGCGGTGTTGACTTAGAGGCCGGTTATGACCTAGGGTGGGATTATGCACCCGATGGTGGTGATTATGACCTTGGGTGGGGTTTTGCACCCGATGGTAATGATGTATCTTCAGGTGAGGTGCTCCAAGAGTCTGTAGGAGTTGACCTCAGATGGGAAGCACCCACTGTGGATGCCTTGGATTCAAGATGTGCGATGATGGCATTGTCATGTAAGGTTGTTTTTGCCTTGATCATATATTTGCTGACCTTCGGAAGCAGACTCTACCATCAATGTTGACAATGAATATGATCTTGGGTGAGATGTTGTATCCAAGGATCAAAGCTGCAACTGTAAGTTTTTCATATCTCATATTATAATTATAATTATGATGAAGGTCTCTCAGCTATCGACATCGACGAGGTTTATGACCTCGGGTGGAATGACACTGCTACTGTGGATCGCGTGGAAGATCAGCAGGTGCAATCTGATTTGATTCCACTGAGCTCCAGCTCCAACTTTGTGGGAGATGAGGATTCAAATGCCTCTGCAGGTGTGATGAGTTCTAATGCCCAGCTGGGACCATCAAATCATACGCCCAATGTCCTTCATCAAGCAGAAGCCGCCATGGCTCATGCCCTCCGGAGGTTGAATGCTGTGGGTCACACCAACGGTGAGTGAGATTTCATATGAAGATGATTATGACTGATCTATCCAACTCAAGATGATGAACAAATGCATTGCATTATGCAAACCGCAGTTGACAGCCTCGGAAGATCTTATGCTCCCTCGAAGGTGAGGAGAGCAAATTCATGGTTGTTCGGCGCATACAGCGAGGCGAGGAATCAGGTGACCGAGGTGGGAGAAGACATTCTCTCAATCACCTGACTGCTACATCTCTACAATGGGATAATGGATCTGCTGGAAATTTTGGTGAAGGACCTCGAAAAATTGGAGAGCACACAGTGATTATACATAGATATAATTATGCTCTCATTGTAAGATAGTGTGATTTTATGTACCAACTCTCAATATGTCATAGTTAATGTCGTGTTGCTTTGCAAGTTCGTTTGGCTGGTGCCAGTGTCTTCATCTGACTTCTTGTGCATTTCGCGGGAGATGCATCTCCTGCATCCATTGGATCAGGATCTGCTCTAGCTCTCTTTTTATTTGGGCCTGGCTTATTCTGTGTTGGCACAGGTGCAGGCCTCTGACCCGATGGCGCCGGAGCTGATGCAGACTCAGTAGAGTTTGGGAGGATGGCTGAGGCACCCTCTTTGTCACTGGACTGCTGAACATGACCTCAGTGTGATGTTTCACCAGTACGAGAAGCAGGTCCAATCTTGCGAGCAGGATTCTGCTTCACCTGTTGATTCTCCAACACCCGTGGTTTCTTCACTGGAGGTTTCACCTTCTCTTGAGGTTCTTCAACTTCCAAATCTTCTGATGAGTCTTCATGCTGGCATTTCTTGCGAGCTGCTGAGACATGATGCATTGGCTGTTTTTCCTTGTGCTTCACTTTGACAAGCAACCTGTGAGGCTCATCATTGTTAGAGTCTGCCTCCAAATCTTCCCAGGATTCTTCAACAACATCATGTGTCTTTCTGACTTGCACCTGGTGCTGCGATACTTTCTGGACAGGTCTGTCATCATCTGTGCTACCAGTGGAATTGTCATCCATTTGATGTGATCGATTCTTCTCCCGGGACAATTTCCTTGTGGACTTTTTGGTCTTCTTCACTTTTGATGATCTAACAGTTGATTCCTCTTCAGTGTCTGACTCTACCACTCTCACAGGAGGCTCCACCCGATCCTTGCACCACCACCCATTGAATTTCAGAGTGGGACCATCTGATGACTCCTGTCGGTTATACCAGAATTCGAGCAAGGCTGTGGCTTCCTCCCGGTTCATCCTCGAGGGCTCCCGAATTTTTGTGCCATCAGGTAGGTACTTTCTTGGTGGCATCTTGTCTTGTCGGGATGATAGTTCTTTCCATGGAACCAAATCTTTCGGTCTCCCAGAGCACACTGCTGTGTTGAATTTCAGATGTCAGATTTATAAGGGCATGCAAGTCACCTACCGTAATGCCAATTTAAATATGCTCGGACCACCACCTTTCTGGTTCCAGAGTCCATTTTGTCATAGTTCAGGAGGACGGGGACACTGCTGTCTCCTATGTCCAGTATGTATGTGTTATCCTTCCTCCCGGCCTTATGCACCACACAATCATCTTCGCCATCACCATCTACTGGCAGCACATAAGTCAGAAGTAAATCATCTACCGAGATTGATGAACATTTCTTACCAAACAATTTCATCACATATGGCTCCCACTCGGGCAATATGACCTGCCAGTCACAGGTCTTTGTGAAACTTTCCGCCCCACCGAACTCATTGTTATAGTCATGGCTTTCAGGACATGAGACGTGTCTTGTTCGGGCGATGAAACTCCACTCACCCAGTCACCAACAGCTTGCCCTCTTCTGTCTTCCTCGCAGCCAATACAAACACCCTCATTCCAGCCCATTTGTACATCTCACTGGCGAAGTGGTGGACCATGCCCTCACTTTTCTTTTTGGCGATGTCTATCTGCACCTCAGGAGGAACACCCTGACTGTTCCACTCTTCTGCCATCTTGACGGCCTCCTGAATTTCTTCCTCTGTCAAAGACTCTATCAACACGCTCAAATACTTCGAATAATGCTGGATCATTTCTGTTGATCCCGGTTTTACCCCCGTGTCATCCTGTATCTTTTTCAACAGCTCCCATTTCCGGAGTGTGTCGATGACCCAACAATAAGTCCACCTCCTCCCTATGTTAATGTGGGGGGTTTGTGGTCCTGCTTCCTGCCTCCGTGATTGCAAAACCAATTTTAGTACACCTGAAAGATGCGAGGGATGAAATTGTTGTGTTGAGTCTGATGAAGGTGGGTTATGTGAATGAAGGAAATTGGAATATGCAACAGAATAATAAAGGAATGCACTCCTAGGGGCACAGCTCAGCTGGTGGAATGGAAGCCTAAGAAAACCACCTGAGGTCTCAAACCCAGGTGGGTACCGGTTAAACAGACTCAACCAAGCAAGTCTGTTTCGTCCTTGCCAACAAAATCTCCAACCAAGCAAGGTTCAGACATGATGCATCATCAATTGTTCCCAGACTACAATGTCAATTTTGAGCACGAGGGGCAAGGGCCCATTCCATTCTCAAATATGAAGAGGCAGAGGAAGAAAACAAAGGCAAGTCTGTTCCCACATCTCCATCCCCATCAACTGGTTTCAGGCTGATGCCATCATCCCAGGGTCCAAACAACTACCTCAGGGAGTGGAAACAAAGGACTGAGGATCATCTGGATATGTTCATGGCAAGGGAGGCTCCTCATTCAGACAGGGTGTGTTTGTTGTGCGACCGAGACAGAGCTTATAGGTGTCATGACTGTTTTTCCAAGCCAATCTTCTGCAGTGAGTGCTGCTGAACACAGCATGTCTGACTGCCATTTCATAAGATTAGTTGATGGAATGGAGACTTCTTCGAGGAGAGCTCATTGACGAGATTGGGCATGGAGTACTATCTCAGCCACAGGGGACTCCCATGCCCGATGAACGTGGGAGGGCCTGAAGAGATCCATTGGGAGAAAAAGGATGTCTTTGACAATGATTCGGTGGATATGCCAGTAGTCGAGGAATTTACTAATGATGAGGACGCCTCTTCCACCAATGGTATGTCAGGACACAAGGGAATACCCGTCGTCGGGTGCATCGCACGGGTAACGGTAGTTGACATCACGGGCATACATTATCTCATAATCTGTTTCTGCCAATGCACCGATGCTCCCGATGCAGAGAAACAGTTGTTTCAAATGGGTTTGTTCCCAGCCTCTTTCACCTGGCCTAGGACCACATTCACATTTGCCTTGCTGAACGATTTTGCACTTTTGCACTTGACACTTGGTTGGTGTAATACCTGGTCCAAACAAGTGTTCTCTTGAACAGATCAATGAAGGACTCATGCCCCTTGTCAGTGATCTCTTGCTAGCATGGGATCCAGGCTTCTTCTACATGCGCACCTCTCTGTACCCTTCTGGCTGTTCTTGTCGATCGGTGGTGATTCCATTGGTTTGCAATATCATAGGTGCTCGACAAGTCGGCAGCTTTTCAGGACCTATGAGCACAATCTTTTGTCCATACTGCCTCCTAATGAAGGATCACATTGAAGAAATGCCATCGAATAAATGGCCGATGTGATCCTGTGAAGAGCACAGGCAGGTTGCGGACATGTGGCGTGATGCACACAATCCTTCTAGAAAACGCAATCATACAGCCAGAATGGTCTTCTGCAGACACTCACTTCAAAGTTGATATTATATGCAGGTCACCCATATTCTATTTCACTTCTAATCCTATGGGTCTTTTATACTATTATGGGCCACACAAAGTAGACCATTTCATCCATATCCACAGAAAAGTACTGATGGATATATTTTGTTTTGAGCTTCTACTTTTCGTCCTTGCCATATTCGTTGTGTTTAAGCACATGAAAAACATCCATACCATTGCTGGGAAGAGACTTCACAACACAATGGCAACACTGGTCAAGTACAACACGATCTACTTCTTCATGTAAGCATCATCATGTTATCTTTTTTGTTATCAACTCAACTCCCTTATGCTTATTAGTGAAATGGCCAGATGTGGTATCGTCACGATGTTGTATCTTGGTCTTCCAATACACATCTTCACCATTAGACAAACAGTCCACACTGGGACACTTCCATGGGAGACACTGCCTATATGCTAATCTGAAAGTTCCTTGTGAAGGCTGTTTGTGGCAATGTTGGCTTCGTCGAGTATGTGCTGCAGCAAGCATTTGCACTCCTCCGCAGCACTGGCACGGTTGTTATATTCTGCCAGGGTTGCATTCAAAGCCTATGTCATGAATGAATTTGCTGGCAGACATGGCATTAGAGTACACACTACCAAAATTGCACCATTCGTGGATTGCAGACGATCCTGTAGATGGGTGAGCTCAGCTCAAGGCGAAGAAGGTGTGGGATTACCTGAACTTTGCTGACACTTTCCTTGGTGAGCCTGAGAGTAACAAGCTGGTCATTGAAACATTGCTGAAGAGCCTGTGCGAAGGTAAATATCAAAGACTGGATGGTGCGAGGCTGACTTTCAACAATGTTAGCATTTCTGCGAATCCAACTGTCATGATCAAAATCTCATTGTGAGAAGAGTGCTTGTACCTTTCATGTAGCTATCCTCTTCTCCCTTTGCATCTGCTAGTTGTGTGCATGCAGTTTGGAGTTCGTCAAGGAGTTGTTGTCGAGGCAATCAACTTTCTATTGTTTCCAGAACACCCTTCCAGTTCCGTGAGGCGCGTCCGGGTATCTATAAGCTCAGAACCCATATTTTGCAATTTTTCATGCAGAAGATCATGCACCTGTTGGGCTGCACACATAACATGTGGTGCTGCTTTCCCATATGAGGATGTGACTCACTCTGAGTAAGTTCAGATTGTAGCTCGGTTACAACTGTCCTCATCTTGCCCACGTTGGACAGATGCCTGGTACTGTCAAGAAATACTTCAATTGTTTGAAGTTACAACCTGGTGAGAGCAAAGATAACAGTTAGGAGAGTAGACTGACCTTGGAGGCCAGTACAAGGGTCATCCCGAAGTTCCTGAAGGCTTTCCATAGTTTTTCAGGCATTGTTTACCAAGGTAGATGATGGTTGAAATTGCATCCATAGTTCCTTACAAGAATCTCTGAGTTCAACATAGCTGCATGAGATCAGTGAATGGGAAACAGATACACGAGATATTCAGAAACCTCCTTGTTAGTCTTGTTAATTGCTTGCTTGTCAATTTAACTTGAGTGATTTCTTCGCATAGTTTTGTATTCTGATGAAGCAACTACTGCTGGTTCTGTTGGGAGAGATAAGCACCAAGTTTGGTCTGAATCTCAAGCTGGTATTCTACCTTGTGGCTGTATTCCTGCTGTAATGGTGTTGATGGGCATTGTGTGCTATAGAAAACTTATGAGAGTCAGCTTACCAATCTCACTAGCTCAACCTTCACTTCACAACAATTGGTAGCCATTTTTGTGATGATGAGGTCATTTATGGTCATATCATTCTCAAGGGCGCCTAAACCCGAACTGATCCCTTCTGTGACCGTCTTTGATGGGGAATTTTGATGATCTTCAGGATAATGTTGAGAAGGTTTGTTTGCATGCATCATAAACTGTTAGTTATATGATTATTCGCCTCTACAGTATGCATTTCTATGTCTTCTATGTGCCTTACTTACTATTTACATGACTTCTTGATCTCCCTAGGACATCCATAGGTTGAGTTATTACTTACCTTTTGATTGTGGCTTGTCTGTTTACATTTGTTTACCATACATCGCCCATATCCCAGAGTCCAGTGCTCCTTGCCTCTTTGGCAACTTACTCTGGACTCTAGGTACTGTACAACTTCACTACACCATTCAATAGATTGGCAACTTACTCTGGACTCTAGTCTGATCTCTTCTGGTCTCTCAGTAGCCTCTAGAAGCAGCCCACTTCAATCTCATCTTAACACAGAGCGCCAACAGCAGCAAGATAGGGCACACCACACATGAATGACACCTCAGCGGTTTGAGGTGATTGAGAGCGAGAAAGACAAAGATTGGGCTCCATAGGAGTGGTGACAGGCTTGCAATCAGCCATGCCAAAGTGTTCAAGGATGTCTAGGGAGTACTGATGCTGAGAGAGTGATATGGTGCGACTGGGACGGTCTCTGTCTATCTTGATACCAAGAAGTTGAGTGGTAGGACCAAGGTCGCGAAGTTTAAAGTGCTGGGAGAGCTGAGAGATGATTTGGTCGATGGCAGTTAGGGATTTGGATGCAAAGGTCATGTCATCCACAAAGACAGGCAGAATGATGCAGTCTTCACCTTGAGAATAGACATATATTGTTGCATCGGAGTACATCTGCCTGAATCCAAGAGATTTGAGCACAGCTCTCATCTTCTTGTTCCAGCGATTGCCCCATTGCTTGGTGCCATAGATGGACTTGTCTAGAAGACACACACGTCTCTTAGGATTGTCCTCAGCAAAGCCTTCGGATTGCTCCATGTAACCTCGCAGTCCATCTCTCCATTGAGATGAGCATGAGAGACGTTGACAGAGTGAAGGTGGAGGTCATGAATGGCAGCTATAGTGAAGACAATTTGAACGGTGGCCATACATATGGTGGGAGCAAATATCTTGAGGGTAGCCCTTGGCCACAAGGCATCCCTTGTGGCGCTCTATGGAGCCATCAGCATTGCGCTTGACTTTGAACACCCACCTGGAGCCCAATGACCTTATAGTTTTTTGGCCTTTCGACTAATCTCCAAGTCCCATGGCTCTGATGAGCAGCCAACTTCTCAAGTGCAGCTTGGCGCCATTGCTCTGTATCAGGACAACACAGGGCCTCTACAAATGACATTGGCTCAGCTGAGGTGGCCACAGAGTAATACACCTCAAAGCCCATATGCACCACCCCCCCCCATGAGTCAGCATCTCATTAGAGTCAGCATCATCATCAACATCAGAGTCTGGAATCACCCTAGACTCGATGTGGGCAAGGAAGGGTAGGGCTGAAGCGCACTAGTAGGCCTTTTGGAGAGAAGCAAATGCCTCTCATTGAAGTCAGCACGTTCTGAAATAACAGTGTGCTTGGAGGTGGGGTTATACAACTTCCAGCCCTTGTAGCCATCTGGATAACCAATGAATATGTACTTTTCCATATAGGACTCGAATGCAGAGCGCTTGTCCTTCTGCACATGCCATGCACATAGGCAGTGCACCCCCACACTCTCAGGTGGGAACATTAGGTTTTCACCTATGCCACAGTTTGTAGGGCATGGCATTATCCACTGCAGCAGTGGGGCACCTGTTCCATACATGAACCAAAGCTGCAAGACACTCACCCCAGAAGGCCTTTGCAAGGCCAGACTCGTCCAACATGGTGGTGATGCGCTCAGCTAGAAGCCTGTTGGCCCACTCAGCAACACCATTCTGCTGAGGATGAGCCCTGACTGTGTGCTGCCACACTATGCCACACTGGGTAGTAAAGTCAATGAAAGTATTGGACATGTACTCGCACCTTTGTTGTCCCTCAGAGTCTTGAATTTTCGCTTAGACTAGTTCTCAGCATAAGCCTTGAATGTCTTGAACGCCTCAAAGACATCTGACTTAGCCTTGATAGGCAGGACAAAGCGGTAACACGAGTAGTCATCAATGAATGTGACCCAATAGTGATAATCACTGAAAGTGTGGTAGGGGAGCTGGTGAACTCATCAGTGTGAACAAGCTCCAAAGGACGGCTCGCCCTCCACTCGCTAGGAGGGAAGGGGTTGGCATGCATCTTACTAGCAAGGCAAGGCTCGCAGATGGGGTCTGGCAATGCCCTTGAGTCCAACCTAAGTCCAGTGACCAGATTGCAGTTGATAAGCATCCTGACACCAGCTATGTGGTGATGAGTGAGTCATCTATGCCAGAGGGCAATGTCCATAGGACATGTAGAGGCTGAGGAAGTGAACTCAGTCATAGGAGAGGTGGTGCCATCCAGAAACGTGGTGTTGTTAGAGTTGATAGAGGCATAGAACAGAGGAGAGCCCTTAGGTCGACAGAAGGTCATGTGAGAATATTGTGAATTAAGCTGTGAGTGTTTGATTGAAGGATGCAGTGATTTAATAGTAGCATATCTTATAGGAGTACACACTGTTATTATTTTACATCAGAGATCTTAATACATTTTATATGTTGCAAAAACATCAAATCTCCACTACCTACTTCAATGCTCTGCCTCAGAACATGCACAAATTATCCATTGTTTTCTGCACACAACAGGTGGAAAATACAGCATTATCCTTGAAGGAACATGATGAATTTTGGCATCATGTCCCACACACAGAAAATCATTGAAACATAAATTATTATTTTTTCAATGTTTTGACAGACAAAATGAAGGTACACTGGTCCAAGTAGTGCTGCTAAGAACCAAGAACTATTCGGCGGGGAAATGAGAACAAAATGGTGTGACAATATAGAAGGGTTTTTTGAGAAGATTTTTAGTAATGGTGAAGCGATGAGTATAGAGGCAAGGTTGAGAGTGGGGGCGCAAGTGTGAAGACGAAACATTTCGAGAGGCTAAGACTTTCTGTAGAGCAAAGTTTGCTTTGAGCAGGGAACCAACATATGATTCTGCTGTTGTTATGAGTGTACATGAGCAGTATAAATACATTTTCGAGTACTTTACCTGAAATAAGAATGGGGAGCATATGGCGAGGTGAAAATACTTTTGTGAAACAAGGGTATTGTGAAGTTTGAGCACAAGGTAAGATAACGGAAAAAGAGAGAATGGAGAAGTGAGAGAATGTATCCACATAACTCGGATGCGAAGTGTAGAGCTTTCTTGCATCCGTGAGTCACGTGGACTTTGTGAATGACAGTTCTCAGATTTCCTTTTTGAGGTGCAGGCCGTGCGTAGAGGATAGACAATCCTTACACATGTCATGGCCCATGGGACACAGAAAATTGATGAATCCTTTAAGTCAGCCTTTCTTATGCACAACCAGCTGCTTTTGCTCCTTGACATCACTTGGCATTAATTTGCATTTCTTTCTGCCTGTGAAACTGCAGTTGGTGTATTTAGTACATGACTGCCTCAGTGCTGCACCAAGCAGTCCAGTTGTTGGCTTGTGACATGGATGGTTCACATTTGAACCCCAAAAAAACCAAACATGATCACTCTGAACAGTTTGCAAAGGTTCAATCCAGGGTTTGTCGACTCTGGTAGAGCTGGAGCCAGGTTTGGCACTTGCGCCCCCACTCTCAACCTTGCCTCTATACTCATCGCTTCACCATTACTAAAAATCTTCTCAAAAACCCTTCTATATTGTCACACCATTTTGTTCTCATTTCCCCGCCGAATAGTTCTTGGTTCTTAGCAGCACTACTTGGACCAGTGTACCTTCATTTTGTCTGTCAAAACATTGAAAAAATAATAATTTATGTTTCAATGATTTTCTGTGTGTGGGACATGATGCCAAAATTCATCATGTTCCTTCAAGGATAATGCTGTATTTTCCACCTGTTGTGTGCAGAAAAAAATGTATAATTTGTGCATGTTCTGAGGCAGAGTATCCTGCAATCATGTTTCATTTTTTTTTCTCTGAACATAATAAATGTTTTTCAAGTGTTGTGCAGGAGGAATATGCTGCAAACATTATGTATTTATTCTTACAAAACATGGGGCATGTTTCATAAATTTCCTCTTATCAAATATACAAATGAAAGTTTGAAAGTTTCTTTGCTTTTCCTTAACAAAACATTGTCAAAATATTTATTATTATTTGTTATATGATTTTTCAATGTTCTTGGATCAAACATATGGTGAACAGGATGAAGTAATTGAGATTTTTGATACACAGAACATTGGAAAAACAGAGGCAAAAAAATCAACATGATTGTAAATTGTTATTTGAGAAATGATGAATGAAAAATATAGACTGTTTCTTGAGGGTGTCATATCCCGTATTCCGGACCTACGTCTGATAATATTCCCACGCCTCATCCGGACCTTTGGACGCCTTATCCATGTCTCCAGTCCTCTACCCATCCGGATCCCTGCACCTCTGCACATCCACATCCACACATCCAGATCCAGATCCCTTTACCTCCGTACATCAGACCTCCATACCTCCACAGCTAGCCTGCTTCATTCATCCTTTGTCCTATCGCCCTAATGTCATATCCCATACATCCACGCATCTCATCTGGACCATATCCAATCCAGTCCCATCCGATCCAATATACAATAAGCTACTTAATTCATTTCCTGTGCATATAACGTTAACACAGCCTATCCGGTATTTCCTTGTTTCCGGTATCTTGGTTATACTTACTACCAGTATGCTTACTGATCCATTAACCTATGCTTTATTTCCGACTTGCATTTGACAACTTTGCTTATGCTTCGTACATACATAGCTTTGGACCTTTGCTTATTGATCTATCCGATAGTCATTTAGTATATAAACTCTTGTATATGTCCTGTAGTTCCTCAGTCTGAATATCATATTGGTCCTTGCACTAGATCTCACTCTAAATCCTCATATCAGTTCTAGTCTTCCAACTTAGTTGTTATCCATCTCAGGCCTAGGGAGTTTCTCCCTAGGCCGGAGCCCTGCTTATCCGATACTCTGCTCATCCGCTCATCTGATCCTCTGTAGTTTCCGGGAGTTCATCTGGATCTTTCCCGCGGTCCTCCGGACCTATTCTGCTTCGGACTTTGTCCTTGCAGCCTTTCCTCTGTTTACTTCTACTTAAGACAAGTCCTGAGTAGCCATTATACATATCCGTATCAGGACGAAACCTCATCGTAATTTCCAGAAGTTCCTCCAAAACTTTCCTGCACTCATCCGGAAGTTACTTGCACCCGTCCAGAAAGTCCTTAGGGCACATACTCGGGTAAGAGGTGCAGCACACGAGCTGAAGCCAAGCCCCTCAGAATCAGTCCTACCCTTTGTGCATGGTCTTAACAGAGGGAAAATGACTCATTTTTAGATTATGTCTTGCATACAGAAAATCTTCAATACATTCATTATTTTTTTTTCAATGTTTTGATACACACAACGCAAGGAAATTTTTATCTTCTAATTCAATGTTTTTTGGATGTTTGGTGGAGGAAAATGAGGAAATGCCTACAATGTTAGTGGACTCAGAGTTTCCTTGCTTTGATGAACTTTTTGTTTCTTACTATGGTGTCCAATATCACTTGAATGTGGACATGCTGATATCAAATATTTTTCACTCATTTTTTTTATTCAAATCAAAGTAATACATATGTTTCAAAGCAGTCCACAACAAAGAACTCTTTAACCTTTGACATGCCTTAACATGAAATGTCATTAAATAAATCTTTGGTGTCTTAAAATGACACTTTTAAATTCTTCTCATATCTCCAGAGTACAAGATAGATATACAAGCTCACATTCCAGCTGCCCTCTATATTCTACATAAACTTCATTCTAATCTATGATTCATCTGAGGACCTGCTTCCACTAATACATGTCATAAATAACAACCCAGGTCATCACAAATATACTGCAGCAGATAAGTATGAACCATGTGCTCAAGCTACAAATGCATATTGTATTGCATTGCAACACAAATATAAGACAACTAACTATATAGCTTTCATATATGATAAGGAGTTAGAAGATATTTCACACATTCTAAATATTGATTTTAATAAGGATGATAAAAACAAAGATGATCTTTATGATGAGTGTGAGTTTGTAGAGACCATGGATTTAGTTTTTTGTACCTAGCTTCTTTGTTGCAAGATACACTACTAGTGCTAGCTACCAATTTTTTGGTCTCAGGTGAAGCTGAAGGAGCAGGATAATAGACAGCGATGCCTTGTGCAGAGCTGTAGAAAGGAAGGATTTGTTCTATCTTGGTATAGTAGGGCCAACTGGTAGTCTTGAACTATAAATAGATAATAAGGATTGTGTTCAATAAAATTGAGTGATATTATTACACACCTTCTTGCTAATATGGTCCTCCTAGACAGTAGCAGGGCTCTCTATATTGACCTCATGCTCAATTATCCCAATAATAACCTAATTTATTGTAATATACCAGGATAGTGTTATATGTTAGCTTTAACTATGTAGATATTAGCAAGTATACTGATAGTGGTGATCAATGTAAGATAACATACTAACATCCATTTATTTTTATATCAGGGCTCTATGTTTGGAAGCTCATATGTCTGCTTGCTTGTAATCTGTTGCATAGCTTCATTAAAGGTAGGCATTGGCACGGGTATGGGTAACCCGTGTGGGTCACGGGTATGGATACCTCGTGGGTACGGGTATGGGTTGGCACACTAGGTACCCGTTACCCGTCCAGTCAGGTACCATACCCGTCACACCCAAAATGGTAGCCTCGCACATGGCATATATTGAAACTGTACAGCATTAACATAACTTTATTTTCATCACTACACACAGTAATACACCCAAGCCTGTGCCTCTGGACTCTCACAGGCTTCGCGAACCCCACCATAACTCCATCCATGTTCTGCAAGCGTGTTAGTAAGCTGACTGAAAAGGCAGCACAAGCTATTGCAGAGGGTGGTCAAAAGCTAAAGCAGAAGGTCAGTACCGGCAGCCAAGAGACTTTGCAAGCCAAGAAAGCGAAAAATGTACCCTTGACATCAAAGAAGGCAGCTACGACCTCACGAACCGATCCTTCGACATCTGAAGACTCAACCATACAAGCCCCTGTTCCTCGTGTGTCAAGTCAACGAGCCACAGTCCAAACCGAAGAAGAGGACAATGCCTCTCTCGCCAATGCTATTGTTGTCGAGTCCAGTGATACATCATCTGATATGAGTATCAAGGCACCTGAATCAGATGCGGAGGCATCAGATAATGAGCTCGGCAAGTCACCTACCTAGTATAATATAATTATGTTAATCAGCCTCAACAGAATGGCTACGAAAAGGATGGACTTCACCTGTATACGCATTCTTCGAGCCAACACCCAGTATCGAGTACACCAATGGGAGACGCTCGCACGTATTCAAGTGCCTGGGAAAGAGCTGTAATCAGCGTGTTCAACGTTACCTTGACAAGGGAGATGCCAAATCAACCAGTAACATGGCTAAGCATGTTAAGAGGTGTTGGGGCGAGACTGCGTATGAAGCTGCACAGGAGGCTAAGACAGCTGAATCAGCACGTGAATCCATAGTGGGTAGTATACTCACCACAGGCTCGATCATGTCCTCGTTCGAACGAAAGGGCAAGGGCAAAATAACATACTCACATAGGCAACATACTAAATCTGAGACCAAGTGAGCCCACGAAATGTGCATCATATGTGTGACTCACTATGTTTGTAGGGCTGAGATTGTGAGATGGGTGTCAGAGAGTCTTCGCCCATTCGAAGTCGTTAACGATCGAGGTTTTCGGTCCTTAATGAAGACAGGATGGCCAGAGTATTATATACCCTCACCATCCACAGTGTCGCGTGATGTTAAGCTCGTTTTTGCGAACGTGAGGAAACGAATCGCACGGATGTTGCAAGATTACGACGGCGACCTTAACTTTGCCACTGATGCGTGGACATCGCCGAACCATAAAGCATTTGTCGCCGTCTCGGTGCACTTGGAACATGAAGGTCAGCCCCTTGCGATGCTTCTTGACATTGTCGAGGTCGCAAAAGTATGTATTGCTGCAAATCAACATGAGCAAGGACTAATGATACTGCTAGTCACAGTCAGGCATAAATCTTGCGGAAGCATTCGCGAAGATACTAAATGACTTTGGGATTTCAGATAAGGCAAGGTTTAAGATCAACAACAAAATGACTTACTTATTTTTGTCAGATGCTGAGTGTGACTGCTGATAATGCGTCAAGTAATGACACGATGATGACAGAACTCGCGAAGCTCATTGATCACTTTGGCGGAGAAGCAGCACACACGTGTTGCTTCTTGCATATCATCAATCTCGTGGCCAAAAGTTTGATAAGAGAGTTCGATGTACCGAAACACAAAACTGCCGAGTCACTTGACAGCGCAGAACAGGACCTCCAAGATATCGCGGGTGACATTGACATTGAGGATGAAGCTACTATAGCGGCAAATGGTGATGGGGATCCAAGCGCTGATGACGCCGACGATACAGAGGGTTGGATTGACGAAGTAAATGAGCTGGATGATTTTGATCATGATGCACTGCAGGAAAACATCCGGCCTATCAAGTGGGTCCTAGTCAAGGTGAGCAGAAAGGGACTCTACACACCTGTTGGTTTACTGACTGCAAAAAGCTTCGTAAACTGGCCTACAAAATTATTCACTCAACCACACTCCTGCTGCCGGAATGGAAAGAAGTACTCACTGAACTCAATCTTACTGTCAGGATTATGCCCCGGGACGTCTCAACCCGCTGGAATTCAATGTTCGATATGTTGAATTTTGCGGTTGAATATCGAAAGGCTATCGACACGATTACGGATAGACGAAGACTAGGACTGGGGATGTTTGTGTTGAGTGACGAGGAATGGGCGCTCGCAAAACAGTTGTGTGAGGTCTTGAGGGTATGTCACACGTGTGACGTGACACAATGTCCTATCGCTCACACTTTAAGTTTGCAGATTTTGAAGCACGCTACACAATTCTTTTCACGCGGGATGCCCAATCTCGCTGTGGTCATTCCCGCCATGGATCATATTGACAATGTCTTCACTACTGGCATCATCAACACTCACATACATACTTGATCCCGCTATATGCGCAGCCCTCAGCCTCGCAAAGAAGACTTTAAACAGGTACTACTCTCTCACAGATAGGTCAGAGACCTACCGTATTGCAATGGGTATGTGTTATAGTCTTTTTTTTTTTGCGCTAACATCTGCGTTTGTATTAGTTCTTCACCCATGTTACAAGCTCGAGTATTTTAAGGCCGCAGATTGGGAGGACAAATGGATCACTGCCGCACGCAACATCGTGCAAAAAGTGTATGAGCATTCCTATGCTTCACGCAGTGTCCCTGCCAGTGACGAAGTTGAGGCAGTTGTAAACACAATTCAGGTGTGCACCAATTTTTTATTCTAATCACATTCTTTATATTTAAACTATTCTAGGATGACGACGCCAACATCTTTGACAACTTACCAACTCTCACGAAGCCCGCATGTCCATCTGTGGTCAGTGAACTCGATGCCTACCTCAATGAGAGCATCGAGACAGTGGACGACGTTCTCGGATGGTGGAAACACCAACAGTCGACATACCCGCATCTCTCTCGAATGGCCCTTGACTACTTGTCAATCCCTGGTATGTCTTTTGCTGCACGTTGGATCTCACTCCGAGTCTACTGATATATTTTTCAGCAACATCGGTTGATGTTGAACGGACATTCTCTCGCGGCCGTTTGCTGCTTTCACATGTCCGTTCTCACCTTTCCGCACAAACAACTTGCGCGCTTCTTTGCCTGGGCTCATGGAGTTTACTTGGGTTAGTAAAGGACAAGGATGTAATGTCTGTTACCCGGCTGCCTGACCTTCAAGGTGAGGAGGATGAGCTCAGTGAAGGATGGGATGATATTGTATTAGCATAATCCATGTATCTACATTGTTTTTGAACCATTTTGAAGCTTGCACCCGTTTCATACCCACAGTGGGTGTCGTACCTGTGTCATACCCGTGGCTACCCGCTGCACCCGCTGTGACACCCATACCCGTTGGTACCCTTGGGTATACGGGTACGGGTATTCACCAGGTACGGGTGCGGGTTACATGCTGGGTACCCGCGGGTTTACCCGTGCTGATGCCTAATTAAAGGTTGCATTCTTAAAGGACATTTCTGAGGAATGTATTGATTTCATCAGGGTTTTACTGGGCCTTTGACTGAGCATTTTTTTCTTATTAGCTTGACAACCTACAACTGAGTACAGAGAATGACAGCAGTACTTCTTTAGGGGATATAATGCCTAGGGTGTCCCCCTATATATTCTATCAATATGATCTGTTTATACAGTGATATGATGTTGACACATATTTTCTTAATATTAGGTACACTTGGGGTAACTGTAATTGAGACTGTCAAATCTTCAGGCACAAAGCCTAAAGAGGTGAGCCTTTATAAAGTCAGTGTCTTGGAAAGCAATGACAGCAAGTGAAATTGTTAACTCAGACAACTATAAGGAATCAAAGATTACCTTTGACTTACATATAAAAGCCAGTACCTCATTTAGCAAAGATTCAACCAAGACTGGTGATGACCAGCTGAATGAGATGAGGGTCCAATATAGATAGGTAGGGGAGAAGGAGCTGGTTATAAGGGATATGAGTTTAAATCTAGTTATTAATATTTGTGTTCTATATAAGTACAAAGCATAAGGTGATATGAATGAGGTCTATGGCTGACATAAGCAAAACCTGACTTCACACCTTCTTTCTTCTTGCCATCATCTCATACATTTCACCAATACAAAACTACACATCTCAGCCTTACAACTTGTGTCCCTAATACAAAAATAATATACTACTATCAAAGCTCAAGCTTTTGAACTGTTAAGTAGTGTCTGGATGACCACCAATGACACCCTTCATGTACAATGACAACTTCAAGTCACAGAAAATGATCATCTGGGCTTTAAACAATAATACTTAGCTGAGGAGGAAAGAGTGTCTTCGCCTTGACAAAGAAGTGGCTAAAAATGATAAAAAGAAGAAGAACCACTCAAAACACTTGCTCATCCCTCTATGTCTGCGTCCTATGCCAGCACATCCTTTAGCATCGAAATTGTCATCCATGAACATTGACAAACCTGAATGCTACATCATAACTGACAAAATCATAATGGGCAGTGTATCATTGGGTAGGTGGAGTACATTGCTTTTGAGCTCTTGGTTATCACTATCCTCAGCTCCCTCCCTAAACACAGAAAACACCACTTGCACTATAACAAGAGAGGTATTATATCTTTAGTCATTGATGAAAGAACTATATGAAAGGAAGGATACACCTATTATTACCCATTGTGACAACTAAGGTGCCATTGTGCTCGCATCCAACAACAAGTTCCATGCACAGACAAAACACATTAACATCCACTATTGTTTCATTAGATCAGTAATCAAAAATGGAACCATAGACTTGCAGTACATACCTTCAAACCAGAATCTTGCAGATGCCTTCACCAAGGCATTGCTGAAGCCCTGATTAGAGAAGCTGAAAGAAGGAATGAGCATAGGTTGTGCTCAAGGGAGAGTATTGGGGTTATAGGAGTATGGTCATAGTGCGAGCACAAGAGATGAAATCTTACCAATATGACAGATAATGAGTAATGTATAAAACACCAAGACCAGGAATAGCCAGAGCACACAATATTCATAAGCACAGCACATAATAAATACAAGTCCATTCAAGGACTGGTAATATTGTATTAGCAAGTTATAGTATATAATATGTACATTTATTTACATTGAGGCTAGTAAAATATGTTGCAGCCTTATCACATATCTTTATATATTCACTATCTTTCTCATCCCTTCCTTCTCCAAGTGAGAGTTTAGATAGTATGAGTTAACTATTTCTAAGGGATACTACTACTTATTTCTCTTCTACTGTATACTTCATAGGTTTACCTTAGAAGTAGTCCCTTGTAGTATATGCTTTTTAGCCCTTATTAGGTTCCTATACCTAGATTCTCCTTACCTCACATTATACCTTTGCCCTCACTTACTCCAAACCTCATTCCTTGATTTCCATGTACCTTGTCTATATTTCATGTACTTTCTGCATCTTTAGCCATGTTCCCATGCTTTGGATAACCTTGGATATATTCCTATGCCTTGTGCATACCTTGTCCGCTATTTTCCTGTGCTTAGCATGCCCTTAGGTCGCACATATCCTTCATTGTTCTAATAGTAATTCCCTTTAGGGTTGAACATATTTGTTTAGACAAGGCAGCTAGGCATAGCTTGACCTAATATTTTTTGCTATTCAGCAGAATTGTTGTTTCCACAACATGATAATTGACATGGGTTCAACTTAATATTGTAAATAAACACATCTGAAAGACTATCATTAATAGGCCCATTGATATTACCAAGTCAGTATATATAGATGATCCAAACAGTAGTGAAGGCAAACTTTGTGGACTGGTACAAAATGTTTCACTAGACTATAGAGGAGTTAGTACTCAGACAAATTTGTTTTTTAGTGATCACATATCATTTAGTCTATTATTAGGTCATCCGTGGCAAAAGAAAACTATGTCTTCATTAATGAAAGAAAGGATAGAATATGGCTGTTATTCAAAAATCTATTTAATTTAGAAGTCTGTTATGAACTTTAATGTACTCATGATAGAAATGATCCTAATTGGGACCTCTCAACTGTCCACATGGGTCAGTAATATGGGTAAAACAAGTATGTTTTGTCACCTACTGGTACCATAACTTTAGGTATCATATCTCCTTCACTGCCCCATGCTGATGCTAACATTATGCATAGCACTTTCACCAATATGTTCACATATTCTCCCTTTGTGCCTAACATATTTGCACCTTCTCCCTTTGTGCTATCCAACATGTCTGTGCTTCCTCTATTTACAGCATCCAATATGTCTACACTTACTAACTTGTACCTCTCTCCTGCATCTAATGCACATGCTAATCCTAATGGTACCTTTGTGCATTACTCTTTTACTCATCCTGACACCACTATACCTGCCAATACTCTAACACTATCACTACCAAACCACTTACACTATCTGTATACTATGATACCAATGAACCTTGCTTTGAATATATCCTTAACTCCAAACCTGACTCAGACACAGATCCTCACACTAACTCTCTGATACCTTCTATTGACACTATCTCAGATAATGTCTTCATCAGAGACTTTGCTTACAATAATAGACAGGGTGAGGGTTTTTTTGCAAAACCAGTATTGGAGAAAGGTGAAGCTTTCTCAGCATAGGACCCAAAGAATAACATGCACAATGCTTCCAATAGTGAGCACATAAAGACTATGAGTGTTATGAGACACTCACCATAATTCTAGCTTATGTAGCTCAGGATGATAATGTCCAACCTTTTGCTACCTATTCCTCATGCTCATACTAGCACACACTTTTCTAATTGCACCCCCTAATTTAAAGGACAGGCTAAGTCATAAGGACAAGTACATGCCTTCTCTTGTTCCCTCATTTCCGCTTAAAAATGACATTGACACATCCTCTCCTTATGTGTCACCTGAACACAAGAAAAATGAGAACAAATACCACTCAACTACACCAGCATCTACCTCTGGGACCATTCCTTATTGAGGCCTGAGTTAACTGAACAGAAGGAAGTATATTTCATTCAAAGGACTA
Organism: Suillus fuscotomentosus; assembly: GCF_016647785.1. Taxonomy (NCBI): domain Eukaryota; kingdom Fungi; phylum Basidiomycota; class Agaricomycetes; order Boletales; family Suillaceae; genus Suillus; species Suillus fuscotomentosus. Next base: position 249,748 of record NW_024539553.1, on the reverse strand, counting down.
ATAAGACTCAAGGCTAAAGAATATATAAGCTCTGAATTCACAAAATACAACAACTATCTGGAAAATACCCAAGAGTAGAAAACACTAAAGTCAGACAAGAATACAAGTAGAGGTGTATGAGATCGGATGAGGGTAAGAGTCGATGGTCAATACATATAATATGAGCTCAGTATATATAGGGGTCAGACAAAACAGTAACAATTAGTGCACAGTGTCCAATCATCGTCCATGACACATAAGCAGTGTGTCATAACAGTGCGCCAGTTTACACCCTCCCTGTTAAGGTCGTACTCTCGTAGGGTCGTATCCAAAGGACTTCGGCCTCAGCTCGTACACTGTGCCCCTTTCCCAAGTACTGTCCCTTATTTCACTGTACTAACAGTAACACATCCGAAGATCCGGACAGGTCTTGTAGTATATCCGGATGTCTTCCGGATATCGGAAACGCGTATAAGGCTAATCTGGACGTATCCGAACTAGAAACTAACAGAGTAAAGACTACCTGAAGGTAGAGCTGAGGATATAGACTATCGGAATCTATCCGAAGTCTTGGAGAGTGACAAGAGTAAGAAGGACTCAAGTTCAGAGGATGGAAAGAGGACAAACTAAGATGATATTCGAACTGAGGTACTACAGGACATATACACGAGTTTATATACTAAGAGGATAACACAATGATAAGTAAGCAAAGGTCCGAAGGCTATGTATGAAGCATGTGCAAAGGTTATCAAACGCGAGTCGGAAATGAAGCATAGGTTAACAGATCAGTAATCATACCGGTAATAAGTATAGCCGAAACAACGGGAAGAGGAAATACCGAATAGGCTGTGTTTAATATTAAATGAACAGGAAATGAAATAGGAAGCTTATCGGATATCGGATCAGAAGCGGATCTATGCATTGGACCGGACTGGATCTCAGGGTCCGAAGTCCGGAAGAGAAGCGTGAATATATGGGATATGACACTCCCACCTTATCAACTTTTCTTTTGCTGCTCCCAGATGTCCAAGGCTTTGCAATCTTCAAGGTCACTTCAAGGAAGCCATTTGTCTTCATCGGCACCAAAGCCAACTTATTGCACCAAGTAATATTTCCCTCTGCTGATGTTCTTCTCATCAACGATTTTCTCAATGAAGTTCTCCATTTAACTGTCTTTGGTCATGACAGGTCCTGGCCGTGGAAATTTGCGTGAAGGGAATAGGGAAGCATTGTTGGCATGGAAGGGCTGTAACTGCAATGAGTGGAACATTAGGAAGATGTTTGGTGAATTGGAGAGATCTGATGTGTAAGTTGAAGTTTCTGGGTGCATTTTGAGGATCTTGTATGGTCCATTATATCTGGGCATGAATTTTGTGATATGTTTATCCCCTTTCTGCATATATTCTCTCAGCCGGTGCTTCATTGAGAGCATGACCCTATCTCCAATATTGAGGGACAACTCTTTGCTGTGATGCTTATTGACCTGTGTTGCCTGAGAGGCCTTAGCTGCAAGGAGACTGTCCTGGGCTTCCATCACGTCGTACTTGAGTTGCGTGACAAGAGCCTGTGCTCACTGCTCTTCAGGTGTGTCTTCTGTCGTTGATTATTCTAGGGGGGGATGATGCGAGGTGAGCGTCCGATGTGTAGTTGGAAGGGGGATGTTTCTATGCTTGTGTTCACGGAGTTCATGATTTGGAAATGGATACGTGGTAGCGCACGGACCCAACCCTTCTGGTTTTGTTCGATGTGGAACCTAATGCATTGATTAATCATCTTGTTAGTGCATTCACTTATGTCATCTGTCTGTGGATGGTACGAGGATGACATCTTTAATTTAATGCTGGTCAGTTTATGCAACGATTTCCAAACACAAGAGAAGAAAAGCTTATTGCAGTCTTATCCAGTGGGAGGCCATTCTCACAGTACCAATGGTCAAAGGACAGTACTGCGAACTTTTCTGCTGAGACATTGTCACAGCAGGGTACAATCTGTAGATCCATGTTGAGTTGGTCTCACTGGAAGCATGAAAGACTTTTTCAGCAAGAAAAATGTTGAAATATTGTAAAAAAGGTTTAAATAAACCACTAACTTTGGTCTATTTAAACCTTTTTTTACAAATTTTTCAACATTTTTTTTGCTGAAAAAGTCTTTCATGCTTCCAGTGTCTGTCATGGTTATGATCATGTTAAATCCTTGTTCTTCTGGCAGAGGACCAATGAAGTTGATCACAACCGAGTCTCCACAACCACTGGGAACAGGTAGTGGGTGCAAGGCACCCGTGACAGAGGAGGTGGACGACTTGTTTCACATGCATTCTACACAGCTTGGTATGTATGATTCCACAAGATCGTGGCACATGTTGGGCCAATAGTATGATGACCAAAGCTTGCAGAAATGGTCATCTACATAACCATTGACAATGTTCTTCAGGAATATTTTGTCAAGTTCAATCCGTAGTGATGAGGTCATCACCATAGTGGTGGTCAATAGAGTATTGTCAACATGTATATGGGACAAGGCATCAGCCCCCATGTTCTCCTTGCCCGTGAGATATGATATCTTGAGGTTGAATTTTGCAAGGTATTCTGCCCAGTGTGCTTGTCTTCATGATAGTCCCTTCTGCATGACAAAAATTTTGAGCATTCGGTGATCTGTGTATACTTGAATAGGCCCACCAAGGAGCTCGATGCGCTATTTCTTGAGTCCACATATTATTGCAAGCAGCTCCTTCTTGTACACTGGATAATTAAGTTCAGCTTCACATAGTTGTGTAAAGTCAAAAGCAACCAGTCTCACTGTCTCCCATGTCTCTCCCTGGGACAAAATGGCACACATTTGGTAATCTGATGTGTCACAGGTGGGGAAGATCTTATTCTTGCCGGGGTTGTTGTGATTGATGGTTGTGAGACATTTAGGACTTATTACAAGCTCTTTGATTGCTTGAAACACTAAGTTATAACTATTGGACCAGAGCAGGAATTCCAACTCAGCAGATTTTGTCATTAAGGGTGTCAAGATGTGTGCATGTTCAGCAAGGTCAGGCAGATGGCTTGCCAGGTAATGCACAAGGCCAAGAAAGGCCTAACATTGTTAGCCTTATGTGGTGTCAGCCAGTTGAGGATGCGTGTGACTTTGGACTTGTCTGGCTCGATTCCTCGAGCTGAAATGTGATGACTAAGGAAGTAGATCTCAAGGTTAAAAAGGGGGGTCGCAGTGCGAGCAGTACCTCATGGACATTGTGTTCATGTTCTTCCAGTGTTTGCGACCATATAATGATATTGTTGAGGTAAACATATCATATCTTGCTGATTAAGTGACATAGTGAGGAGGACATCTGACACTGGTGAGCTGCAGGTGCATTACAAACGCCCATAGGCATCACTGTCCATTCGTAAAGGCCCCAAGGTATATGAATGGCCAGGAGTTTTATGTCATCTGGATGTACTTTGGTCTGGAAAAGGAGTTCGTCATGTCTATTTTCCAAAAGATGTTACCTTTCATGCAGTCCCAAAGGATCTTATTGATTTGCAGGAGGGGATGGCTATCTGAAATAGTGTTCAGGTTCAATTAATGGAAATCATTTACCCACCTGGGGAGTGATCTTAGTTACACTAGCTTTTTTGATGAGATCAGGGTGAGCATCTGCAGGAGTGCCATGACCCTATGACATCAATAATACAATATTAGATAGTAAGAAAAACATCATATCTTTTCAGCATATTAAATAAAATGATTAAAATGAATTATAGCAAAAGGCCTATCTGAATTAGAGGCCTCCTCTACATCTGTCAAGATGGGAGTGAAGTGAGCCACTTCTAGAGGCTACTGAGAGACCAGAAGAGATTATTACACTACAGTCCAAAGTAAGTTGCCTAATGTATTAAATGATATAGTGAAGTTGTACAGTACCTAGAGTCTAGAGTAAGTTACCAAAGAGACAGGAAGCACTAGACTCTGGGATATGGGTGATGTATGGCAAACAAATGTAAATAGACATGCCACAATCAAAAGGTAAGTAATAACTTAACCTAGGGATGTCCTAGGAATGTCAGGAAGTTATGTAAATAGTAAGCAAAGTGCGAGAAATAATACCATAAATATAATAGCACATAAAGACACATAAAGACATAGAAATGTGTATTGTAGACTTAGTATAGAGATGAATATCATATAACTAACAACATCATCCATATAAGTTGGCATTTCAACCTAGAGATAGTCCTTAAGTTCCTCAAGCCTTTTTTTAATGATGGGGTTCTGTGAAACCAGAAGTCCTAAAAACTTTTGGTTCTTATCAATACACTTTACATCTTGACTTTAATATTATGTATAAGCGGATGTATAAGAATAAGAGAGAGGTGGGCTTACTTTGCAAAGACTCATGAACAAGATGCATATATTATACATCCTCTTTGACACTACTATGAAAGATAGTGTTCATTTAGTATAATGAAAATTTCAGTAAAATAACAGAGAGCAGGATGGAATTTATCTTACCTTGACTTGAACTTCAGATAAATTGGTGATAGTATAGTATTTAGGGCCCACTATCTCTGCTGAGTAGTCTATTCTGCTCTATTCTTCTTATTGACAGGAGAAGCTTCAAAGTTAAACATATAGAGTAAAGATGTGATAATTTGAAGCTGGCAATCAAGGATTTCCACAGGCCATGTATTGGAAATATAGTAGGAATCCTGAACATAAAGTAAAGGATCCCAAGTAGATTCCCTGGATAGCAATTTGAATGTGTTAAAAGAGAAGTAGTCTTTAGATATTTGGAGAAAAAATTACCAAATACTCATGTAGCATTTTGATTACTATTGTCTGCACCCTTTTTGAATATTACATAGCTGATTCATTGGGATCCATAGAGAATGTGAATGTCCCTTAATCACTAAACAATTCTTGACACATGTTTGACTGTCCCATCTTCAGTGGCAAATACCGGTTCATATTAATATCAATAAACATTATGAAATATATAAGTACCTACATTCAGGAAATCTAAGGATATTACAAAATATACTAATTATCTGTATAACACCTTGTTCCTGTGTGTTAGATAACTAGACACCCCTAAGATGGCTATGAGGATTAATATTAGTGTTCCTATTGACAGCTTCAGTATAGTTAAGAATAGGTAATGCTTTGCTTTTTGAATGTGTAGGGAATATTAATGATTGTAATCTATTAGTCAAGTAGAACAAGAGCTTACTTAGTAAGATGAAACACCAATTTGATGTGTCTAGCATTGAAATAAAGGAAACATAATGACTTTCATCTGTATTTGACCTGCACTTCCTAATAAAAGAGTGCAGGGTAAGGTTTCCACCCTGTGCTAGAGTTAGGGTGTCTGAAAACTTTTGAATCATACCTAGAAGATTTTTGATACTCTACAAATCATTCAAGGAAGAAAAAATTGCAAGCTCTGCAATTCTGGTTAGGACATCATGGGTGAGAATGGGAGAAAGACAGTCAACCTATTGAACTTGAGTAAATTCTAAGCTGCTGGTATCCTTAGCTGTCGCTTCCATTTCCTCCTCCTTCCATTCCTCTGATAGCTTAGGTTTCACTTTTAGATTCTCTACTACTTCTCAATGCTGTCTTTTCCTAGGTGGCCCTTCAAAATGATCTACCTTCTCCTCATCCCTGTAGCAGATCTTATGCTCAGTAGAACCACTTACCAAGTGCTTAGATGCTTTAAGACAAAAACTCCAGTGCTTGAATCTTATATATCTAGGGTTGGAACATGTAATTATTCAAGAAGAGCTCAGTGATTTTAAATTCCTTAAGGCTGATGTATGACTAATCACTAAGTCATATAATCTATTATACTTGAGAAGAACATCAAGAAGGTCATCCAAATAAACTATGTCAACTATGAATGTAATATAGTTAAGCACTGCAGTATTGCTCTCATAGATCAGCCACTTTTTGGACCAGTTTGTAACTCATACAAAGTTAGTGGAAGGACTGAGATTCAGAAATGCTTGATATTCTGCAGAGAGAGCCTCACTACAGGGAATCTTGTCATTAGATTGTTCCTACAGATAAAGAACTGATTCAATAAATGACTGCTCCATCCTCTATATCAAGATTTTTACTACTTTCTTTATTAAGAAGGTGTTGCTTAAGAGGAGTCAGCTCAGTGCTTTCTTGGCTGTTTTCAAGAGTCCCAATATGGTTTTTATTGGTATTTGAGTTTAAGTTATATCTGTAGCTTTGTTTTATTACCTTGACTTATCATTTGCACTTCAGTTATTGGTAGAAAAAGAAAAGAAAAGCCTGATATGATGAGGTTGATAGGACAAATGCAAAGTAAATTGAAAGTGTCTTTACAATGAGGTTTACAGTGTGGGGAAAGCAGTATGAATGTGATGCTCTTCCATAAAAGCTTGGAATAAGCTTTTGCATATAGTCAGCTGCAGAGTTGCAGTTACTGGCATTGTCTATTGAATATGAACCACAAATACTTTCAACGATATACCTTCTTTTCAATTCCAATGTGTTGGAGACAATCAACAGTAACCTTTACAAGGTACTCTTTTGTATGACTTTGCATGAGACTAGAAAATGAATCAAATACAATAACATAGCACCATATAACAAGTAAATACATATCAGATGAACCTGAGTATTGATCATCAGATCTTGCTGTGGTGAAACTAAACAATGACAATCCTTACCAAATTAGCATTCAACCATAAAGTGGTCTGTTATCTAAGATAAATGTGAGAATTAAAAGTCTAGCCAGTAATTTAAGTAATGCATGTAGTTGCAGATTGGCACCATAAAGTCATTTGCCTCTACTCTATTATTTGTCTCCATTCTATCATTTATCAATAATTCTAACTAGGCAGATACAAAACTTAGTTAATTATTTTTTAATCCTCATTCCTATGTTAAATATTATTTACATCACAGTCTTTCTATTACCATCACTATGTTTAAGTTCATTGAATTTGTTTGATCTACTATATTACCTACTACATATCATATTCTAACTTACTTAGACTTGTACTAGCTTATACCTCTGTTACATATCTAGACATATCTAAACAGACAAATAGACAGATAAACTCTGAAATTCAAATTCTTATATGCCCTCACTTTTTCACTAATATCAATTGAGCATCAATAAAGTTCATACTATATACTAGCCTTTGTGTATGAAATTCAGACTCATAGAGATGCTAACAATCAACTGTATTTCTTGGAAAACCAAATTATGGAAAAATGTGTATGTAGTTAACTACCATAGCCTGAACCTATATAGAAGATCATTTTCCAACAGACAGCCTATTTTACAATATATAATAAGAGTCCAATTGATCTGAATCACTTTTTATCAATATTTAATATTTTTCATATTGAATCTAATGTTTTGATACTTAGACTTCATGTTAGCTAATTGAATATCACATGTGCTCATTGACAATAATTTTGGGAGGGTGGCAGACTCTAGAAAGTTGTCTATAAATGTTTGGATTTATGTAATGCTGCAGAATATTATAAGTATTATTATAGACAGATAGTATATAATAAAGCACACAAATAAGTGAGTCCTCAATAGAGACTGGAAGCCAAAGATACATCTATAACTGGCTATGAGAATATATAGTTGAGGATAAGTGATGAAGGAGGTGTAGATGTAATGGAACTCTTAGAATTGAACAAGTTAGTCAGGAGTATTATTATCATGTTAGTCTAGGTTATCAAAAACATTAATTGATTCAAGAAAGCTGACATGCCATTACTAGTAACAGTAAGACATGAAACCTCAATATCTGTTTGCTCATTTTCTTCTAATTTATCTTCAACAATAGCTTTATCTTCACACATATCATGAAGCTACTACAAAATATTGAGGTGAGAGAGTTATCCAGAGTATTAATAGGTATAGAAGTAACAATGTTTGATTCAGCCATGTAATAATTCAAGGTGGTTCATCATACATAGAATGTGTTTGGACTCAACTCTTATGTATTATATTGCTTCAGCAACCTTTGCTAGTGACTTGGTATGTAATAATGTGCCAAACTTCTCAATTTATAGGGCCTTTGTCATATCCCATGTTCTGGACCCGGACCTATCACACACATTATTTCCAGACATCTGGATCCAACTGACTTCTACCTATTATCTGGACCCGACCCGCGTCTAACTTCCGTGCCTTATCCCTTTGAACGTTCCTTCTCCAGTTAGACTATAATCCTTTTCCGTATCTCATTTCATTTCCGCCTTTATTTTCCTCTGTTCTCATTTCCATCTTCATTTACTATTTTCCAATAGACTAGTGTTTGACTCCTTAGTTCGAATATTATCTTAGACTCTGCTCATTCCCTCCTCCATCCAACTTGAGTTCTCTCTCGTCGATCTCCACTTGTCTTAGGATTGACTCCTATAGACTTGTCACCTCTGCCTCTACCTCGGGTAGTCCTCCGCTGTTTCCTTTCTAGTTTGGACATTGTCCAGATTAGTCTTATCACCTGTTCCCGAACATCTGCCGGAATTCCCATGCATCGGACATTAGACTCCAGATATTGTCCAGCAACCTTCAGACATCATTTGACAGCCTTCAGAAGTTTGGGACACATACTTGGGTAAGAGGCGCAGCACACGAGCTGAAGCCATGCCCTTCGGATCTGACCCTTGAGCATGTTCTTAACAGCCTTTAGGGATCATATGAATTTTTAATTTAATTTAATTTTCTAAGCCTAGGTTGTGTAAAAGTGACATGAGAGAAAAACAACATCCAGAAAGACAATTCATAGTGCATTTAACTTGTAAGTGTCTTTTTATCAGCCTCATTTTAACCTATTGCTTGTTTCCAGTGACCAAGAAAATTCTGCAAAAGTGGCCTATTATAATCTACATGAGTAGCTTTTGTAGATTTCTGAGAAATGAAATACAAAAACCACCAGAATGTCTTCTTTAGCATCATTGATGACTATGCCAATGAAGAGCAACAATTGAATATATTGATACCAAAAGTTCCATAGAGAAGTAGGTTCTTATAACCATATATCACCAGACTATTTTCTGCTGTTCTGAAGTAGAGATAACAATTATAAAGTGATCTGAAGAGTCTTTTCTATAAGGCTTGTATATAGGCAGACATTAGTGAGTGTAGAGTCAGCTAGGCTGAAATTAGATGATTGGAATCACTTTTCGAGATTCTCCTTAGCTGCTGAATGTTATAGTATACTAAGTGCAGCAAAGTACATAAAATAAAAAGAGGGAGTTTTATGATCATTAAAAATAAACCAATGGTGGATATTACTAGGGGCATTACCAAATGTTTCTTTTGCAAATTTATGGTAGTATTATTGGAGTTGAGTTATTGAAACCTGCAGCTTCACCACACTAAGAGCATAGGTTCAAATTTTAGCATATAAGCTTATCAGAGGATTATAATTTATCACAATGAGGAATTAATGTGGTCAAATATACCAGCAATCTTGTTAATGTACTTAGTAAAGTACATATAGTCACTGTCATTATATAGAATATTTATAAATGAGTTCGGTTAAATATATAGATTAGGGATGGATACAACAGGGTGCAGGCAATGCAGGAAGGTGCAGGAAGTGAGCTGAGGGCATTGGGAAGCAAGGAGAATAGATAGGAGACCTATAGATAAGAGACTGATAATAAATCTGGATGCTGATAAGAGATGGATGTGAAGATTGGATTTCTGGGAGCAATGGGCTTGACCAGAAGCGATACAGCAGTGTGTATGGGGGCTTCTGAAGGCACAAAACATGATGGGAGACACCCCAAGTCAGATATGTGATGAATAGACCTCAATATGAGGTGAAAGTGTGAAAAGGAGTACACTATGGGCTCAAAATTGATTGATCTCCAACTGATCTTCCTTATCACTTATGATCCAGATGCTCTACAACAACTCTGATGTGCTCAAGAGGGTTTTCAGGGTCACAGAAGACAATGATGAAGACCAATAAGGCAGCAGGTTGCAGGGGATTGAGATATGGAAGAAAAAAGTTGAAGATAATAGGAGATATGTGTAGATATGAGTCAGGTCTCAAAAAGGGAGATTAACTCAACCTCCTGTGAGCTGATTAGGGCAGGGAAGATGCAGATGGGAGTTTTCAATGTTAGGACATTTAATGGTGAAGGAATTAAGTTGATATTTTTAGTAGATCTTAAGCTATAGTGATTGATGTGGCACTTGTAACAATAGGTATTGAATTAACCTTCGGTACCTTTATCACATAGATGAATTCTACTCTCAGGGGAGATGGGCAAGCCAGATCCATGCAGAAACCTCTCAGCATCCCAGACTTGCTCTTAGAGTTCCACGATGCTGATGGTAGATGTTTACAGCTGTGGAACACAGAGATAACTTTTTCACAGACAGAATACAAAGCTCTCACAAAACGACAATGTGGGGCAAATCTAAGTAAAGACATACAAGTTATAATGTTACCCTCCATTTCAGAAAAAGAACATTATCACTCACCATCAGTGTCCTCTGTGGTTTCTCAAAGTATCGACAAAAAGACCAGGAATGCAGTAGTCAACTATTGCAAATGGCTTCACAAGTGCAACAACCCTGTCTTTGGTAAAGTGACAGGGTTTAAGCACACTTGGATATTGCTCACCGTTATGATTAAGGTTTGGCTTCACTATAATGACGGACAATTCAACATACTAGATGATAATCTCACATATTTCACAAGTGCAGTAAGTTCCACCTCCAGTCTCAAGTGCAATCTTACCTGATGTTGATTATAGCAATTAAGTCCTGACATGGACAAAGTCAGCCTTTGAGCAGTACAAAATATAGTCACTCACACACTATTGAAGATCAGAGATTGCATGCTGCAACATTTTGATGCGGTGTCAGAGGAAGAAGACAATGAGTTGGATGAATCAAATGAAGAAGAAAATGAGATCAAAGAAGAGGATGAGGATGAAGACCAAGAAGAGGACAAGTCCAACATCATTCAGGAATTCAATGATAGGTATAATTTTCAAATTTATCATAATATACAACACAGAGCACTTACATATGACAGTGTTGACTCTTTCAAAGCCACTCATGTGTGGACCCTCCCTGAATTGCCTATAGACTGGGACAGCATTTTTTTTCATCTTCAGAATGCTATAAGGCAAACTGGATACACCTATTATGCCACATGACATGAGGCCTTGATTCAGAAGCACAAAGCCAGACAATTATAGGTGGCATGATCTGGACTCCTCCTGATGCTTTCTGAAAGGCATTCAGATCAAAAAAATGGTGATAATTAACGAGAATATGATGGTAGGTAACTGACAATCAAATTTTCATTATCCAGTTCTCAGCTTTTTTGTTTATCCTTAACCCTTTGCCCTGCATCCTGCATCTCTGCCTCATGTTTCCTTAATGTCTGTGAGCATCACATGATATTGTCATGTAATATTCAATTAGTATACATGTAGTTGATCAAATATATATACTAGTTATATACAATATCAATTATATATATATATATGTATATAGCATATATTATGAAGTAATAACTTCTGCTGATGGAATGGTACTAAGTGCAGAAGTGTATAATATGTATGTGATCACATCTTAGAGCCTGGACAGCTACATTTATTTCTCAGTTTATTTTGTTCGTAACAATATATACAAATAACTGTGACAAAGTCGGCATATTACGCACTGTATAACATCACACCAAGGCTGAAATGCCTCCAGCTAATGAAATTTGGCAGTTCCATATATTGCAGATGGCAGCTGCAATGATCGCTCAACTTATTATGGGCCTTATAATTGCATATATGACTCCTTTTCTTGAAAGACAACCCTACCATATATCAGTACTCACTGGACATGCATGGGTGCAGGAACTCATCAACGGACACCCTGACCAGATCAAAACTGAACTCGGAATGAGGGAACATGTCTTCCATGCGCTCATAAACGAGCTTCAGACCTGTGGGCTATGTGACTCAAAATATATTCTGCTTGATGAGCAAGTCGCTATATTTCTCTATACATGTGTGACAGGGCTTTCAAGTCGCCATGTCACAGAACATTTTCAACACTCCCATACAACCACACAGAAGTTTGTCCATACTATTGCAAGATATTCATTGTCTCACATGCTGCATCAGATATTTCAAGAAAGTCCTGCTCGCTCTGTCTTCAGCTCCCTTCTACAATAAGTTTGTCTATCTACCACAGGAGGATGCACCTATTCCACCAGAAATATCTGGGAACCTGAAATTTTTTTCACACTTTGAAGGGGCACTTAGAGCCATGGATGGCACACACATCGCATGTTGTCTATCCACAGCAGAAAGGCAGCTGTCTCAAAACTGAAAAGTTTTGTCAGCCAAAATTGTCTTACATGCTGTTCATTTGATCTTTGGTTCCAGTATGTGCTCAGCGGTTGGGATGAATCGACCTCAGACTCAACTCTATATAATAATGCCCATCTCACTGACCTATACATTCTGCAAGGAAGATACTACCTTGCGGATGCTGGGTTTGGAATATGCTACTCACTTCTTGTTCCATACCAAAGTGTTTGGTACCACTTGACTGAGTGGGGTTGAGCTGCAGTTCAGTGAGTGATATTTCACTTGAACTATTGATTTTCTCATGAATGGCAGGCTGAAGAATTCAAAAGAAATATACAACCTTTGGCATGCTTAGGCTCGAAATGTGATTGAGTGAATATTTGGTGTTCTCAAGAGGTGGTTCATGATACTCATACATCCACTGGAATATAGATGTTGACACAAGCCAGAATTCCCCCAGCACTTTGTACCATTCATAACTTCATCCAAATTTTCGATCCAAAGGAAATGGAAGAATTTGCTGTCGAGGATCTCGTGGACCTTGGTACAGGTGAGCCAAGGGGTGATCTTGCTAAAGGACTGGAAGGCTGTACTGAAAGGCAAAAGGCGACAGAGGACAGAGATCGTATTGCAGATGCTATGTGGAGGGACTACAATAGAGTTTGTTGTGCTCGTCAGGACATGACAGGATGAGTGCACAATGCCTATACTACCTAGACATTCTATTTGTTGATATATTTGATCTTGTGGTCAACAAAAGACCTCCTTGGCCCTTTATCAGACATGACCATATATGTGTCAGCAGCACTGACATCCACCTAAAAAGCTTTGATCAGTGCGGCATGCTATCATCATCGAGATGAGTTTCTAGAAGTTGAGCACGTCACATTGCTGCCTGCTTGTGCTAAGGTGATAAGGCAATAGCTGATTTTTCTGATTGTGTTGCTTCATAAAAGATGTCAGTGAACTCTGAAAATTGATCATTTATTGCATAGAGTGCATTGGCTGATCTGCTGGCATGCTGACATTTTGATTGTAGACCAGAAGGACAAGACCCAGAAGGAGTAAGAGACGGAGTCAAAGACATGGCCACAAACTTTTGTTTTGAAGGAGGAGGAGGAGTCACTTCTCAAGGAATAATATCTTCTTCTTCGTCATCATCTAGTCCAGTCAATGAGTCTCTCTCCACAATCCTCTCAACATCTCCCTCAACCACTAAGTCCCCCAGGTCTCCCATCACAGGCGCTGCAGGCTCATTCTCAACAATATCAATACCTGGGCCTTCGCTGTTGACGTTGTGATAATCATGTTGTGATTGGAAGGTTTCCTGGCCTGCATGAAAAGCATTGGTGCTGCATGAGATCTGTGTGCGCAAAAGATTGTCCATCTCATCAAAGTGTTTCCAGCCTTTGTTGTGAAAAGGGCTTTGTATTGGGACATGTATTTGGAAATGCAGTCCAACATGTGGCATCAGCTGGGTCAATATTTGCACCAAGTTTGTTGTCCCACGAAAAGCCAGATTGCGATTTGATATCAATGATAGCAGTATGCTTTTTCTTGCACTGTAGTAGTCAGACTTTCAATCAATTTGAAAATAATAATGCATGTACCATGATCTATTTGTTAATATAGCCATATTTTGTACCTAACCCATTTATAGATATCCTATATAATATCTTGCAAGCAATGAGTGGTGGCTCAGAGATGGATAGTTTGTTCTGTTATACTTGTGTCTTATCACTATCATCCTTATCAGCCCCATCCTTATTGACTTGCAAGGATATATGTTAGAAGATTGTGGTGCTAATGCAAATGAAAAATTATAACTGGCCTATTATAGCATTAGGATCTGTGAGCCAACAGGCTTCTAGCTGAGCGCATCACTACCATGTTGGACAAGTCCAGCTTTGCAATGGCCTTTTGGGGTGAGTGTCTTGCAGCTTTGATTCATGTATGAAACAGGTGCCTCACTGCTGTAGTGGATAATATCATACCCTATGAACTGTGGCATGGGCAAAAACCTAATGTCTCCCACTTGAGAGTGTGGGGGTGCACTGCCTATATGCATGTGCTGAAGGACAAGTGCTCTGTGCTTGAGTCTTATATGGAAAGTGTGTATTTATTAGTTATCCAGATGACTATAAAGGCTGGAAGTTCTATAACCCCACCTCCAAGTGCACTCTTATTTCAGAGTGAGCTGACTTCAATGAGAGGCACCTGCTTCTCTCCAAAAGGCCTACTAGTGCGCTTCAGCCCTCCTCTTCCTTGCCCACCATTGAGTCTAGAGTGATTCCAGACTTTGATGATGATGATGATGTCAATTCTGATGAGACACTGACTTATGGAGGGGAGGGGGTAATATATCTGCCAGATCCACCAGTTCCGCCTGCCATTATGTCAGCACCCCTTGCATTGCCTCTTAAGTGTGCAGTCAATCCAGCTGTCCCAAATGTTCAACCTAGTGATAGACCTGGTGTCTTAGGGCCTGATCCAGCATCTCCTCAGCCTCTTGCACACGCACCAGTTATGCCAGAGATTCCAGTTCCAGCTTCTCCTATGCCTGTCTCTCCAGTTGGTATTAGTGCCAGACTGCCAGCATGAGACCATTGCCCTCCTCACAAGTGGTGTAAGCTCTCTAATACGCAGTTAGATGATGAGGTAGATGATAATATGGAGGATACTAATATGGGCTTTGAGGTGTGCTACTCTGTGGCTGCCTCAGCTGAGCCAATGTCATTTGCAGAGGCCCTGTGTCATTCTAATGCAGAGCAATGACACCAAACTGCACTTAAGGAGTTGGCTACTCACCAAAGCAATGGGACTTGGAGATCAGTTAAAAGGCCAAAAAACCATAAAGTCATTGGCTCCAGGTGGGTGTTTAAAGTCAAGCACAATGCTGATGGCTATGCCCACCATTCACATTGTCCTTACTATAGCTGCCATTCATGACCTCCACCTTTACTCTGTTGATGTCTCTCATGCTTATCTCAATAGAGAGATGGACTGTGAGGTCTACATGAAGCAACCTGAAGGCTTTGCTGAGGGCGACCCTAAGAGACTTGTATGTCTTCTGAACAAGTCCATCTATGGCACCAAGCAGGGAGGCAATCGCTGGAACAAAAAGATGAGAGCTGTGCTCAAGTCTCTTAGATTCAGACAGACATACTTGGATGCAGCAATCTATTTGTATTCTTGAGGTGAAGACCACATCATTCTGCCTGTCTTTATGGACGACATGACTGTGATAACAAAACTTCTTTTATGTCTCAAACTGAAAAGGCCACATACACTGGGGCAAATCACAACCAATATGGCAGCACAACTTACAGCTCAATACCACACTCATTGTCATATCCCGTATTCTGGACCTACATCCGATGATGTTCCCACACCTCATTCAGACCTCTGGACCCCATGTCCATGTCTCTAGACCCAATCCTCTATCTGTCTGGATCCCTGTACTCCTGCATCTGATATCCACATCTTCAGATCTCTGGATCCAACCTATGCTTCATATCCGGACCCAAACCTTAAATTAGCGCTCATTCTCTTATGGTAATCACCTGTCTCCGGTCTTTGGTTATCTCTGTTTCCATTTTGCTTATTGATCCTTGGACAAGTTTCATCTCCAGGTTCATTTCCTTATGATCTGTCTTATTTACTAATACATTTCCACATGCTTGTACATAGCCTTACCCCTCTGCTTACTGATCTGCACAGACTTGCCTCTAGTATATAAACCCCAGTAGATACTCCTGTATTTCTTTGGTCTGAATATCATATTAGTCCTTGCACTAGTCTTCGCACTAAGTCCTTATATTAAGTTCTAGTTCTCTGACTTAGTTAATATCCATCTCAGGCCTAGGGAAAAATTACCTAGGCCGGAGCTTCACTTCTCCACTCCTTCAATCCTCTGCTCATCTGATCCTCCATTCCTCTGAGTTTCCAGAAGTTCCTCCGGATCTTTCCCACAGTCCTCCAGACCTATTCTGCTTTGGACTTTGTCCTTGCAGCCTCTCCTCTTTTTGCTTCTACTCAGGACTTGTCCTGAGTAGCCATTACATATATCCATATCAGGACGAAACCTCATTGTAATTTCCAGAAGTTCCTCCAGAACTTTCCCGCACTCCTCTGGAAGTCCTTCAGACTTCCTTGGACTTTCTCCAGACATCATTCTGAAATTAAGGGCACATACTTGGGTAAGGGGCATAGTGCACGAGCTGAAGCCAAGCCCCTCAGAATCAGTCCTACCCTTTGTGCATGGTCTTAATACTCATGTATTCTCTGTCTTGACCATACAAGATCAGGCATATATCATTAGATGGGATAGGGATGGAGCTGTTTATTACATCTCCTATCTGTGTTAAGAATGTGCTCAAGGATCAAATCTGAAGGGCTTGGCTTCAGCTCGTGCGCTGTGCCCCTTACCTGAGTATGTGCCCCTAACTTCTGAAGGCTGTCAAACGATGTCCAAAGGTTTCTGGACAATGTCTGGAGGTTGTCAGGTAATGTCCAGAGTCCAATGTCCGATGCGTGGGAATTCCAGTGGATGTTTGGGAACAGGTGATAAGACTAATCTGGACAATGTCCAAACTAGAAAGGAAACAGCAGAGGACTACCAGGGGTAGAGGCGGAGGTGACAAGTCTATAGGAGTCAATTCTAAGACAAGTGAAGGTCGACGAGAGGTCTAAGATAATATTCGAACTAAGGAGTTACATAGATTCTACAGGGTTTATATACTACTGAGGACTTATCGGAGAGTCAGCCAGCACAGTCTGAAGCTATGCAAGGCTGTGGACGGAGCATATGAAAAAGTCAAACACTAGTCTATTGGAAAATAGTAAATGAAGATGGAAATGAGAACAGAGGAAAATAAAGGCGGAAATGAAATGAGATACGGAAAAGGATTATAGTCTAACTGGAGAAGGAACGTTCAAAGGGATAAGGCACGGAAGTTAGATGTGGGTCGGATCCAGACAATAGGTAGAAGTCAGTTGGATCCAGATGTCTGGAAATGATGTGTGTGATAGGCCCGGGTCTGGAATGCGGGATATGACAATCTGTTATAATACAGAGCCACACTTAGCCAATTTTTTCCATCATTACACCTTGATACCAATACACACCTGCCAAGGACTCTAGCATGTTACATTGATATTTCCTGGACTATTGCAATTGGTCTTCTGCCTGTTGGCCATGGTACACATAATGTCCTGCATACAATCACCAGCTGCTTTTGCTCCTTGACATCACTTGGCATTAATTTGCATTTCTTTCTGCCTGTGAAACTGCAGTTGATGTATTTAGTGCATAACTGCCTGAGTACTGCACCAAGCAGTCCAGTTGTTGGCTTGTGACATGGACATTTCACATTTGAACCTCAAAAAACCAAACATGACCACTCTAAACAGTTTGCAAAGGTTCAATTCAGGGTTTGTTGACTCTGGTAAAACTAGACCCAGGTTTGGCACTTGTGCCCCCACTCTCAACCTTGCCTCTATACTCATCACTTCACCATTACTAAAAATCTTCTCAAAAAACCCTTCTATATTGTCACACCATTTTGTTTTCATTTTCTCGCCAAATGGTTCCTGGTTCTTGCTCAACACCCGCTGAACCAGATTGAACCAGACCACAGCAGCACTACTTGGACCAGTGTACCTTCATTTTGTCTGTTAAAACATTGAAAAAAAATTCATGTTTCAATGATTTTCTGTGTGCGGGACATGATGCAAAAATTCATCATGTTCCTTCAAGGATAATGCTATATTTTCCATCTATTGTGTGCAGAAAACAATGTATAATTTGTGCATATTCTGAGGCAGAGTATCCTGCAATTATGTTTCATTTTTTTCTCTGAACATAATAAATGTTTTTCAAGTGTTGTGCAGGAGGAATATACTGCAAACTTTATGTATTTATTCTTACAAAACATGGGGCATGTTTCATAAATTTCCTCTTATCAAATATACAAATGAAAGTTTGAAAGTTTCTTTGCTTTTCCTTAACAAAACATTGTCAAAATATATTTCATTATTTGTTATATGATTTTTTAATGTTCTTGAATCAAACATATGGTGAACAGGATGAAGTAATTGAGATTTTTGATACACAGAACATTGGAAAAACAGAGGCAAAAAATTTAACATGATTGTAAATTGTTATTTGAGGAACAATGAATGAAAAATATAGACTGTTTCTTGAGGGAAAATGACTCATTTTTAGATTATGTCTTGCATACAGAAAATCTTCAATACATTCATTATTTTTTTCAATGTTTTGATACACACAATGCAAGGAAATTTCTATCTTCTAATTCAATGTTTTTTAGATGTTTTGTGGAGGAAAATGAGGAAATGCCTGCAGTGTCTGTATTCACTGAGTTTTATGTTGACCACACTGAGCCTTTAAAGGTGCTGGAACATTACAAGAATAAAGATCAATGTCAGAAATTTCCAGAGATGCCTTGTGAGTATTCTGTATTGGGACACTATTTAGGTAGTATTGGAAGTAAATTCCCAGGGGGTGACTTACTTGCAAGTGTGCCTAGAGCACTTCCAAGTTGATTCCAATGTATTATCAATACTGATTCAAATTGCTAACCTTGCCTCATTGATTCCAAATCTTGACTTCTCCCATCATTCTCTAACTGTATATACTGCTATTAACATGGCCCCAAACCGATGAAACATGGACCGGTCTAGTGTAAATATATTGCTTCAACATCATCCAACAAGCAAGTCAGTTGTCAATATTGTAATAGCCCATACTCAGCATGTAGGATTAAATCCCATGAACAAGGATGCTTGAGGAAATGAAATAAAAAAAACAATGAGAAGGATTTTGCAGCACTCGCAGTATGTGCAGTGGAGGAGGAACTGCACAGGAAAGGTAAGTGATCACACATCCTGTCTTCATTAACATGATATTATTGACAAGTTTTACTGATAATAATTCTCGCATAATTGTTAGAGGTCCATCAAGAGAAAAGACAGCACCATCATAAGGAGCAGATGATGATGTCTTCTGTTGCTACTGCCACTACTGTGTTGGTCCCAAATTCAGGAATAGTCCTGGATCTGGATCACTTGCCCAATTAGCCTGATCAATGGTTTGACATCAGCTCTACTACAGGTCTGTCATTTTAAGGCAGTCAAATGTCATTGATATGATGAGTATCAGTGGAGATGCATGCCAATGTATGTATTGTTATTCTTATTCATGATGTGCTCCCTTTCTGATTTTAATTGCAGATTCAGAATCAGATACAAGCATGGGAATCCCTGCGCATATCA
Organism: Suillus fuscotomentosus; assembly: GCF_016647785.1. Lineage (NCBI taxonomy): Eukaryota > Fungi > Basidiomycota > Agaricomycetes > Boletales > Suillaceae > Suillus > Suillus fuscotomentosus. Next base: position 230,149 of record NW_024539553.1, on the reverse strand, counting down.
CCCTATCATTAGTCCCAATTGCACCTTCAACTTGCTCCAATCTCAATACCTTCAAGATGGAATACCACCCACACAGCGGCCATGTGACCTCTATAGACACATTCTTCACCTTTAGATACAAAGAGCATCAACAGTCATCTGTCATCAATGATGAACCCTGGCAGCCTTTTTCCTGTCGTGCGGACTTTGAGCTTGCTGAACTTGCACACCAGGCTACCTTGAACAAGAATCAAACAGATGAGCTGTTGTGGCTCATCTGGAGAATTGCTGATGGCCAAGCCAAATTTACGTTGAAGTCTCATGGCAATGTTTTGAAAGCCTGGAACAGGGCAGCCGGTCAAATGACACCTGTGAGAGAAGAATGTAATTTCATTTTATTGCAGTCATATTATATGTTCTCTTAGTTCGAGAAGCACACCATCACCGTCCAGCACAAGTGTGAGGATCTTAAGTATGATGTATATACATGGCTATTGTGGGACTGGGCCTTAGACTTGTTACAAGACCCACTGCTGGCACCCCATTTTTTTTGGATGCACAGCAGTCATACAAGCATAATGGGACACATTACAAGCACTTTGTACATGAACCTTGGACTGGAGACCATTGGTGGAAAGTTCAAGTATGCATGTCTTTTGTATTATCGTCCATTTGTGATTCTAAATGATATCCTTCTTTGCATATTAAATCTGACAGTCATCTTTGCCTGAAAATGGTGTCCCATTCACATTTATATCATATGCAGATAAAACACATCTATCTTCTGCCTGTTTTAGAAACAACAATACAGCGAGGCACAAACAAGGCTCCAGACTGTATCTATAAATGTTGTAAGGTCACACATTACCTAGTCTGCTATACTTGAGATGACAAGTGTGTTCGACCCTAAAGGGGAAGTGAGTGCAGCAAGGATCTAGTAGTATGCGCTGAAGGTGGTACTGGTTGGCCAATGTGAAGCATGAGAAAGTGCAGGTGTGCATGAGACACGAAGGCATGGGAACATGTGCGCGTACTGTGCGAAGCGCAGGAAAGCACATGTGTATATGCAGAAACAAGAGAGAGTAAGAGTGAATTTGCTTAAGTGATGATATGATGTAAGATAAGAGATGTGAGATGCGATGTGCCAAAGAATAGATTTCAACTATGTTCTGCTAGGTAGTAAGTGGTGAAAGTTAGGTCAACCAAAAGGTGTCTACTGCTGGCACTTATATATGGCACCTAAGCGCTGTCATGTGGAGCTGAAGCGCTACCGAGTAAGGTATGTAAAGATATATGTAAGTAAGGGTCCATGATAAAAATAAAGGTGGAACAATATGCAAATAAGGGAAATGGAAATATACGCACTAGAGAGCTTGGTGGACAGTGGATGGATGCTTCTGGATGGCTGGCGCTATAGGGCACTCAAGCGTGGGAAAGTGTGCGTGCGCATATACATCGTGAAGTGCAGGAAGTGTGTGCACATGGCACACATTGCGTGGGGAAGCTGCACCTCATATAGGAATAGCTGTGGATAGCACACAGAGTGGTGCTGCAAGTTCGTGCCATGTACTCCCTAGTGAAAACTGCCATATCACGCAATGAGAGGCATGAGTCTCTACACCATACAGTCAAAGCCTACCCTGTCTTCGCATGATGTGGAAACTTGCCTGTCAATATTAGGAACACAGATGGACTCGGCGGTGGGCAAATGGTTGGCTGGCTCCCAATAGTAAGTGAAATTAGTCTTACTTTCAAGTTTCATTGGTGAAGGAGTTCTTTTGCGCAGGTTCCTGACAACTCTGATGAGGATGGAAAACTCACGTATGTCAATCTCAAATGTGTCATATGGCACAAGGCATTCTTCAAGCTACTGGAAACTATTATAATCTATGCTGAGACAGGGTATGTGTACATGTGCTATGACAGCATCATGAGATGGCTGTATGTGTTCATCTTGCTCTTATTGGCCGATTATAAAGAGCAGTAATGTCATTTTGAACTATTTTCTGTTGGTGTTTTCTGATTTAATCTTAGGTGCATGATGGTGCTAATAAGAGGAACCAATTGTCACTGTCCCTGTCCTATCTGCCTCATCCCTTCAGACAAACTCTACAACAACACTTCTACTTATCCAACTTGATCATCCAAAGATGCAAAAGCTTTGGTGGAGCTATGGACTAGGGACCATGTAGCTGGAGAAAAGACACCCAAAGAACAGGGCCTACGGCCTATTGAGGTCAGCATCTGCAATCAAATGTACTCATAATTGGCCCCCATTAATGACAACACCTTATAGAATGTCTTCTGGAAAGTCCCAAACTCCAATCCTCACTACACAATTTCGCAGGACCATTTACATGTGTATCATATGGGTCAATGGAAACATCTTTTTGGTGAGCTCAAACAATGCCTTGCAGCCCTTGGATGCAATGCCGACAAGAAACTGGACGACCAGTGAGTTTTGATTGTCTGGACTCTTATTAAGTAACTCTATTTAATTGCTTACAGGTTCAATGCCTTCCCGTGATGGCGCAATCTAAATCATTTTGATTGGGTTACTAATATCATTTACAGTGATGGTAACAAACTTCAGGATATCTCCAAGGTACGACATCACTTCATGACAATCAGTTCTCCATTTTAATGAGTTTCTCTTCCTATAGCAAATCTTGTATGCCGCTCAGAACATACTTACACGCACAGCGGATGAAGTTGGCTATGCACTACTACAGTGTATAGCGAGCTACCTACATATCGACATGTATATTTCACTCAAGGTTCAAACTGAAAGCACAATTGCTGCAGGGAGGGCAGAGGTGTTAGAGTTTCAGAATCGCTTAGAGGTACATGACATTGTGACCCCGTGATTTACATGTACTAATAGTATCAACTCACTTGTGATTGATATCTCAGGAGTACATTAAGATTGTCAAGAAGACTGAACCAGACATGATGAAGAATTGGAACTTCCCGAAGATTCATTCTGGAAAGCATATATTCAACAATATCATGGCAAAAGGTACCGCACGGAATGTCAGCACTCGACCAAATGAGAAGCAACATGGCCCAATCAAATGTTGGTATCTATGGCAAACCAATCATAAGGATATTACTAATCAGGTATGTTGATGCATTTCTAACTCCCAATGAGTTGCTCCACACTAGTACTAACTTTGTGTAATATCAATTAACAGATTCTTGAGCTCAATCATAGGAGCATTGTCTCTGAATTTATTTGCAGCCATATCGAGTGCCTTGATGAAGCACGATGCAAACTCATACTCTCACAGGAAGAACTTAAGGACATGGATGAGGATGATGAGCCATTTGAAGAACATTTTCATCTTAATTCACCCCTCAAGAATCATACAACCCTTGCGCAGCTGGAGGAAGAGAATAAATCAATTTGTGTGTTTCACCAGTTCTGGAAGAAACTCGCAACATTTCTCAATCATTTCCTTCCCTCCCACAACACACCATTACCAGAGAAAATAACGTGGTTGAGGCTTTCAGCACAAGACAGGGTAAATGCTCTTTCCTTACTGTTATTCAAATCTGACATGATGTGTCAAAAGATCCACAAATATTGATACTTGAAAGTGAATTATGAATCTACTGCCGACTGGAAGCTAGCTACTGACTACCTGCGGTCCAATGCAAGTTTCCATGGCAAAGAGCAGCATGACTGTGCTCTAATACACACACAAGACAAGGATGGCCACGACAAAAATATCATTGTGAAGATATTGTATATATTCAAGTACAGCATTGGTGACCGCACCTTAGATCTTGTGCTTGTTCTACCCATAGATGCCTTAATTGGCCCACGTTGGCGTATGGATCAGGAATTGTGACTAACTCAACTTTGCGCACGACTCACTTCTTCATCTGAGTTTATCACACTTCATTCCATCATTTTTGGTGCTCTCCTTGTTCCAGATTTTGCTAATGATGGAGATTATTTTCTTGTAGATACCATGGATGCTGACATGTTTCTTTGTACCATACATTCATTATAGTACCCCCATCCCTACCAAGATTGCAAGTAGAACTACTCCATTTTACCGCAGCTTCCTGGTCATGTGCTCGCTTCATTACGCACCTTTCACCTGTCCAGAGTACCCTCCTTCATCTTCTAACTCACAAGTAAAGCTCCCCCATTTCATCACATATGCACTTCATCATGCCAAACTCCATTCTTCTGTAACCTTCACTACCTTCATCCTGCCCCAGAACCTCAAGGTGCCCTTTCCTACCTCATCACTCAACCCACAACAAGACATTCTGACCCATTCTATGGTCATAAGCAGGTTTCCCGATCATGTGCTTGCTTCATTACACATCTTTTACCTGTCCAGAGTACCCTCCTTTGTCTTCTAACTCACAAGTAAAGCTCCCCCATTTCATTGCATACGCACTTCATCATGCCAAACTTCATTCTTCTGTAACCTTCACTGCTTTTATCCTGCCCCAGCAACTCAAAATGCACTTTCCTGCTGGCAGGCTTTAATTCCCGTTTATGTGCTCACTTCATTATGCATCTTTTGCCCATGCAACAATTGTATTATGTATTCAAGTAAGTCGTGATGATATTGTATTTAATTTGTGTGTGTGATACTGATATGATGCTGCCACTCTATTACATCCACAGGGTTTGTTGTGACATCATCTGGACAATGCTGCAACCTTCACCGAAACCTGAAACACTCATCATTACATATTTTCAACAAGTCTGAGGCGTGTATTAACTCGTTATCTAATGTTGCATGTTATCATTATTACTTTCAAAGTATATGTTAGGGCTGATTTAAAGCTCATGCAACTGATTGAGACTCCAGTCTGCTGTTCTTAAAGTCCACTTCAATGTGCTCCTCACTCACTATGATTGATATGCCTCCAATTCAGCACAACCAAGGCAAAGACTTTACTCAAGAAATCGATGACATCAACAGCAACTCCACTGACTCAGATGGAACTGACAGCCTTGGTGATTCAGATTTGAATGATGATGCAAACTTATTGCGGATTCGGGATGTGGTTGTCACTCCAGCTGCTAATGCATCCACTCAAGATCTTCGCAAGGTAAGATCTTTTTGTTACATATGGTCAATATTTATAATCATCATATCTATTAATAGGTGCTTGAAATCACACAAAAACTCCTTCTCGACATAGACAGAAAGCACTGGGAGACATTAAAGAAGGTCACTTTACTCAAGGCTACAGTCTCAAAAGGTCAGAAGATGAAGCTTACCAAGAAAGATCTTGCCCTTGTGGCCAAGGAAGACAGCATCAGAAATTTTGGATGCAAGTTCTCAATCACACACTGCTTACAGGTCAAAACATCAATTTTTTCCTTGTGCAGGGCACCTCCCAGAATTAACCTCTTGAGCAAGGAGTGGTGGCTCTCACTACTATTGATTCAGGATGGCATCAAAGCCAAACTTTTCCAATTTATCCCACCAGCTGACCACAATATGATGGCTCATAAAAACTTTGGCTCCCATGTAAGTGTTTCCATCTGTGATCCTGCTCAATGATAAACTTATGGCCTTTGCAGTTTGTGAAAGGTGTCAACAATGTTCATGCTGAAATGCTCTTGGATGTCAAGTCATGTGCAGCAGCTATTTTTGGTTTGGATGCCAAGTTTTTCATACAAGGTTATACACAGGACATGGAGCCTGCTTGCAAATCTCTGCTCTTCAATCCCCAAGGCCTATATACAAAGTTTGCACTAGTTCTTTTCCCTCGTCCAGACCATATTGTCAGAGATGAATTTCTGAAAACTGCCAAACTCGTTTATGTAGGTTCTTCCCTTCTCTCTAAGTAGAACTAGTTAAATGGCATTTGTAGATTCTGAAAGTGTTACTCTTTGGCCAATCGTCACTTGCTGCCCATGCAGTTCCCACTCCAAAAACAAAGGCTAAAATATAGGAGTTACACACTGCAACTCCTGGTCTCATTGCAGCAGCAGCCATCATTGTATGTTTTTTCTTCCTACATTGCATAATGTTGATGCTTACAAATTTCAGGCTATATTTGTTCTATCTAGCAACAAAGAGTTGGTCAAAGTCAGCGACAAATCTCGCATACCATACAAAGACTACCATAACTACTATCGACAATCGCTCTTGACTGGAGGTGCCTGGGCAGATGGAGTTTCAACTTCTTCAACAACTTGCTGTTTGCCACTTCTTCTTCCGCTGCATTGAGTCTCCTCAATTCAGACTTGTTAGTCGGCGACTCAACAAGTGGTCCACATGACAGCTGGGAAGAAATGTTTGAGTGTGCAATGGAGACTGAAGCTGAACTACCAGAACTGGATGTCAGCCCGGTCATTGAAGTGCCTCCTTTTGCACCTCCTACTGCACCCCAATCAATCTCTGCAGCCATGCAAGGTCTAGCTTTGGCTGAGGACCATCATCAAGACCCACTACCTGTGGCAGTTAATGAGGACAAGCCAGAACTACCTGCATTAGTGCTCGAGGCTCCTGTTGCTGCCCAGAAGCCAAAGCTAAAGCCAAAGCCAAAGCTGAGGTGGAAGGGCAAGGCTGATGTTACTAATAACAATACTTCGGAAGATCAAGGTCTTGCTAACTTTGAACCATTGTCAGCATAAGTAATATAATAAATAGTGCCAAACAATTACAATGAACTTGGAATGTTTTTGAATCACACTCACTTACATTCCAACCATGATGACTAGTGATGTGTGTGGCCTGGCTTCAGGCTGTGGGCCAGGCCAGGCCAGAATAAGCCAGGCCAAGCCAGGCCAAAGGTCACGGCCTGACCATGGCTTTGGCCTGGCTCAGGATGTTGAAAAGCCAAAGCCAAAGCCCAGGCTGTGGCTTTGGTACTTAGTAAGTGTAGTTAGTAACCTCACATCTATTTTTGTTTCTCCGAAGTTTCTGTTGCTACCTGCAACTCATTTTTATATCACACCATGTCAGAAAACAGTGAGTTGCCAATTCCACATCATCATAACTTACTTTTGTGTCATAGGTGCATTTATTGTTATCTGATGTAGAGACTGACAGCTTTGTGGCCTCGTAGAGGTCTAATTTCTGATGCATGTAGACATGCTAATCATCACCCAAATCATTCCTGTCATATCTGACTCGATATGTACCAAACCCAAAAACATCGGACATCACATCAGGTTTCACATCGGTGAAGGTACAACAATTCAGATGGTGAGTCTGAACAATGTTGGGTCTTGCAGGACCTAGCTGCTATTCGACCCTAAAGGGTTTCTGGACTAGGCTTAAGGCTCAGAGGAGAGGAAATATCATAGAAAACTGCTGAGCACTCAGACTCATACTGATACTGGTGAAAAGATTGCTTGCTTATGTAAGCTACAAAAGTGCCAACATAAAATAAGGTAAAAACAGTCTCTATAAGCCCAGCCAGAAATGAATCCCTACATAGGATTTCACATCAGACTATCGGATATTGTGCGGACTCGTCCTACCTATGTACAGTCTCATTGTGCTAGCCTCACTAGGTGTGTAGTTACTTGTTTTCACATCCCTAACATTTCAGACCGCGTTATTACATGTATTCTCATGATCCGCAGTACATCATGTCTTATTACATACATAGAACATCAGATCCAAAACATTGCACTACTACTTTCGCCTATAGGGTTCCGTATTTTTATGTATCTACATAAATATTGGACTCCCCATAGCTTCTTCATCATCCAAGTAGAGGAGAGTCATTCTCCGACACTTAGGGGTCAAATCCGATATTTCGTAGTTCTTAGTTAACATTGTGAATATCATTGTTCCTTTACCATCTGTATCCTTCATCGTTATTATTGTGCACACCACTCGCTTTTCCAATGCTCACTATCATGTTACTATTAGTTTCCGATAACCCAAACCCAAACCCGACAAACCCGAAAACATCAGACATCGTAATTATACCTTCAGACATTGTTTCCTGCACTCGGATTATTGACCCCACATCACTCACTGACCCCCAAAACTATTCCCAGACCGCAGACCCCTGGGTCAAATGCACTTGTCTCACCAAGTATAGCAGACTAGGCAGTGCAAGACCACAACATAAATATATCAGTTTGGAGCCATCTTTGTATAGCCCCACTCTGTGTTGTATTCCTACACTGAGTTGGCCTACTTCATGCTCCCTACACTACTCGAACTCGAGCACATTACTTGATGTCTTCCTTCCTTCCTGCTTGTCTCATCTCATCCATCTCCTCTCCCTCATTCTCCTCACTCTCATCTGCTGTCCGCATTCATCTGAGCCATGTCAGCAGTTGCTGACATGCACTGGGCGTTTGCGCATGGTGTCTGTGGTCTCTTCCATTCCCCTTTGTTTGGGTCTGGCCATAATGAACCACTGTCCCATTGGCCTTGAAGTGGTGTGCCAGGAGTCCAGAAAAACCCAAATGGCCAAGTAGGCAAATAGCACATCTCCTATATGACAAGGTCAGTCATTTTGCAAACAAGTAACTTGACTTTGTTACCTCAAAACCACAGGCCAGTCGGCACTTCACCCACACGCTCCAGTCCAACCAGGAGATTAAATGCATCACATCCTCCTTCTATTTGCCCATGAGAGTATGTATGTGATCAACTTCAGGGCACTGTTCTGGTCGACTCCTAAATTCATTCTGGAAGCCCACATCTTCATGATGATGCAACATATTTCATGTGTAGTGTCCTGCGCCGCCTGCAGGAGCAAACGTTCGGAGGGCATCAATGATATTCCACAATGCGCTATGGAGGCCGTGTGCGATACAGCACATTCCAAAATGTTGTAGTTTGCTGAGTCATTTACATCACTAATCTTTACAACTCACATGTCAGGCATAGCTCATACTCACTTTGTCAGAATCACAAATTCCCTACTTGAGCCATGGCTCAGGCCAGAGCCATCTGAAGCCAAGCCAAAGCCGTGGCTTTTGGGCCAAGCCGGGCCAGAACATCACTAACATTGATGACACTCATATGCCATTGTCCCTGTCGTCAACTCCCATCTTTCCTACAATTTGTCATGCTCAGGTTACTGCCATGTGTAATTTCATCATGGAGATTCTCATTGGGTAAAGGTAAGTACACAATGCAGTTTCCGTTCAGCCCTTGACACTAACATATTGCTATCCTTCTTTATAGGCACTAATAGTAACCTCAGCCATGTCGCTGCATCAAATTATGTGCCACAAGCACCCACAATCTCTGGTGCTCCTCAGGTACAATTGCAGGAGCGATGTTTGTGGCCAGTTCTGATATGGTAAGCTCTTACATTTGCACCAAATCACTGACAAGGCTCGCGAGTTTGGCACCAGTCCTCTTTTTGACAAGATCCTTCCCTTGCTCATGGAACATATTCTTGAGGATCAAGAGTGCCACCTATTTGTGAAGGTCATTGTGTCCTGTACAAGCTCAATGATCTTGTCCATCCGTACATTCACAAAATTCTCATTGTTATTTTGCATCTTCACTGAACAACTGTTATAGAACCATCCTCAGCATTAGATTGATGATGCAGGTCACACATGCATCTGGTGTCTCAGCACTGTGATGCCGCCCTCCACCTGCCCTCAGTTTCTCATATGGACCTCTCACACCCTCCCGCCATCAGCACCCTCATGCCCTCCTGTTGTCTTGTACCCTCCTGTTGTCTCATACCCTTGAACCCAAAAAAATACATCTGCTTGCATTCATTGTCACCTTGTATTTCCTTCTTTTGGATCCACCCCTGGCTATGCTCAGTCCAGCCCAACCACCCTAAGATTGTGCACCAACAAACAGCAGCCAAAGGTGGTGTCAGTATTCAGGGATTGAAGTACCTTATGCTATTAGTATTGTGTATTGTTAGTATTAGCATTATTGTATATATTTGAATAGCATCCAGATTTTAGATTTCCAGGACATGTAGTGATTTAAAGACCTTGGAAGCACACACATGGCTTACAATGACATTCCAAGCTGAGTATATTCAATTATCATTCCCACATTGGAATGGTCTTGGGACCACCTTGGAAGCCCCCCAGTGTCACTGTAGAGACCAATATCCCCGTGGGCTTGCAGGGATCTAAATTCCCAATGTCCTAATCACTTCCTAATATAGCACAACTCATATCTCACCCAGTGCACTTGAGCGCTTCGTCTGCCGCTCATGCGCATGAGCGCTTTGGTTGCACATCAGCATGTGCATTCTTGGTTCCGTCACCCATCCTCTGTCCATCCATTCCATGTCCGTTCGGTTCGTCGGTGCGTATTTCCATCATATTTCCATTTATTCTGACATATCTCCAGCACTTATGGCCATATCTCATATGTTTTGTCATGGACCCTTATATTACATATTATCTCATATCCGCTTTGTTTCTCAGTTCACTTTAGCACCTGACAGCGCTTAACATTACTTAGTATATATACTTGCACCTGAACTGTATAATGATTATCTTTCTGCCCGTACATCATTGGACTCTAAGTCTAAGTTCTCCCTCGTATCTATCAACCAACATTAAGTATCTAAGTACAATACAAGCGCCCACTGCCGTACATTACTAGAAACTCTGTCAAATTGTTTTCCGACTCATTAAGAGTCACTCTGCTCCACCACCTGCACACACATGTTGCCTCCGCTCAGTGCACATTACCGTTATATTTGCTCATTGTCGCTCGTCATCGCTCATTAGCGCTTCCTGTCACTTTTGCTTGCTTGCACTTCACTCATCATCGCGCACCTTATCAGGCTTGACCAAGCGCCCGGTCCAGTGTTTCCCTCCACATATAAACTTAGAGGAACCTTCTCAGTAGCAATCCCCTTGGGTCGACATATAACTCGCTCATCAAGGACTACTTGAGTTCATCTCACACCACCCATTTATCTACACTACCAATTCCTCTTCTACATCGCTTCCAAGCAGCTTCCAAAAATTTTGGGTTGTCTTCCAAGCAAGTTGAAATGCTGCCAGCAAATTGGGGCCTTCCAATCCATTTTAAGCCATGCCAACCCAAAATAGAAATTTCCAACAAATGGTGCTTGGGTGAGCTCACTGATGAACATGAATTTCTTGCTATTTTCCCTATTACACCTGTCAGCCCAATTTTGCCCATCTGATTACATAACTCCTAGAACTACTACATATTTGACCGGAGAATAGAAGTTAAAATACCGCTGTGCAGTGTATGTAGTGAATTTTTTTTGGCCTGGTGTTATGCAGATGGCTGTCGTAATCTCTTTTTTTCCCCAGTGAGGGTGGCTGGGTTGGAGTCTGATTGTTGCAATACTTTACATTATATTGCTTTAAATAATACTGGTATTCAAAGTAAAAACATTAAGGCTCTGAAACGATTCTGAGACGCTCTGAAATGCTCTGAAATGTTCTGAATGATGTTCTGAAAATCGCTCGAAAAGCTTATTTTAAACTCCACTCAAAACACTTAGCACTTCAAATCTCACAAGTCCCCATGCAGGGTTAGGGTTAGATGCATGCACATACAAAAAAAAGCATGTATTTCATAGCTAGTAAACAATGGTAGAGAATGAAGTACTGGTAGAGGGATGCATGTACCCTGACCCGACAGCGACACCGATAGCAACAGTCTCCTCATCCTTAGAGGGTATCATGATAATTGTGCCCTGGTTGAACCTTCCTCTCATCCATCCGCTTGATCTCCTCTGCAGACAAGCGGCCCTTGTCATTGGTGATTGTGATGTGATTTGACTTGCTGGTAGTTCTGTCAGATGCAGAGACGTTCAGGATACCTGATGCGATTTGACTTACTGGTAGTTTTGTCAGATGCGAAGACGTTCAGGATACCATTGGCATCAATGTCAAAGGTGATCTCAATCTGAGGAACACCATGAGGTGCTGGGGGAATGCCAGATAGCTCGAACTTGCTGAGCAAGTTGTTGTCCTTCATGCGCACACGCTCACCCTCGTACACCTGGATCAAGACACCAGGTTGGTTGTCCAAGAATGTCGAGAATGTCTCAGACTTCTTGGTGGGGATGGTGGTGTGGCGCTTGGTGGGGATGGTGGTGTGGCGCGCTTGGTGGAGATGGTGGTGTGGCGCTTGGCGGGGATGGTGGTGTGGTGCTTGGCGGGGATGGTGGTGTGGCGCTTGGTGGGGATGGTGGTGTGGCGCTTGGTGGGGATGGTGGTGTTGTGGCGCTTGGTGGGGACGGTGGTGTGGCGCTTGGTGGGGACGGTGGTATTGTGCTTGGTGGAGATGGTGGTGAGGCACTTGGTGGGGACGGTGGTGTTGCGCTTGGTGGAGATGGTGATGTGGTGCTTGGTGGAGATGGTAGTGTTGTGCTTGGTGGGGACAGTGGTGTTGTGCTTGGTGGGGACGACAGCAGCACTTACCACAAAAATTTAAACTCCGCTTGAATCTTGCTTAGATCGATTTGAGTCATCGATCGGAGATGATGATAAGATACCAGCCCCAATGCCTCACCAGTCACAATGTCAAGCACTCCTCCAACAGATAGATTTGGCTAGCCTAGATGTCGCTATGGCATGGGTTGAACATACCACACAAGATGATGGTAGTTCAGACTCAGCTATGTCTGATATTAGGACCCCATCCCCCAACTCCCCCATGTCCCCCATGTCCCCCATGTCCCCCATGTCCATGTCCAACACTTCAGAACATTCTGGCAACTCAAGTGTCAACTCAATTGCAATCCATGAGCAATTTGCTCAACTTCTTAGCTCACTTACTGCCCTTCAGGATGAAGTAGAGATGACCCATGTCCTTCACTGACCCGATGAGCCCCCTATGCGAGCTCCACAGATCCAGCTACTTGATCACTTCTCTATTCATCGCCCCTACCTATTCCAAAAGAAGTTATGTGTTGCTCCAGAAATATTCGATGATATCCTTGATGAGATCAGTGACCATCCTATCTTCCATAATCAATCCAACAATCCCCAATTTCCTGTTGCCATCCAACTTGTAATATTTCTTAACCGTGGGTCTGTGTTGGCCACTATGGCAATGCAATCTCAAATAAGGATGTCTGCCAGTGGGCAGGTGTTAGCATCGGGTCAGTTACGAACTGCACTAATCATGTCATGATGGCCCTGCTTGCCAAGCATGACAAATTCATATTCTTCCCCACTCTTGACTCTGATGAAGCTGGTCATTCCCAGAAGTATGTTCAGGACAATACTTGCCCAGAGTGGCGGAATGGTATCCTAGCTGCTGATGGATCATTGATAACTCTTTGTGACAAGCCAGGTCTCTATGGTGAGACTTTTTATAGTAGGAAGTCTCAGTACTCCCTCAACTGCCAGATATTTTATTTTACAGCCCTTTCTCTAATTTAAATTCCTTTAGGCAGTTGTTATGATCCATAATCTTGCTATAGCATATTATGCTATTGGTCACACCGGCAGTGCACATGATGCATATGCATTCCAATCTACTCATATTTACCATCATGCAACATTTCTTGGAGATAACCATTGGATCTGGGCAGATAGTGCCTACCCATTAGAGCCATGATGCATCCCCCCTTTCAAGAAGCCTGTCAATGGGGCCTTAACCAGTGACCAGAAGGCATTTAACACTGCCCTTTCCAGAGTATGTGTGTTATTTTATTTTTCCTTGTGTCCATTTATTTTTGGTGATTTAGGTTTGTGTCCGGGTAGAGCATGCATATATTTCTTACTGGGTCCAGTGCTGCCTTATCCTTCACAACATGGTGATTCAGTTTGAAGAGCACCGTGGGATCAAGAGTACAACTGAAGAATCAGCCCTCCAGGCCTATATGCCTGCAGTGGACACAGATCATGATGTAGATGAGTTGGGTCCTGGAGATACATCATATCAAGGTACTTCTGGACACCAAGTTCATTCAAAGTTGATGGAATATTTGTTGAACTAACAAGACAAATGTATTGGCAACATATCTAAAACATAGGAGCAAGCATGTAACAACATATATGGGCCCAGAAAGTATGTAAATATATGTATGATGAGACAGAGAACATATAACATGAATGGTATGCAAAACATGAGGTGCAAGAGTATAACAAACCACTGGTACAACAGAAGCGGATGATGACGACGACAATGATAAAGCCTACACTAATCAGCCACACCTCCCTTCAATTTGAGAAGCTCGATTTCGAGCTGAAGGGCGGCTTTGCACTCAGCATGAACCTTGGCTTGAGCTTCAAGAACTTGAAGGTCAAGAGTCTTGGACTCTTGACAGCACTGATGTACTACAATGGCCTCGCTGCATTTGAGCTGCACTTTCTCACGTTGGAAGTCGAGGTCACGTTCCTGATGGAGAGCGTTGACCTTGGCGATCTTGTACTCAGAGGCGGCCGCCTTTGCAGTGTAGATATAGGACATGTTGCTGGTTAGTGTCTCAACTTTCCCGCAAACGCTCCCAATGTCCGACGCAATATTCTTCCCAAGGTGCAATTTTTTCACACTGCTATCGTTGAGCATGGTCTGTAGGTGTGAGGAGGAAGATGGCGACAAAAGTCCCGAGGATGTAGAGTGTGTCGTCATCTTCATGGACAACAATGCAACAGATGATGGTGGGTTCGGTGAGCGCATGGGTCCATGGCCCATCACACAATCGGCATGGGTTTTGAATGTTCCGAGGGATGAGCGGTTGTGGGTGTGTGTGTGCATGTGCATGTGGAGTGGGGAGGGGGAGGAGAGCGGGCATTTGTTGGAAAGGGACTGCTGGATTGTGAGTGCTTCTTCATGCTCTACCTCCCCCTGATCCTTCTGCATGGTGATGTCTTGCTCATCATAGTCAAGCTCCTCGCCCATGGTGAAGTCATTGAAGTTGGGAGGAGGGTTGGCGGGAGGGTTGGCGGGAGGGTTGGCAGGAGGAGAGTTGGCAGGAGGAGGGTTGGCGAGAGGAGGGTTGGCGGGAGGATGGTGGGCGGGAGGAGCATTGGCGGGAGGATCATTTACGGGAGGAGGGTTGGCGGGAGGATGGTCTTCAAGAGGGTTGGCAGGAGGATGGCCTTCGGCACTGTCAACGTGCTCGTCTTCAACAGGAGCATTGTCACCGATGATCATCGGATCATCAGGATTGGGGGGGGAGGCTTTTCCTTTTCCTTTGCTCCTTGGTTGCATCAGGGCTTTGAAGTCCCCTGCGCGATCTGTACCAGGAGCAGAAGAGAAGGTTTTGGCAGCATACACAGGGTTATCTCTCCAGATCTCATCGAGATCTTCGTACCGCGGGAAGTCGCTTAAAACTTGCGCTACAACAAATTTAGTTTTACTTGATCATTATTTAAAAAAATGTACCTAGTAAATTCACTGCGGTGCCAGGTTCCTCCGGATTGACTCCAGCACCCGTCTGCTTGAAGCGTGCATGATGGGTCTTATATTTGCCCTTGAGACTAAGTGTAGTGTTTAGTATATACATGGAAAGGGGGAGGAAACATATGAAAAACTTACTAAGTGAGGCGGTTGCCCACAGCCTGGGTGAACTTCATCTGATCCTCAGCATACATCAACTGGTACATCTCGTGGTTCTCGAATATATGTTTGGCGATGATGGTGTAGAGACTCATGCCTCTCATGGCCTGATATGGCAGTTTTCACTAGGGAGTACATAGCACGAACTTGTAGTGTCACTCTGTGCACTACCCGCAGCTATCTCTATATGAGGCGCAGCTTTCCCGCGCAACGCGCGCACACTTCCCGTGCTTCATGATGTATATGCGCGTGCGCTTTCCCACGCTTGATCGCCCTATAGTGCCAGCCATCCGGGAGCATCCATCCACTGTCCACCAAGCTCTCTAGTGCGTGTATTTCCGTTTCCCTTATTTGCATATCATTCCACCTTTATTTTTATCATGGACCCTTACTTATATATATCTTTACATACTAGACCTTACTTGGTAGCGCTTCGGCTCCGCATGACAGCGCTTAGGTACCGTATTTAAGCGCCAGCAGTACCTTACCACTCCTCACCTTACCTTACTGCACCTTTCACCTTACTGGTTACTACCCACTTACTACTTAGCAGAACATAGTAGAAATCTATTCCTTTACATCTTGCATCTCTCGTCTCTTGATTTGCATCATATCATCACTTAAGCTTAGTCTCACTCATTTCCGCATACCTGTGCGCACTTTCCCACGCTTCGCGCAGCATGCGCGCGCATTCCCACGCTTCGTGCCTTGCGCGCACCTGCACTTTCTTGTGCTTCGCTTTAGCGCACACTTCTAGATCCTTGCTGCACTCGCTTCCCCTTTAGGGTTGAACGCACTTGTCTTCTCAAGTATAGCAGACTAGGCAACGCACGACCTACAACATTAACAGATACAGTCAGGAGCCTCGTTCGCGCCTCGCTGTATTGTTGTTTCTACAACAGCGTGTATTTTGCCCTTGTCACTCCCAGAAGGAGGGCTGTCATCAGAAGAGTGGGATTTCTTGCCCAGGCTATACTGTTAAAATTAAGCATAATACTCACTGACTAGAAATGGTATGGTTTTGTAAGTTTGTTTGTAAACTATCAATCCCCTACAATTAAGCTTAATGGCTTCTGATTCCTTTGGTGATTCTCAGGCTTCCAAGAATAGCGCTACCACCAGAAAAATTACCAAATTGGGATATTCCAATAATCTCACTATTCCCACATACCTCCCTGGCTCTACTGCTGCACCAGAGCTTTCCCCTTGCTCACTCATGTATATAAGTAGTAGAATGGCATGTACATACATAAAATGATACAATAGACCGCTTTTTCATTGTCTGAGAGCTTGTACAGCAGTCTACAGTGCTGACTACAATATGTGCATCCCAGGACTAAAACATATTCGCTTTTTTGCCCCTTTAGCAGGGAAGCAATTCTGGCTGTATATATCATATATTAGAGTGTTAATGAATATATTACACTGCTTGTTTGAGCCTCTGTAGTGTCCTACATCAGTAGATATGTTAAATTCATGAATACCTCTCAAAAAACATAAACCAGTTCGCATTTTTTAGTGTTTAGGTATATAGACTGGTGAATATTATTTGTAACATCTCTTTACTAGTATATACATCATATCAAGAGTATAGGTCATTAGGATCAGTCCCTAGGGTGATATGTATTGTCATCTTCCTGGTGGTTCACTCCCTAAGAAAAATTTTCCTGCAGCTCCAGCCCTCTAGGATGGTAGGTAGTCTTTTACTATGAACATATGGAATATATTTATCACATAGGTATACCAGAACAATACCAGGATCCTTGTCTACAATCCAAAGTCACTTCCTGCCTACAATGTACCATATTTTCGCATTTTTGAGGTTTTTCACTACAATCTCACTACATAGACTATACCAGCTGTTCATATATCACTTATAGTACATATATGAAGCCCTCCCAAGGCCATGATCATGCAGAAATATGACATAGTAATGATATCAATGATATAGGGGCAAACTCCACAATCATGCAAATGTTATATTTCAACCCTGTCTAGGGCGAATATTTCATTAAAAATGTATAGAATACATTGTAAACTACTGATATATACTATACTAATATATGTTGTGAAGGTAAAGGTGATGTGGAAGTGTTGTGGTCTCAATTTGTTGCATTATTATGGTCAGACCACCATAGACTGTTGGTGCATAGTACTTTTTCGATGTTTGGACTTTTTGACTTTCCCACGACCTATTTCTTATCTATTGGATTCCCCTGCTGTCAATTATTCATGGATCCTTCTGGTAGTCGAGGACTGTATTACTTGGTATATATAGTGTACTCTAAGATAGTCTGATTATAATATTTTACTATATTCATGTCTGGGAATTCTTATCAGCGAGAATAGGAGATATGTGCTTGATATCATTACTATGTCATATTTCTGCATGATCATGGCCTTGGGAGGGCTTCATATATGTACTATAAGTGATATATGAACAGCTGGTATAGTCTATGTAGTGAGATTGTAGTGAAAAACCTCAAAAATGCGAAAATATGGTACATTGTAGGCAGGAAGTGACTTTGGATTGTAGACAAGGATCCTGGTATTGTTCTGGTATACCTATGTGATAAATATATTCCATATGTTCATAGTAAAAGACTACCTACCATCCTAGAGGGCTGGAGCTGCAGGAAAATTTTTCTTAGGGAGTGAACCACCAGGAAGATGACAATACATATCACCCTAGGGACTGATCCTAATGACCTATACTCTTGATATGATGTATATACTAGTAAAGAGATGTTACAAATAATATTCACCAGTCTATATACCTAAAC
The DNA here is from genome assembly GCF_016647785.1 of Suillus fuscotomentosus. NCBI lineage: Eukaryota > Fungi > Basidiomycota > Agaricomycetes > Boletales > Suillaceae > Suillus > Suillus fuscotomentosus. The sequence continues at coordinate 211,944 of NW_024539553.1, read as the reverse complement.
ACTAAAAAATGCGAACTGGTTTATGTTTTTTGAGAGGTATTCATGAATTTAACATATCTACTGATGTAGGACACTACAGAGGCTCAAACAAGCAGTGTAATATATTCATTAACACTCTAATATATGATATATACAGCCAGAATTGCTTCCCTGCTAAAGGGGCAAAAAAGCGAATATGTTTTAGTCCTGGGATGCACATATTGTAGTCAGCACTGTAGACTGCTGTACAAGCTCTCAGACAATGAAAAAGCGGTCTATTGTATCATTTTATGTATGTACATGCCATTCTACTACTTATATACATGAGTGAGCAAGGGGAAAGCTCTGGTGCAGCAGTAGAGCCAGGGAGGTATGTGGGAATAGTGAGATTATTGGAATATCCCAATTTGGTAATTTTTCTGGTGGTAGCGCTATTCTTGGAAGCCTGAGAATCACCAAAGGAATCAGAAGCCATTAAGCTTAATTGTAGGGGATTGATAGTTTACAAACAAACTTACAAAATGTACTGTGTATAATTAGACATGGTTAAGTATCACCCTGCCATGAACAGGTGTCTTGCCTTCATAAAATAATATGTGATAGTCGGCAGGATGGGTGCTGAGGTACGTCACGAGCACAGATGTTCAATTGTAGTTTGGTGTCTCCCACCGGATCTTGCTGACACCACCGGTAGGAGTATCACCGGCAGCGCTGGCTGAGGTAGCAGCCGCCCCACATCCCCTTGTACCATGAGTAGTTGCGCCCCTTCCCCTAGCACCGTGGGCAGGTTGCATTTGGATGGATATTGGTGCACTAAGTCCTTGAAGAAGTGTCTTGAGTCGCTCTGAACGTCGTACTTGAGGGCGTACAGGAGACATGGTGTACGCATAGTGCTGCCATGGTCCGGTTCGGTCCAGTTCAGAGGGCCTTAGATGAGAACCAAGAACCAGACCATCGGTTTGGTTCTGCAAAATGTCTGAACCCAGAACCGGACCATAGAGAATCATTCTCTATGGTCCGGTTTGGTTTTTTTTGGGGTTCGAACCCAAACTGAACCAAAAAACAAAAAACTGTAAGAGCATGCAAAAAAACATTGACATAGTACTAAGTAGTCTACATGTTGAGTAACTAATCTAATAACATGGCTGCTCCCCCGATTACCATGCACGAGAGGTATCAGGAGAGCAATTGCGATAATGAGGGGTTGACACAACCAGAAATAGGAAAGCGGCAGTGAAGGATGGCGATCATGAGCATGGGTCGAAGATGGTGGCGAGCAGCAGCAGGAGATGGCAGTGAGCAGCAGCGGGAGATGGTGGTGAGCGTGGGTACCATATACAAACAATAAATTTATTAGACACTGAAACAATAAAACACCATGACACACCTTTGCAGCTGAGAGAACTCCCCATCTAGAGTCGAGTCTACATGCGCTGCATGTGCTCTCCTTTTCTCTCTCCTCTCCTCTTTCCCCAGAGCGCCCCGTTCCACCCACATCAAGTTTGTGTTTACACTGGATGTATCCTAATCTTGGGTTAATAGTCTCGTTTTGATGTACTATTCTGGCTGCATGGCCTCGAACTGTCATGAAATGAAATCGTTGTTAATAACAGAGTTCAATATAATCACTTGATACATCGTGTCATAACCTCAAGACTTACTCAGATGTTCATTGAAACATCCCCATTGCCTCCCAATAATCCACCCACTGCGCCGCATCTGCTGAAGACAGCGACTTCAGTTCCTTCATCGTTGGACTGATGCATTCGGCTATGGCAGTGGCAAATAAAGTCATGCCACCCGCTTCGGAGCCCATCTCTCTGGATGCCCTGATCGCGATGTCTGATTGAGCCATGGAACGCATGAAGTTGAGAAGCTTGATGGCAGGCTGTAATCGAAGAATATATTGGAAATGTTCTGGCCAGCCATCGAAATACACGTACAATGCAGTCCATGGTTTCTTGGTGCAAGTCCTTGGCGCTCAATTCAAGCTTTTCGAGCCACTCTGAGAATGGCACAAGAGGTAGCGGGTAACTTGTTGCTTTATGCTCAACCAGGGCATCCGCAATGGGCTGCATCAACGTCTTCCATACAGTCGGTCTCGGATGCACCAGATTCACCGCGATGGGAGGTTCTTCTTCCGCGAAAGCTACATCAAGAATAGCATTTGATACGGCATGGGGAGGGATCCAAGACACAAACTAAAATACGTGTATCACAAATAGATACCTTCAATAGTGATGGACTTACTCCTTTAGCTTCCGGAAGTGCACCTAGACTAATGCTTGATTTGACAATGATTAATATTGGTAACCAGTTTGTTGTAGACCAAGCTCCTCACGGGGGTGAAAAGAGACTGAAGGTGCTTGTTTGGAAGCATGCGCTGAGTATGATGCGCGCCTTGACAGATTCTGCCAATAGTTGGTTGAAAATTGAGTCAGCAGCACATTGTGACAGCAAGTCATGTGAGAGTTTGATTGATTAGTACTTACCTTTAAAAGGCTAAAGGTAGCCTGGTTAACCAATAGTGTAAATCCCGAAGACAACAGTTTGATGTGGAGACCGAAGTTGTCACAGTCGAAGTTGAAGTCGATAACAGTTCAGAATTGTTCGGCAAGGCCGAACCAGAACGGGACCATTTGGGAAGACCTAGAACCGAGAACCGTTTTCCGGTCCGGTTCTGGCTGATGTGAGAACCATGGACCGAACCGCGGAGAACCGGACCAAAAGTCCGGTTCGAACCATGGTTCTGGACCGAACCGCGGCAGCACTATGTACACATGGACCAAAGTTCGATTTCAGACTCCGACGGTAGTCTGCCGACGCTCGGTAGAGTTCTGAAAGAATCTGTTACCGTTTCAGAACCTTAATAATAATAATTAAATATTCTCATTTGTTCACCAATTCACTGATGAAACTATTGGTGGTCCCAACAGTATGCATTATGAGCATGTCTACTGTTCTAGCACAATCTGCGACAAACGAAATCACACATTTGCACATGTGCACGTGGGTTTCCACCTGTGCCCATTGCCCATTGACATGAGGCAAAGGGCAATTGCTTGAAGTTGTGTCATGCACAGTCAAGATAGTGCCTCATTAATGTTGCGTCATACCATCTGATAGGAACTGCGGGCAGCTGCGCAGTGCTGCGTGTAACTTGAAGGGTTATAAGCAGAAACGAAAGAGCGAAGATTGTTTGAAATAACTTACAAGTTGAAGATGGTGATGGTAACGACTCGGAGCAGTCAATCGTCCGCAACCAAGCGGCAACCCCCAGCACCGCGTTTCACAACTTATTCTGTCCAATTACCGCCACTATCCTCCTCTTCATCATCTCCAATGGAGGCCTTTCGACTTCAAAAGAAATACCCAGAAGTTTCCAAAGATGAAATGTTCGATCTCGTAAATCGCTTCAAGTACGGGAGATCTCCTTTCGAAATTACTTGAGTAATAAATCTCGTCCGCAGTGCGATTAGTACCAACACGCCAGGTCGTATAGACAAGAGCGCTGTTCTTCAAGCACTTCAGAATACCGGAGAATCGTATGACAAGGCTCGAGAGACGCTTAAACATGTCTCTGTTGATGCCAGTGGTAAAGTCGAGCTCGAGGACTGGGTGGAGGTCCGTACACCATCCATGATGTCATCTCACACATCACTCATCAGCGATCGTTTGCCAGCTCAATGTCAAGCTGCGCACACAAACCAAGGCTTCGGTCCTTCCAACACGAGCAGGAAAGGTTACCGTCCAAGGCTCAAACGCTAATGTCAGTCATACGATCAATGAAGATGAGCGGACGGAATTCACAAATCACATCAACACAGTAAGTTCCTCTCATCGCTGTGATCTTTTATCTTGTTCACTGGTCGCAGGTGATCGAGAACGACCCCGACATTGGAAACCTTTTCCCAATCCCTACCTCAACCATGCAGCTCTTCGACGAATGCAAAGATGGCCTCATCCTCTGTAAACTAATCAATGATTCCGTCCCCGACACCATCGATACGCGTGTGCTAAACAAGCCAACCCCCCGGAAGCCGTTAAATGCTTTCCAGATGACAGAGAACAACAACATCGTGATCGCGTCTGCGAAGGGTATCGGATGCTCCGTCGTCAATATTGGCTCTTCTGATATCGCAGAGGGGAGAGAGCATTTGATCCTTGGGCTTATCTGGCAAATCATCCGACGTGGTCTGCTTGCACAGGTCGATATCAAGATTCACCCTGAATTGTATCGGCTTTGCGAGGATGGCGAAACTATTGACGATCTTCTACGGTTGACGCCAGATCAAATTCTACTCCGCTGGTTCAACTACCACTTGAAAGCTGCAGGGTGGAAACGGAGGTACGCTCATTATCTATACTTATTGGTCCCTTCTCATGCGTGATCTACTAGAGTAAACAACTTCAGCCGCGACGTCTCAGACGGCGAAAACTACACCGTCCTCTTAAACCAGCTCAAACCAGACCAATGTTCCCTGGCACCTCTTCAAACTAAAGACGTGAGACAACGCGCAGAACAAGTCCTTCAAAACGCTGAAGTCATCGGCTGTCGCAAGTACCTAACACCTTCATCCCTCGTCTCTGGTAACCCCCGTCTCAACCTTGCCTTCGTCGCAAACCTCTTTAATACCTGGCCTGGTCTCGAACCCCTCGATGAACAAGAAGCCAAGGATTACGGCGCTGTCGAGGACTTTGACGCAGAGGGTGAACGTGAAGCACGCGCGTTCACGCTATGGCTCAACTCGCTCGGCGTCGAGCCAGCAGTGTTCAACTTATTTGAGAACTTGCGCGATGGACTTATCATCCTCCAAGCATTCGACAAAATGTCGCCCGGCTCTGTAGTATGGCGCCGTGTTTCGAAGCCCAAAGGTGGTGTACAAGCTGCACCTCCAACGATGCTCGATGAGGAAGAGCAGGAAGATATTGGCGTCACTCCCAACCAAAGCACACTCTCCCGTTTTAAGCAAGTGGAGAACACAAACTACGCAGTGGAGCTTGGGAAGCAGAATGGGATGCACCTCGTTGGTATCCAGGGGGCTGATATAGTCGATGGTTCAAAGACGCTCGTTCTTGGTCTTGTCTGGCAGTTAATGAGGTACATCGTCTCTTTCACGCTACCTACACATCTCAATTCGATTGCAGGTTAAACATCACAAAGACCCTGATGGCGCTCTCCAAGACCGGCAGACCCATCAGCGACACAGACATGCTCAAATGGGCAAACGCAACTGCACAAAAAGGCAAAACCGGCGTTCGACCCATCCGGTCATTCAAAGATCCAGCCATCACCACTGGGCTATTCTTCCTCGATCTTCTGGATGCGATGAGACCAGGGATCGTGGATCCAGCTCTCGTGATTAATGTCAGCGAGAGTGGAGCTTATGAAGATCGGCGGCAGAATTGTAGGTTTTTTGTAAATGTTGGGGTTTCTCGGGTGCTGAGTTTTGGTTCTCTTCCTTTCAAGCGAAATTGGCTATTTCTATTGCGAGAAAGATGAACGCGCTGATTTTCTTGGTGCCTGAGGACATAGTGGACGTTCGTCCACGGCTTGTGCGTCTCCTTTTATTCCATGGCTAGTCTTCATCGTCGTGCTGATTGTCGCTGCAGATTTTGACGTTTGTTGCAAGTTTGATGAGCATATCGCAGTGATCTGAGCTTTCTTTTATTTATCACTATTCTCGCCGTTGTTTTTTGCAAATAAGGTCCGTCAAACTCGCTACGTGGCGGACAGTCCAACAAATATACATTACCTTTGATACTACTATTCTGCCTGAAACGTTTGTGATGTGGTTTGATGACTGTACAAAACCTTGTAATCCAATTATGAATGCATTACAAAGGCTAGTAACTAGATTTCAGCTGTCTGTGTAGGAGATGAAAGTTGGTCGGTAGAAGGTTCTGGTTGTAGCACTAAATTTCCTAGTCTAGGGGGCGTCGAACGCGTGATGAATTCCATTATCGTCGGGAGCTTATCTGCTGCTTGGCGTAAAGCTGTGAGGGAATGAGTGTGAATAAAAATAGAGATGAGTAAGAATTCCTGCCTTCGCGTGCCAACTCTTCTCTAATTGGAGTCCCTCCGATCTCAAATATGACGCGACCGGTGGGAACGCTGCGCAAATGAGCCTCATGATGTACAAGCACAAAGAAGAACACACCGGGTAGCCCAAAACTCGAACGTCCCTTTTCCTTTACCCATACGAGTTTCGTTTCCCTTGAAAACATGTCAAAAGTTCATGTAGAGAACAAACACAGGTATAGCAGACCTTGATGCAAACTGGAATATCAGGAAAAACTCTAAGATAGACTTTTGCGCCTTTGACGACCTTTATTTTGCGCTTTATGACTTCCTCAGCCGTAGTAAGCTGTTTCGCGCTGAAGCGGACGCCCATGCCCTTGATGCGGATACCCCATTCACCGTAAGCAAGTGTAGTGCCTTTGGTTGACCCGCCTATGGGTATCGGAACGCGACCTTTGTGTCGTTTGACATGTTGGACTTGACGAGGTGCGAGCTGTGAGCGGAAACGGACGCTGGCTGGCAAATGTGGTACGAGGGTCGTCCGGAGCAATGAAAACATCGTCTTAAGCGTTGAACGCAGTAAATGCGAGATATTTGCAGTACAATTGATCAAGACCCCCCTTTAGAGGGGTTAGGCGCTAAAGTGGACGATAACCAAAAAGTATGATCCGCATATAAGTGTCGAACAGAGGTATATGATGATATCCCGAATTACAAATGACTGAGCCACCGCAAACGCGCCAATCCGATGAAATACTATTCTCACTTCCTCATCAACTTCTCCCTCAGTTCTGCCCCCCGCAGTTGTGCCCGCAGATACTCCAGCCGCACTTGACATCGTGCAGTCACCTCTGCACGCCGGCGTCTAATGTCATTCAACTCGCTCTCGAGCGCCGAGATGGACGCATCATCGTCAGGTACTTCACGCACCGGCGAGTTGTGCACAGTTGATGGGAGGTGAATAGAAGAGTCTCGTGCAAGGTTAACAGAGGATACACTGCCTAGCTCCCGCAGCTTGCTGGGGGTGAGTCCTGGCGAGGGGTGCGAAACGTACATCGAACCGTTCGTGGGGACGCGGGCGCGGGACGATATGGACGATATACTACGCTTCCTTGCCGACACAGATAATGTTGATGGCGGAGCACGTAACGAGGGATTCCGGTATGACTGCGGCTGTGAGCGTGGTTGGCTAACACTGGAGGCTGCTGACGCAGAGTACATGGATTGAGTATCAGCCTCGCAGGGTGTGCCTCTCCCGGTGCTTAGGTATCCACTGCCTTCACATTCACTTCCCCCGCCTCTACCGCCACCATTTTCACTTCCCCCACCTCTACTACCATAATCACTTCCTCCCGTTCCAACGCGGACTCGGCGCACAGAAGGTGTTTGCGGAGGATGACGTCGGGTCAGTGAGGTAAGCTCAAGCCCATTAAACGCATCAAGTAAGCGTCTGCCCTCAGCTTCAAGTGTCGCAATGTGGAGCTTCAGCTCCGATGAGGATAGATGATCGGGATCGGCGGTATTCGTAGGTGCTGAGAGAGATGGAGTTCGCAAGTGCAATGGAGAATGCGAGGACGTGCGTGGAACTGTTGATATTGGGGGTACAGGTGTGGAGGGCGAGCCAGTTGTGCTATTGAGACGGAAGGAGGATGGAGGAGGGGTAACTGGTCCTGTTTGAAGGCGGCGGAGGGACCGATACGGGCTGCTTCTTTCTCCGTTTCCAACATTGATACTGCTGGTACTCATACTCGCACTCATATACTGCACATCACCCATATGCGTCAGGTTCTCCGATGTCAGAGAAACATCACTTTGCATTTGTGGAGGAAATGGCCGTCGAGATGTACCGCTGGAGAAGATGGACGTGTCGTCTGTTGTTGCAGTGAGAGCTGTGTGGCCTGAGATTCGAGAAGAGCGCTTAAAGAGAGTGCTCATAGCAGAAGAAATAGAGGATTTGGAGCGGACAGACGGTGAACGACTTTTGGCGGAAGCCAGGTTGTAGGCTGTAAATTTTAGAGAACAAAGTTGGAAATCAGTCTCTTCAAAATACATGTAGCGCAAGGCTCACCGTTCGGTGGGTGCGAGACAATGGGGACAAGGGGGGCTTCCTGCGGGACTGAGCTACCTGAAGCAAGTCGTTCGAAGATGTTCTGCCGCAGAAGACGGTATTCATCGTCACTGTGAGCGGAATCAGCATGGTGAGAGGTTCGACGTGGACATAGAAGATCAAATTTGGCTAAGAAACACTGCGTCCACCCATATGGGTGCAATGATCGCTACCACAACACACAAGTCACGTCCTCGGTCTCAAGAGCCAAAACAAACTCACTCGAGCAAGCCCTGAGAATTTGCGGCAGCAAGTTCATCGAGACGTTGTGCAAGGGTGGTCCTGTAAGCAGGAGAAGAGGAGAACATGAGCGAGCGGTGTAATTGACCGTCGATGCAAGACGTACGTGATCACGTCTGTATGTGTACGTGGAGTATCTTGCGATGATGGTAAGAACTGCTCGGTGCCGAGAGGGGAGCGCCCGGCGCTGAGATGGTGGAGATTGTGGTCACTGCGCCCAATCATGGAAGGATGGTGCATCTCGCGCGCCTTGCCTTTGTACTTTCCATACTGCAGTGTTCACGACCCCCATCATGGTCAGTGCATTATCGCATCAAGAGAACGGATAGAAACACGTACGAATCTGGAACGGATGACCTGGACCATTGACATGGACACGGAACTGTCGTTATGGATGTACGACTGGGACTCGTCCACTATCCTGCGCGACGAGAAGAAGCCCATGGTGATATGCGAATAACCGTAATGAACGTTAGACGAAACGAATTGATATGTTTTTGTTATGTTTTCTTGTCAGTACCAGCACATTGCGGATGCAGAAGCGGTGCCAGGTGCGATGCCTACGTCGTTGTCGACATTGGACTTGGACTTCTGCCACCTTGTTTACAACTATTACGCGCTCAGCACTAGCATTAGACTTTGATACTTTGTCTGTTGGACCCTTATATTTTTGACAAGTATTGTCCTAACCGTTGCTAATCGTTCTGTTTCTCTTTTCAGGTTGACACACTCAGCTGCTTGAGATGATATCGTCAAAATATAGAGCGCTCAGTGCTGCTACCCGTCTTGATAGTCGTCTTATCAGACGTTCCCTCATTTCTACTCAATCTACTGAACAGGGCATTCCACCCCCACTCACGGGTATCAGAGTCCTCGACCTCACTCGAGTGCTAGCAGGTCCATCATGCACCATGCTTCTCGCAGACATGGGTACAGATGTCATCAAAGTTGAGGAGGTTACCCGCGGCGACGACACTCGTGAGTGGCCTGTGCTAGCCTATCCGTTATTTATCTGGAAAAAAACAGGCTCCTGGCTACCTCCTTCTGCTGCTGTCTCCCCGAATTCTCCGAAAGAATCGTTACACCTTCCTCCTGAATCTGCATATTTCCTTGCTGTGAATAGAAACAAACGTTCTATCACTGTGAATTTCAAGGATCCTGCGGGACTTGAGGTTATGCAGAGGCTAGTTCGCACTTCCGACGTGCTGGTAGAAAATTTTATCGCAGGAAAGCTTGCAGGGATGGGTCTCGGTTGGGAGGACTGCAAGGTGCTCAACCCGCGGCTTGTGTATGCTTCCATCACCGGTTTGTCTGAGCTTACTTTGCCTGATATCAGTATTCAGTTCTGATGCAATCAGGGTACGGACAGACAGGCCCATTCCGCGAAGCCGCGGGTTACGATGTCATTATTGAAGCCGAAGCTGGGCTGATGCACATGTATGTATGCTGTGCTGCAGACGCTTACAAATGATAACTTGAATTTTATGTCTTGCTTTTCATGGATCGTAGCACAGGCGAACCTGATCGTCCACCATCTAAAGTAGGCGTTGCGGTGACGGATTTGATGACAGGTCTTTACGCACATGGTGCCATCCTTGCTGGTTTGCATTCCGTACAGCATACGGGAAAAGGCGTTTGGATAGACTGCAACTTATTTGAGACACAGGTACAGTGGCTATCACATGTTTATATCCTTGTCTGGCTTTCTTATGCTTACCAATACGGTTTCTGTCGTATATACTTAGCTTGCGGGTCTTGCGAATATAGCGTCGAATTATCTTATCGCCGGAAAGGAAGCCTCTCGGCACGGAACTGCCCACCCATCCATCGTTCCTTACCAAGTTTTCCCATGCAAAGGCGGATTTCTCATGATTGGCGCGGGCAACGACAAGCAGGTGGGCAGCATCACTGATAAGCAGTTGTAGACGACCTGACTCTTGAGGCACATGTGACGCTAGTTCCGCCTGCTTGCCGAAAGGATTCTGGAGAAGCCCGAGCTGGCAGATGATGCGAGGTTTGCTAATAATGCTGCGCGGGTAGCAAACAGGGAGGCATTGGTGGACATCATTACACAAGTGCTCCAAAGACACGAAAGGGATTATTGGATCGGTCGCTTCACGGGATTAGGGTGCGTCGTGCATGATGTATACTTATGTATGATCCATTTGCCAAGATATTCACACGCGCATGTCCGTGCAGGGTACCATTTGGGCCAATCAATAATATCCAACAAACATTCGCGCACCCGCAAGTTGGCGCTCGGCAGGCTACGGTGGAGGTTGATGTACGTACCCCTCGTCCTCGTGTGATAGACTTCGTTTTGATTATGTCGTTTTGATTAATTGAACAGCACCCACGAGCAGGGAAAGTGAGGATGGTGGCTCCACCTGTTACTTACAATGGAAAGCGGATGCCGGTCAGACGACCACCACCCTGGCTATCACAGCATACAAAGGAGGTACGTGCACATGCCAGTGATATCTTTGGTTCACCACCCTCATTTTGTTTATTGAATTGTGCATTGTGTTTTTTGGTTTCTGATGGTGAATTGGTTTTAGGTCATGCTGGAACTAGGGTACTCTCAGAACGAGATCGCCGAATTGAGGGCTCGAAAGATTATCTGAGGCAATGATTTACTGATCTCATTGAGAGTTTGGGTCTTGGGCGCGGGTCCGCCGGCCAGGGGGTTATTGTGTAGAAAATGAGATGACGATCTGGCTCAGATAGCCAGTGGAATCGTGAATCTGTCAATGATGCTACATATTTGGTTGCGGCACTGCGGCGGCAACAGATAATCAGTAGACTACTTTAAGCATAGCCCCGAATCCTACAGCCTAACGTCCTAGTGCCGCTATCCCGATTGTTATTTCAGAACGCTGTCTTTGTCAGTGAACAAGGCCAGGATTCTCTTCATGTCTCCTGCTCTGCGTGCTCGTTCGCCGAATATCATTGACGACATTGTCAAGCGTCCACCACCGTCTCCTTCCGACAAAGCCCCACCACAAAAGAAGCTAGACGTCAAATCGCGACCTGCCTCGGAGGAGTCAACGCCGAAGGCAGCCTCACCTATCACTCCAGCCAAGGAGAAGAGCGACCTGAAAGAGGTTGAGAAGAAAGAGAACAAGGTATGTCTCCAGCTTAGAGTGGTTTATTTGCACGCATGCACTTGGAAGCAGAGCGTTCGCCGGGAACCCCGCACTTAGCCCCTGCCCATCTCGTCATCTCGTTCATCTTGTGACGATGATCACTGATTGCACCACCAGCCCAGTAAACAAGATATAATCGATATGGAAGTCTTCGACCAGATAGTCGAATTGGATGATGGGGACAGCTCATTTGTATCAGCGATGGTGACCGAGTATCTTGGGCAGGTCGATTCCACATTTAATAAGATGGATAAGGCCATGTAGGTCTTCTTGTTATTGGAATGACTACTCTAGAATCTGACTTTTCTAATGCAGGGAAACCAAAGACTTAATAGAAATATCGCAGCTAGGACACTTTCTGAAGGGCTCGTCAGCCGCGCTGGGCGTGAAGCAGGTTTCATTGACTTGCGAGAAGATACAGAACATAGCCAAGGGTACACCTACAGACAAGACCATTGAAGAAGTGACTTCGCTACTAAAACGTGTCAAGGAGGAATACGGTGCGGCGAAGATTTGGTTACTGGAGTATTGTCCGACGTGATAACATGACATTCTCTACTGAGCTTGCTCGTTACCATACCCAAGAGTTCAGGTTGTATGATTTTCACTGTACTCTACCTATCTAAGTAGTAACTGCCACACTTACGCTTGGCTACTTCCATCCTTTGTTTTCACTCCGCAATGTTCCACTATATGCACTAGTTCCAGATACAGTGTACTACATCTTTACATCATTTCGTAAACCACCCAAGCTCACTCCACATCACTACTTTGTGTGGTACACTTCAGTGAACTTTCAAGTACCAGTGAAAGGACGACGCGTGAGGTCACGCGTCGCGCTTCAGCACTACTCTTCGGCATGGACAACGATGACCTCGTCCTTCCCACTCCTGTCAATTTCCCAGCATTTCCTTACGACCCGCCTTATTCGATACAAATAGACTTGATGAGTCACGTCTATACGTCAATTGAGAAACGGCAGGTCACCATCGTGGAGAGTCCTACGGGCACCGTGAGTGTTTGTACCAGCTGACTAGCAAATTTCTGATCCGGCAAGAGAATTAGGGTAAGACGCTAAGTTTGCTGTGCTCGAGTCTGTCGTGGCTTGTGGACGAGAAAGACCGCGCGCGTAAAGGCCAGCTATCGCAACAGTCCCTCTCGAGTGCCGGTCAGTGGTAGTCTCTGTTGGTCTTGCAAGCAACATCTTAAAGCCACATCAGCACCATCATGGGTGGCAGCTCAGGCTCTCGATATTCGGAAGCGTGAGCTAGAGGCAGAGGATAAAGAATACGAGGAACGCCTTGCCAAAGCTCGGAAGACCGAGGCTCATTTCCGTATACTGGCTCGGGCCAGGGTTACCAAAAAGCAAGTGCGTGCGCTCGAATTCATGTCTCGGCTCAACCCATTTACTCTATACAAGTAGCGTGTCACAGTCGATCTTGTTCAAGGCCGTGTTGATGAGGATGCATACCTTCCGGACGATGACTGCGAAAATAACCAAGATAACTTCTCCCCCGCTGTTCGCGCTCTAATGGCAAAGTCAGGGTCGAGCTTTGCTGATATGAGACCCAACTAACGTGTACGAACAGAGTGGACAAGAATAACAAACGTGATCCAGCCTCTCAAGGAGACGAGCCGTCTTGCACGAAAATTTACTATGCGTCTCGCACACATTCACAACTTTCACAGGTCCTACCCGAATTGACCAAGCTTAGATTCAAACACCTCGCCTTGGGCGGTGCTGGTCCAGATGAGAGCACGATGAGAAACACGTCTCGAGTTGATCGTGATCCTTGCCAAAAGAAACGGACCTTTGGGGATGTAGATGGTGATAAGTGCGAAGTTGATCAGCGTCAGTGGCGGACCGTATCACTTGGGTCTCGAAAACAGCTGTGTATTAATGAGGATGCAAGGTCAAGACCAGGAGATATAGACGAGAAATGTCGAGAATTACTGGAAGGTACCAAACTTACTTATGACCCGCGTATTCATTGACCATCGAAAATATGCTCACAGGGAAGAAAAATACACGCTGTCAGTATTTACCTCCGGTGGGTGACGACAGCCGCATGCTTGATCTGCGAGATCAGATTCTGGTTAGTGAAGGTGATCCATTCGAGTGAACAGTGCTGATGAGTTCTTTTCAAGGCATCGCCGAAAGACATAGAAGACCTTGCCACTTCTGGGAAAAATGTACAGACTTGCCCTTATTACGGATCCAGACGAGCGATTCCACAGGCAGAGGTCAGCACATCATCTCACTGATGTGCCTTCCTGGGTCTCATACTGAATTTTCAGCTTATTACTCTACCTTATAACCTGTTGTTGCAGAAGACGGCCCGAGATACTCTGGGGATCGACTTGACTAACCAGGTGGTCATCATTGATGAAGCGCATAGTAAGCATTTCACCTAGACCGCCCTTTATACCGGCTGATTTTGCTTTAGACTTGATACCAACTCTATTATCCCTTTCAAGTGTCCGCCTCACATCCAGTATTCTATCGACCTCGTTGAAACAGGTCTCAGTGTATTACCAAAAATTTCGCAACCGGCTATCTGCAATGCATGCATTGCATCTGAAGAGGCTTCTCAATTTCCTGGATGCATTCCAGAGAGTCGCAATGGATTGGATGGCACAGAAATTGAGCGCCAAATCCAAAAGGCAAGATAGTGAAGTCATAACTGTGCCAGATTTCATCCACAGACTCGGGAGAAAGGTCGAGGGTATTAATCTCCTCGAGATTGAATCGTATCTTAAGCGCAGCAAAGTACGTTGCACTAAATTCATTAGATGTTTTTTTTCTGATTATTCGCAGATAGCACGGAAGATATCTCGTTACGCTGTTGATATTTCTGAAGGTTTGTCAGCCTGACAACGGCACAATCATATCTCTGAGTTTTTAGGGGAGAAACCTGAGAGACATTCATCGGGTGTGGCCACTCCGCCACTGCATACAATTGAAGCACTGATGTTGGGACTAGCGGGCGCAAGTGAAGGTGGGCCAAGCTGCACCGAAGTTGTTTCTTTGTTCAACATTGTTACAGACGGGAGACTAATCTTCTCTGCTGTCGGTGATGCTGTCGAGATTAAATACCAGCTGCTGAATCCATCGGCATTGTTCCGCGATGTCGTGGAGTTGGCGCGTTCAGTGGTGCTTGCTGGTGGGACCATGTCTCCGGTAAGCAGCCTCCATTAACAGTTTCTCGCAATACAGTAATGTCGGGGATAGATTTCTGCTGTAGTGTCCGAGCTTTTCACATACTTGCCTCCAAACAGGCTGACAACTTTCTCTTGTGGTCATATTATCCCGGCATCTAATGTGCAGACATTGTTGCTTACGAAAGGGCCTTCAGGCTTGGACCTGGAGTTCAAGTTCGCACAGCAGAGCAATCCGCAGGTCGTGTCCGAGTTGGGTCAAATCGTATTGAACTTCTGCAACGTTGTGCCTGGAGGAATAGTTATCTTCTTCCCTTCCTATGCATCATTGAATTTTGCAAGAGAAGCTTGGAGTCAGAGTGGATTACTGGACAAATTCAACGTGAAGAAAAAAGTAAGTGTCTCTAAGTAACAGAAGGCGGCTTATTGACTATGTTTTAGGTTTTCTTGGAGCCCCAGGAGAGTTCAGAGGTTGAAATGATCCTGCGGGAATATGCTACAGCTGCCAAAACACATGTAAGTTTAACGAACTGTAACATCTTCGCCATCATGACTATTTTTTCAAGATGCCACTAGATAAGAAGACTGGCGCGGTACTATTCGCAGTTGTCGGTGCCAAGCTTTCAGAAGGGCTGAATTTTTCAGATGATCTCGCCCGTGCTGTTGTCGTAATTGGGTTGCCTTTTGCCAACAAAAATTCCCCAGAACTACAGGAACGTATGCGATACGCGAATCAAGCAGAGGTACGATCCGGTATAAGGAGGCCTGTTGGTGTCAAAGACGCAGCGACGGAAATGTATGAGAACATGTGCATGAGCGCGGTCAATCAGAGTATAGGTAAGCACTTCCGACGTTGTTAGTATATCAAACGCTTACTCAGCCCTGAGCAAGGCCGAGCCATCCGACACCGTGGGGATTGGGCTTCTCTCGTACTTATTGATCGACGATTCACATTGCCTGCGATTCGCGGGAAACTACCGCAATGGCTAAGAGATGATGTGGCAGTCTGTGAAACTTTTGGCCAGGCGATGAAGCATTTAGGAAATTTTTATCGAGAGAAGAGACAACGTACAGTGTGCTGATTTGGATGTAATGTAAGTATGTTGAAGCATGATGACATAGTGAGCTCCGTGAGGATAAGCTGTCGTCTGCCAGGTCCAAGCCTATGTTGAGCGCTGCAGAGCCTCCAACAGAATTGGCCACGAAAAGTATGTGAATTTCTCCAGTCGGATTTGGGTATGCAGCGGGTCGAACGTTTTTCAAGCTCCGCTCGCCCTCTATACACGTGACGTTGTTACTACGTTACTCTCGAATAGGAACTTGCAAAGGGTGGCTGCGGCTCGTAATCTGACGCATCGTCTCGGGGAAGGACCGTTCACGGTCGTTATCGCGGATCATAGTTATGATCCTTCAAAGACCTCCAGGTACTCGTCAGATGAGCCTCCCGGCCTTTCTGGATCACGGTACAGTAAGTAGTTCTGCGCCCAAACGAATTATAATTTCATTTCACGTTGTATGACAGCGGTGGTGCGATGCAGATACTATGCAACCTACCTAGGACCGTCTCCTGTCAAGTCATTGTTCACGTTGACACCCTGCTGACGTTTTCCCTCTGCGCTACCAATGATGGGGTACATGGTATCTGCTCATCAACGTTAACCGTCGACGTTGTACATTATTAATTAACCAATTCATACTCAAGTGCGCCTGCGCAACCTTACACCGCGAAATTTCACAATCAGTCACTCAGAGGGCCGTCGGACGTGCCAGTGTGTTCGCATGTACACTTGCATGTTGTCAATTTGAAAACTTGGTCGTGGCAACGATTTCAGAGCAGCAAAAAACAGTACTACAATAGTCTCGATATCAATCATTGAATGGAGTTCGAGTACAGATCCAAATTATTTTATCATCATAACCTCGAATGAGATTGTAGAAAGAACTCGAGGTGCCAGGTACGGTGGGGTCTGGATGCTTCAAACGATTGATCTGGATATTTGTCACGGGTGGCATCTGGCAGCAGGAGTCCATACCCAGTGAAATCTGACGCGGAACGTCAGCTTGCCATTGTATGTATATATAGATCTACATACCTAATACAGAAGGAACGTTTTACATAAATGTAATCACAAATTGTCTGGGTCTTCCTTGTAAATATTGGGCCTGCCTCGTCACGAGAGACTAGGCAATAGGAACACTAGAGTTCTTGCTCGTACAAGTGCACCACAAACACAAGTCCAGTGAACATGGACGACCACTCCAACCAAGAGCTCTCCACGACGCCCACTCCAACCAGTCACCTTCATCTCCACCGCAGCAGAAGTCATAGCTCACACTGGTCACCCACTGAGACACCAACGCACCATAATTTAGGGACGTCCTACGTTCATTCCTCGTCACCGACGCCGCGGGTACCGTACCCACAGCCATCCATTAGCCATAGTTTGTCAAACAGCCGCACCCGCAGCACTAGCACCAACAGCTC
Source organism: Suillus fuscotomentosus (assembly GCF_016647785.1). Taxonomy (NCBI): domain Eukaryota; kingdom Fungi; phylum Basidiomycota; class Agaricomycetes; order Boletales; family Suillaceae; genus Suillus; species Suillus fuscotomentosus. The sequence continues at coordinate 194,806 of NW_024539553.1, read as the reverse complement.
TCATCGCCCTCGCCGTCCAATCAGGGACAACGATGGCATGCTCAGCCAGGACGAAGAGCTTAGCTATGAAGATCAAGTTAATGATAGAGGTATTGGGGGAAGCAGAGACCGTGGCAAAGGCACTGCACCCTCACAAGACCAAGAAGGAGAAGTGGAAGAAGGAGACAGTGAAGAACGAGAGACAGGCTCGGAACACGACGACTCAAACAGCAGAGATGACGACGATCCAATCACAGTTAAAGATCGTCAGTCGCTCATCAACGTTCAGCACCCTTTTGGTTTGCCTATCTGGAAACCTGCATTGTACAAGAAATCGCGCTCCGTCACTCGCCATGCGGATGCTGCGCTACACTCCGTCCCCTCTGCTCAAGCAGAGCGCCACCTCCTCCCGGGAAATATTTTCTGGGTTATCTGCTTTGGCTGGTGGCTTGCGTTGGCCTGCTTTGCTGTCTCTGCTTTGTTATGTCTCGTTCCACTTGGTGGCAGACGCTATGCTGTACTCATGTTCGGTTTGGGCTGGTACCTTGCATGGCCATTTGGCAAGTATGTCAAAGGGGATGCTCAAGGCAATGACGAAGAAAGCACACCCCCACCTGAGGATGTTGGTAGTGCTAGCACTGTAGATGCCAACCCGTCCCTCTCTCGCACGCCCACCATCACCCAAAATACCAACAGCGAGCGAGCTTTTCTGCGCCCTCCAGCTCCCTCCAAATCCTACGGAGCTGTCCCAAGTCCGACCGACCGCACGCCGTACGAGAAGATTTCCGCTGACTGGTTGGGCAGGGCTATTTTCTGGATCCTATTCATAACGCTCGTTGCCCCACTCCTGCTGCTCACCTGTATCGCCTGCTGGGCACTTATTATCACTGTCCCAATGGCCAAGCTTAACTGGGTTCTCATCAAATACATATTCGCATCTCCTACTAGGATACGCTTCTGTGCTGCGCCTCTCGTTCCACCTAGTGCGGTCAAGACACACCGTCTCGCAGCTGGTCAGGCTGTCCCCTCTACCTCTGGCCATAGGAGTACCGTACTGTTATGTGTCTATCGCGCTGTTGGGTGGCAATACTACAAATACACTGTCGGAGGCGTTAATATCATTTTCGTCAATCTCCTCCCGCTTGTCTTCTTTGTTATCCTCGATGGATTCGTGCTCATGCCGAAGGCAGAACATCTGGAGGAAGCAGGCGAACATGTCCCTCGCATCCTCGCCCTCGTTGCCTCGAAAGCACTCATTTTCCTCATGAGCCTAGCGAGCGTTATTCCTCTCTCCTACTTCATTGGCATGGCTGTGGCGAGCATCAGCGCCCAAAGCTCTATTGGCATGGGTGCCGTTATCAATGCCACATTCGGAAGTGTCGTCGAAGTCGTCCTCTATTCTATCGCGTTGACTCAAGGCAAGGGGCGTCTCGTTGAAGGGTCTATCGTGGGATCTTTATTAGCGGGAGTACTGCTGATGCCCGGTATGAGCATGTGCGCTGGCGCGTTGAGGAAGAAGGAGATGAAGTTCAATGCCAAGAGCGCAGGCGTAACGAGCATGATGTTAATCATGGCATTTATTGGAACGCTAACACCAACATTGTTTTATCAAACATATGGTAGTGTACGTCTTTTACTCCCTTTATATTTCTTTCCGGCAGAAAATATATATTAACACTGCTTACAGTTCCAGCTGGTTTGTAGTGGATGTCCCGACGGCTCCCGCGGCTCGTCCGAGTGGAGATGCGACCAGTGTTACTATCAACACCCTGACCCTGTTGAAGATCCATTTTATCAGTCCACAGTGAAGAGCCTCATGTACTTTTGTGCTGTGATCTTACTGTTTGTGAGCCCCCTCTGTTTTATGTGTCGACATTCATAACCCTTATACTCGCTGTAGTCGTATTTAATAGGCCTGTGGTTTTCTCTCCGCACACATGCCACTCAGATATGGCAAAACCCACAACCGCTCCTGCAGCCCCTCGACCTTCCAGCCACGCATCCATCTCGTCTTTCGCTCTACCAACATCACCGTCCTCACTCCATTGCAACCACAATCAGTGCAGCGCAATCCCCGCCGTCGCAGATTCCACCAATTATTCGCGAGCCACGTTTGCGACCAGAGGGTTCCCATGAACGAACGCGGCTGGAGGACGATCCCCGGTTTCAGACCCCGGCTCCACGTCTTACCGTTCCAACGGCGAATACAGTGTCCCCCACTTCCCCTTCAATTCTTCGACGTGTTTCCTATGTCCCGCACACTAGCCCCCAAAGCGCCCAATCCCAAACACAATACACACCTCTTCTTGAGTCCGTTGACCATGCCATTAAGTCTACCGGTGCCCTGCCCCTTCCCTCTACTATGTCCACCGATGACTTTACGCGTGCAGTAGCCGTTGCGACTGTCAGCGCCCTTCGCCACCAGCACGCGCATACTCGGGCGGCTCGCGCAAGCGTGGCTGAGGAGGAACATGGGACTCACGGACATGAGGCGCCAGAGTGGAGCCGTATAACGAGTGCGGCAGTGTTGTTGTCATGTACTGCTTTATATGCCCTCATTGCTGGTACGTCTACATTTGCATTGTCATTTTGTTGTGGCCGCTGATTAATCGGGGCACTAGAGCTTCTTGTGGATATGGTGGATGTCGTACTAAAAGGCTCTGGGATCGAGGAAAAGTTCTTGGGAATCACTTTGTTCGCGCTGGTGCCCAATACCACGGAATTCATGAATGCTATTTCATTTGCCCTGAACGGAAATATCTCGCTAAGGTACTCTTTGGCCTATTTGTCTCCCTTCATCCCTAACCAACTCCCCTTCTTCCTCAGTGTTGAGATTGGTTCTGCCTATGCCTTGCAAGTTTGTTTGCTCCAGATTCCAGCCATGGTTGCGTTCTCCGCCTGGTATGCGCCCGACAAAATGGGTGAGATCGCAAATGCATTTACGTGCGTATCAAACCATCTCTCGATGATGTCGATAATTCATTTACGCTTATCTTTCCCCAGACTCGTATTCCCGCGCTGGGATGTCATTGCGATCATCTTGTCCGTCTTTCTGATGACCTATACCTATATCGAGGCCAAGAGTAATTACCACCGTGGAAGTATCCTCATTTTGAGGTGAGTATCTACCTTTGGTTATATGTACGTCGTATTGATTTGCAACAGCTATGTTGTCCTTGTTTCCGGATTTTATTTCGCTCCGCGTAACTCTAATGACCAGGAAGATATTGTTGTGGCTGGGGATGTTGGGCCTCTTTCTGTCGTCTCACAACTGTATGCGGCCATCTGGTCGTAGGAAGACTAGTACTATGACCATGCAGCTAAATCCTCACCTTCCTTGTTCCAACTACCATCCGTTCGTTTGATATAACGATCACATCGTTGCCAGTAGTCGTCTTCGTAAGGGGTACCCTCATTCGCTTGGTACCAATCTTGATACATTATGGCATGTTTGTGATTCGATGATGAATGATTGGTTTAGAGTAATCAAATTGCGACTTTGTTTATTCCCCTCGCTCCATCAATGCATGCTTTGCATGCTCTCAAGCACTTTCTGAATCCTGTCTGCCGATATCGTGAGTTTTTCAGGCTCACTTTGTCCATCCATAATCCGTTTGAGCGCCTGGGGGGTTCCCACAAACTGTAAGAAGCGCTCGAGGAAGTCGCCATCAAGGAACCCGAAGGACGACGCATCTGCGTCACTGCGACCGCGGACATTCTTTGGCGCGCGGTACCTATGCGCAAAGTGAATTGAATAATTATTGAAAGTACGGGCTCATGACGCACTTTGTGTGGTTTGGCCCTTCCTGTTTCTGGATATAGTTGGACAGGTTCCGTTGAAGGCCAGTGAGATCCAAGGCAAGGTCATCGGCAAGGTCAATGATCACACCGATAAGGCCCGCAGACGTGAAGAACAATTGTTGGGGCTGCATCGGCGAGTCGAGCGAGACCTCCTGAGACGACAATGTGCCTAAGATGCGTAAGTATGGGAAAGTGACGATAAAGCGCACACGTACCAGGCAGGAACTTGTTGACCAAGTCCCCAAGGAAGTAATTCCCATCTCTCTCCAGAAGCTCCCGCGTTCCCGAGTCCTGGAGACTGAATGTATAAAGGTTGTATTCACTCTGAGCACAAGAGAATAAGTGTACAACGTCAAACAATGGACTTCAGCTTACATTTGCACCAATCAGGGTGGAGTTACTCATGAGCTCGACACAGGTAGGCCATAGTGGGCCATAGTCTCTGGCAATCAAGTGCAATCGATTGTCCTCGAGCCGCAACATCGAGATCGAGCTGATTGCGTCACCTAACAGAATAATATCGCCGCGAGATGCGAGGCTCGTCACTAGATAGTTGTGGTTCCAGGTTGCTATTTGCGCCATTGTCATATTTCCGCTCTCTGTGTCCATCTTGAAGACAATGACCTGCAGGGCAAATGAGCAGTTGCGTAAACAGTTTATAGGCTGGTTCGTTACCATGCTATTAACTGCCGCAGCGATCATAGAATTCACGGAGGTCAATGCGTAGGGGCATCCCTCGACGTCATACGAAGTTACGACAGACATGTTTACCTGCAATGCATTCGACGTCATTTCCAAAATAAATATACGTCCCTCGGAGGCTTCTGTGTCTTCATCTTCGAGTGTCACTGCTGCTACACACAGATACGATCCAGAATTTGTTGTGAAGGACAGCAGTGACGTCGGTTCCTCGCCTTGCTCCAAATTAAAATGCCCGAGCTCTATTCATATCATTAATAACCATCTTGCGCGTTGAACCTAACTCACTATTGAACGATATGTCGTCAAAGACTTGTATGGAGCCATTGATATCCTCTACATCTCCGATGCGAGCCGGGGTTATGTAACGGCATGCGACGGCAAAAACTCTAAGGGCAGGAATATGCGTAATGCGTAAGGGATTGTTGAGGCCGAGAGGTATCTGAGAACTAACTGTCAGCGGGACTCCTATGGAAAGATTTATCTTACAGAGCGAATATGCAATTTATCAAAGTTGTTCACGTTCCCAAAGACCAGGCCATCGGAGTTGGCAAGGACTATGGACGATGGGTAATCACTTGTACTCAATTCTGCTGCAGCTGTCACATCCTGCGAACTCGTTGGTCAAGAACGATGACGCGAAAAATGACACAGACCTTGAGTATAAGCGGCGAATACATCAATCTCTCTTTCTCCCAGAATAAAATTGCTGTCCTGCTTCCACACGCAAGCACTGTTTGTCTCGCACCAATCCGACACGAACGCATTGTTACGGGAAGACTTCCGATGGAAACCAGTTTCTGATCAAGCAATTGATCATTTCGATACAAAAATGACGCGATGGAACCATCCGTAAGCCCGATGAGTAGGTGTACATTTGAGAACTTGGAGTCATCAGACGTGAAATTGTACAACAGCAGTGAGCGGGGTGCAGAGGGGAGTACAGGGGACGATGTAACCGTGGGCATGGTTCCATCCGCAGCTCTCAGTGAGAGTATCTCGACGTGCTTAGATGTCCAGAATCCGACCACAATATTTAGCGCAAAGCGCTTGGCTGGATCCTGTGGAAGACACGAGACTGCTGAAATCTCTGCATCACGATTATTGTGCACAAAATTGCGTTCTCTGCAATGATGGACAACAATCAAATGAAATCTTCACCTAGATGTTCAAACTCACCTCAGCTTGATAAATCGCTTGTCATCCAGAGTCAGCAGCACCACCCTCCCCCAGTTGAGTGCAAGCACAACCTGGCTCGCGTTGATACTCGCAGCTACAATCTCTCGCCCCTTCCACAATCCCTCTTTACCAGGATCTGCTAACTTTTCCAAGGTCCATGGTTCACCAATTCTGGTGTATTGTTGCACATCAGGGTCATACTCAAGTAATAGCAGGCCCTTCGAAATGACCTGTATAACATAACTAGAATCTGCATAGTCAGATTTATTTTCCGCGTTGTACGTGCGTCGAAGGATATTTGAGACTGCGATGGTAGGTAAATCGGTGATAAAACCAGTGTTCTTGTCCCCGTCAATGCTGGAGATCGATGAAGCGTTGTCAAAACGAAAAACGTGCGTTTCCTGCAAAGTTGAGACCACGATATGTGCATAATCGCTTAATTTTGTCATCAGCGGTTCTAAAAGAGGTCGGGACGAATGAAAAACTTACGGTGCACGGTACATTACTTTCAATGGCCAGATGTGGGTGACATTTCCGAGTCCCTGAACTATCGCTTTCTCGGAAAAGTCAGCGCCACTCCGTATGACTTTGATACTTCCCGTGCTTCTGCCACCAGAGCATGTTACAATTTCGTTCTGAATCACCTCAGCGTCCAAAGTCAGTAGACAGTCATTTGACATACCTGTCCACTGCCATCAGTGTCGATCAGCACAGCATCAAGTATCGGAGCGAGGTTGCTGAAGGACTCCAGCTCAGTGACATAACTCCCCAATCCAACGACAACATAACCTGATGCATCGGTGTTTCTACCTGACACATGGGAGTTGAGTGCGTTAGGGCTGATGGTTGGTATCGTGGATGGAACAGGCAATGTAGGGGCGTCAAACGCAAAAGATGGAGTAGTAGTAATCTGGAGCAATTGCGAGCTACCAAAGTGCGAACCATTGTAGAAAACTTGATTAGCAAGGTAAGTTAATGTAGTTGGTGCAGACGTCTTAGTAAAGATGATCAGAACAAGAACGACCAGCGGGACTTGAGCGGACCTACCTCCCCGAGTGCCATCAATGTTAGCGTTGTGCCTCCAGAGAGATTTATCGAAAGCAACGCGAGCTTTCCATAGCGGTCCCCAATCAAGTACTTCCGCTTGTCGTCAACATGACACCATCTAACATTGGTGAGCCCGCAGCCTCGATCCTACAAATAAAACTCACGCAGTGACTTCTGCCCATGGCCATTCTACCGCAGCCCTAGCTTTCCTCTTCTTCCACTCAATCCCTTTCTCTTTAGCATTTGCTTCCGTCTCTCCAGTAGTTTTCTTCTTATCTGCGCGTTTCTTCTTGCTCTCCCTCTTAGCCCGCGTTTCGACGTCCACAAAATCATACAGCATGATCTTTCGCCCACCGATGATGAGGATACCACCTTCGAAATCATCATCGTCAACCTTATAAGAAGGGATATGTATGATAGTAGGGGTTCCGTCATCGTCCATGGCTGTACTAAATAATTTGCCTGGGACAGGGAGTGAGGGGAGGAGTGGCGAGGGTAATGTGGAAAGCTGGAGGTCCTCAATAGAAAGGTCGCGAGTAAGAAGTTGGAGGCGTTGTTGGTAGTCGATGTGCATCATTGCCAAGGTATACATATCCCGAGAAGTTGACACAAAGGTAATATCCAGAAGGTTGAGCTCAGTTATTCTGACGAGAAAATATGAGTAAAATTAGCGCGAAAAATGCCACGACATACGATGCATCAAAATCATGGTCATATCCTCCGTCTTGGTCAAGCACCACGACCTTGAGCTTGCCTGTGTACGCGCTCACGACAGCCACACCCCCTGAAGGATCAACTAGAACGGTGTGGCAGAATTCTGCCGGCCGAGCACTGCGCTCAGACAATGAGAGATACTTCGTGACAGTAATCTCCGTTGACCCTGTGCCATTTACAGTAAAAGATAGGAATATAAGCTCTGGCTCTGGGTGATCGGTAAGCACGAGCAGGCTGATGCTGCTTCTACTCTAGAAAACGAGTCCCATAATCTTAATATGACACTACAGACGTGTTTTTTGCAGTTGTTGCTCACCAAGACTGGCACAGCTCTGATAACTCGGACTCTTCCCCAGATATCAAGACCCTGTTGATGACGGAGCCCTTCTGGAAGTAGTGCATATATATCAAGCCTATTTGACTTTGCAACGACAAGAAACTCTGATGGGTGCTCATCTTTCAACCTAAATTTGAGCGAATCTACGACAGATGACGCCGGGTGAAAGGTGGTAACGACCTTCATGGTGAACTGTGTAGCTAGCACAGCCACTACCTACACTATAGAAAAGCAAGGTTTAAATCACGTGAACTTCTAAAGGCGGCCCAGCCCCTATCGATCGTGGATGGTGCTTGCAAGTGTGGTAGAGTATGGTGTACAGAGTCCAGGTCTAAATGACTAGGTACACTAGCGTCGTTATGAGATTCAGAAAAGCTGGTTGGTGGGAGGAGTAAGTATGCAAGCTAAGTTCCGAAAAGACTTCGGGCTAGCAGCGTGACTGCACTACCTGTAATAGCGCTGCCCACAATAAGCAGTACCTCCCGGTCTTGAATTATTCGTGATATAGGATGCGACCATATCGATGAGTGCTCTGGCCCAACGTCTGCTTGTTTCCCAGGGACAGATACTGTCACAGTTGGCACTGACAACGACTCGCTAGACAAATCTCGAGCATCGTATGCCGCCCTTTCCACAATCTCTGAGGTCAGTCCCTCCTGCTTGACCAACCGCTCATCCAGTTTCGCAATCCCAGACTCTATCAAAGCTTGGGTCTCTGCAGCCATTTCCTCCACCTTCTTTTCGAACGTTTGTGCCAGTCTCCGCCTCTTCCATGGCTCAACCACTATGATCGCCAGTATGAACACCACCACGTTGACCCCAAGCACCATCATACTCCCATAGGTACTCGCACTTCGGATCTTGTCACTCCACACTTGCTCCTCGTGGTACCTAGCCAGAATGGCGCGCATGAGCTCAGCAAATTCTCTATCCAACGCATCATCATTCTCGGAGACCTTGGCCTTCGTCGCGACCTCGTGTTGCTCCAGTTGGTGATCTGAACGTACAAGAGAAGTGAAGGCGCTGACGTCGGCGTCTGTCCACGAAGATTTACGCTGCAAGAGCTCATTCACTTGGCGCTGGGAAAGAGAGCGCTGTAAAACAGCATCGTCATGCGCTGTCTTAGCCTCTCGAGCTGCTTGGCGAGTAGCCATGATTCTAGCCTCTTCGCCAACATAAGTCTCAGTTGTAGCACAAACACAATAAAGGAATGCAGCACACCTTGTTCGACTACCCGTTGTTTAAGCGAGTCAATCTCCTCATAGCCCGTTACGCGATTGAGTTGAGAGCCCAACTGAAAAAATCTTGTGGACGTCTTCTGCGTGAACTCATCTGTGCGTTGACGGAGTCCGTTTGTTTGCTGTTTGAATCCAGCAGTTGCAAGTGCAATCCAATCTCCGATACGCTGTTTGATGGTGTCTAGATCGCACGCGGATATCTTGGAGTTGAGTCGCCGAGGAGAGTCGGACTGGACCTTTGAACCAGCAGGCACAACTTCGGATGGATGTTTAACGCCCTCAGACACGTTAGCATGAGTTTCCTGGCGGGATTGGGCTTGCGAGTCAACTTTTGATGGCCCCGGCGACAGAGATCTCGTTGATTGCGCATTAGGGCGCAGACATGAATGGGAGAATGTGCGTAGATTGTTTACTGGTCTCCATACCCTAGTCCCCAGCATGATAATGCCTAGACCAATATAGTTGAGCAGAAGAACACACCGGTTCCGAGCCGCACCGACAAACGATAGATCTGGTTAGCGCCTGAAGCTGAAAGAACAATTATTCTATCAGGTCTCGCTTATGGTAGACTCAACAAATAAGCTACAGGAAGATTGCAACGGAACGACAAATATTCATGCAGTTTACATAAATCTATTGCAATATAATATCAGTGTCGTGTCACGGCGTGCTGACGTGTCATAAGCTGGCAAATAAACGACCCAAACCAATGATTTCCTTTAGCTCCAGACATCCAACATTAGCCGTGAGCGTTCCTTCATCAGCTTGATCTCAGCCGCGCCTTCTGCCTCACTCCCACCCTTCGCTTCGCCCAAAATCCGCGCAAGAACTTCCTCTACTGCCTTACTCATCGCTTTGGCGTCACCACAAATGTATACATATCCCTTCCCATTCAGGATGGCGTCCGCGATATTCTTCCGGTCATCCCAAATGAGATCCTGCACGTAGATCTTGCCACCATCAGGCTTGTATGGTGGCTCCCGCGAAAATGCGCAGTGCATCGTGAACTTGCCCTTCAGCTCGGCAGTATATTGTGGCCACTCGTCTTTGTAGAGGAAGTCTTCTGTTGACTTACGGCAACCATAGAAGAGTGAGATTTGACCCCAATCTGCCAGAGCATCATCGCCGTTCTTCTCAAGTGTTCGGCGGGCAAGAGCAACACGTTCTTGGATGAACCCTCGGAATGGCGCAACACCCTGTGCCGTTTCTGTGAGCGGAAAGCCGCAAAGTACTCTAACAAATAGACTTACAGTGCCAGGTCCAACCATGATGACAGGGCTCTTGGGGTTTGTCGGTAGCCTGAACGTAGAACGACGGACGTGGACAGGAATCTTGTAAACATCCTCAGCCTTGTGCGCCCCACGAGGACCTTCGATGGCATACGCCGGCAGCGATACATGTTCAATTCCTTCGCTAGCGTCAGCGGTCTCGCCATTAGCGGCGTGTTTGATATTAAGCAAGAAATTTGAGCCAACACCATGTACCCAACGAGAAGCAACGAGCTTGTTCGCAATGGACTCATATTTGAGAACAACAGCTGTCACGTGTACGGAGGTAGGGTTAAGCTTGGGGCTGCTCGAGATAGAGTAATAGCGAGGTTGCAAACGAGGAATCGATGAGATGACAATATCAAAGGGAATAGCCCAGGCAGTGGTGTTCTGGGGTGTAGGGTGGGCATTAATGACATTGCCTGCAGCTAGTTGAAGGACTTCGCCAAGCTTTAAACATCCATTCGCGACAACAGCTGCATACTCATCCTTGTTGGAGGTGAGGTTACGCATGAACGCATCGGCCTCAGGGGAGGGAGCAAACTTGGCAAGAACACCGAGAATCTGACGACCGGCGACAGCACTGATGTCGATGTAATGGCGGAGGACGCTGATATATGTTGAAGGGACAGGGAATGGAACCTTGGCAAGAGCAGGGTCGAGCGAATCGACGTTTATAACGGTATCTTTCTTGGAGTAGAGTCCAAGTGCACAAAGGAGACGGTCAACCTCAACGTCAGGGTTGAGAGGCCAGACGCCGACGTGATCGCCATGTTGGTATGTGATTCCAGAACCTTCAATGTCAAGCTCGACATGGACGCAGTTACGATCTCCACCGACTTGGAAAAGTTCGCGAGAAATCTTGACCGGAGAGGCGTACGGGTTCTTAGCATCATGGATGCCTTTGGTCTTTGTAAGGGCACGTGCAGAAAGTTCGCCTACAGACCAAAATGAGAGGCGTACAAAAATGTATAGCGGGTGCTTACCAAGATATACTTTTTCCGGAGGGTGGGATTCTAATTCGGTAACAGCAAAATCTGGGGTATCACCACCCTGACCCTCCTCTACACCCAAAGCTTCAGCGAATGCAGGCCAAAAATTGTCCTTCCACTCTAGGTAGTCCTCTTCCATGCTCTTATCGTCGTCTCCCTCACCGCGTTCGCCGATCCTGACTGCGCCCATTTTCGTGAGCTCATCATCTACCTGACGTGCTATGGCATTGTAGTGTTCGTAAGTCCTGTTGCCCAAACCAAAAACAACATATTTGAGGCCCTCGAGCCCATGTTGACCGTTACTGAACTCAAATGCAGAATCGGTCAAGTTTTCCATGAGCTGAACTGCGTTATCGGTAGGTTCACCCTCGCCATAGGTAGCCATGACAAAAATGACACAACTGTCCTCGGGGACTTGATCTAGATTCTCAAAGTCGTATTCCTCGGGGTCGCAGACAAGAGATGTGAGTCCGAACTTGGTCTTTGCCTCTTTGGCAATGCGGATTGCATATTCCTCAGCAGTACCAGTTTGCGAACCATAGAATATGATGAGACGTTTTTTCTGAGAAGAATATCAGATATATGATACATTGATGCGATTATGAACCTTGGAGGCTGATAGCTTACCCCTTCCTTCATTTTAGCAATAAAATCTCGTGGGTTCCCATGGCCGTTCGCAAGTTTCGAAGGGGCAACCGGGACAGCTTTGGGCGTCGAGGAAGAGAATATTGAATCACGAAAAAGATATGCGGCAGCTAGGACCACGCCCAGCGCAAGTATTGCGACGTCCGAGGAGGACGCGACAGCCATTAGTGGACGAAACCTAGAGGAAATAATTGTAGTAGTGGAGAGAACGAAACCGAGCTTGGGAAGAACAAGCAGGAATAGTCGCTCAAGAACAGTTAAAGGACAAGAAGCACAGCGATGCGAGGCACTAAAATGCCGACGTGGCGAATGTATCTAATTTCCCACGTACATTTCCGAATCAGATTATAATGTATTAATTAGTCAGCACGATAAAACACTTGGATTCAATTCATATCAGCTAGTACAGTACAGACAGCGTGTTTCAACGCTAGCTCAACTAGCTAGTCGATCTGATCGTATCATGAGAGCGATACACAAAGATACCCACCTGTGCCGGCAGAAGCCTGGATCCGGAAGCGCCGGTGTCATGTGGCCCAATATTTCTATGGATATTCCCATCTGGGCAAATTCACCGGTATTCAAACCACGGCCCAGCCCCCCTGACTAATCATAGTGACTCATACATGCAGTTCCAGCTGTTCGCAGAAACCGTTGGACAAGTGTACTAGACCCAGTCTCGGCGGTCCGATCGATCGGATTCAGATGATGCTGTTGCAAACGAGTACTCTGCTAATGAAGGAATGGTCTAGCTAACTACGTGGCTGTGGCTCTGCCAACAGAGGTCTGAGACAAACGCATTTGGGCAAGAGATGACTCTTATGTAAACTGCCGGTAGAACGTTTGAACTACTCAGAGATCATTCATTTCATCCACTAAGTATACTTATAAGTATTGGTGGGACAAATTCAAACATGTTTGCCGTCAGCATCTGAGTCCAGCTTTACAGCATGGATTCACCTTGGGAGGAAGACCCACGAGCAGACTATGCTCCCGAAGCAGACTGGGCAAAACTCTCTAATGAGTTCACAAACGTACCATGCACACTCATGTTTCATTCTTCCCTTGATTGATATTTCCATCTGTAGTCTGGATACCGAGAAGGGATAATCGCAGGCAAGGAATCCGCACTTCAAGAGGGGTTCGACGCTGGTTTCGCGCATGTAGGAGTTCCGATTGGCCGTGATCTGGGATCAATGCGTGGCATAATTTCTGCGATTGCATCATTCTTGAGCTCAAAAAGCCAAGAAGACCCAACAACCCTAACAACTGCACGCGAAATATCATCTTCGCTCGCAGGCATTCGCTTCTCCGATATCGTTCCTGTCGATCAGGAAGCAGAGCAACACGCCAGAGAGCATCTTGATGCAAATGATGATCTGATCGAACAGAGTGAGGAACTTCTGCAGAAGAGAGAGATGGAGGGATTAGAAGATATGCTGCAGAGGCTCACTGCTGGTGCTACAAGTAGACCGTTGCAGGGTAGGCCAACTAGAGAGGACGTGATTCGTTTGAAGGAAGGTATTCTTACTCTGTGCGACCAACTGGGCTTGGATGTCACACCCTAGTTCGGGGTTAGGGTTAGGTCTTAATATGATGACACGTACCACTTTGCAACTAAACTAATTACATTCAAACTTGTTTCATCAACAACACCACCACCTTCACCTTGTGTGCCCGCACAATGTCGGTCCTTCGGTAAGCCCTTTCACTAAAAGAGCCCGCATCTGTATTCACGAGCTTTGAACGACAGGCTTGGACTATGTGTTCTGGGAGTCTACTCCATGTTCCTAGTATGCTAATTTCACCAGTTCTGACGAAAGACAGCTGCTCACCAGCGTTGTGTTCAGCTATGGGCTGTGGCACAGGAACGACGTAAGTACAACGCATAAACCCAACCAATTGCATGAACTAAGACAAGCTCTTAGTATCAGTTCCGTTTCAACACATAGACGGACAATCAACAGACAAGTTCAAGTCGGCACTCTTCCTTGGGACTTGTCAAAGCTTCCTGAGCTCGCTGTCTGCCCTCGCATACATACTCATCCGTGGAAAATCAGGGTCATCACTATCATCTCTACTGGGCCTGGACCTTGCCTCCATGGTGCAAACGAACAATTCATCCCATTCCAAAACAAATGGATCTTCGAGCACTAAAGTCAACGGCCATTCCCATTCCTCAAGCGCGCATTTACACACTTATTCATCCACATCCAAAGCTCTCCTCTTGCGCTACCTTCAAGTATCGGCTTTCATCACGCTAGCCGCTCCATTTGGCTTCGCAGCCCTCTCGTACATAACGTATCCTACAATGGTCTTGGGGAAGTCTTGCAAACTCGTCCCAGTGATGCTCATGAATTTCGTCATGTACAGGAGGCGCTTTGCTCCACACAAGTATATCGTAGTCGCGATGGTCACAGCCGGAATCAGTGTCTTCATGGGCTTTGGGAATGAAAAGCCATCAAAAGCCTCATCCAATGGAGAGCAGGGGTCTCATAGCCAGCTGATCGGCATTCTCTACCTTTTTATCAACCTCATTCTCGATGGCGCGGTGAACTCGACGCAAGACGAGATGTTCGCTCGGTACAAGGTGACCGGACAACAGATGATGTTCTGGATCAATATATTCTGCACGCTATTGACTACGGCGCTTGGGACGCTTCCCTTGCCGCACATCCCTGTGCTTCACCCCTCGAGCGGTTTGCAATCAGAATTTGCAAATGCAATTGGGTTTATAAGGACGCATCCTTCTGCTATCATACCTCTAGTCCAGTTTTCCTTGACTGGCGCTCTTGGGCAGCTGTTCATCTTCGAGACGTTACAGCATTTTGGATCATTGACTTTAGTGTTCGTAATCCTTTTCTGGGGTTCTGTTACGCTCTTTGCTGATCACAAATCCGCAGAATGATTACGTTGACAAGAAAGATGTTCACCATGATTCTCTCTGTAGTAGTTTATGACCACAGACTCACCCTCGGGCAGTGGGCAGGCGCGGCCATTGTGTTTTGGGGCATCTCAGTTGAGGCGTGGGTAAAACGCAAAGGTCAGAGCCTTGTTGCTGCGGATGTCTTATGTCTGATTACTTCTTCAGAGGTCCACGCAAAGCGTGTTCTACAGGAGAAAGAGAAGGCAAAGATCAAGTCACTATAGATCATACCCAGTTGACAACTGGGTCATATCGGACCCCAACAGAACTTATACCATTTATCATGACAGGATACGAAATACTTCTAAAATGAGTATACAATAGTGGTAGACTAAACAGAATTGAACTAGAGGAAACGGAGAAAGCTCCAAGAAAGCACGGTCATATATCTGTTGCCATTGCGTCGTCCCCTTCTCCATCAACTAATGCTCTTTTGCGGTCTTCCTCTCTGATAGATTGTTAAACTTGAGGGACACAAAGAATGGGAATCAATCTAAAGATGGACACACCTGAAATCCTCCTCATCGTCATCGTCATCTCTCTTCCTCCGGGAGACAACTCTTTGCATCTGCCCTTGTGGAAATCCAGCAACAGCGACGGATGCCTTGTATATCGACTCGTATTCCTGGAGCACAACATAAGAATACAAAAATTCTCATAGACGGATTCGTTGTAGTGCAAGATAAAGGCTCGAGGCAGAGGAATGCAAAGCCGGCCAAGCACGGGGACACAAAACTCACCTTGATCTGTGTCAAAAAACCACCATTTGGCGAAATACAGTAGCGACGATTTTGAACAAGGTGAAGAGCATCCTCCCATGACAACTGACAACGCCGCATGACGAACATGACAACAAAGGCAGGTGAAAGGGAAATCCCGCCTGTATCGTAAGCGGACTGAGTTGGCGCTGCAAACAGTCAAGCGCAGAGCGCACCGTTGCAGTGAACTAGAACAGTGCCCTTTCTATTCAATGATTCAGTAATAAAATTGTGAGCTCTAGCTGACTGTTAGCATGTTCATGGAATATCGTGCAGCAAATACGCACTCCGGGAACAGACGAATGACGTTTTGGTCTTCGTTATCCTCTACGTCCAACACAAGGTACTCGAAACGTTCTGGGAAACGTGGTTTCACGGAGAATGCTTCCTTCTTATCACGTATACAAAGTCTTTGGATATAATTTCAAGGGATAAAATAAGAGACCCGTTGATCAATCAGTTGGGTCGTCGATTCAAAGAGGGTTTGAACCTCACATGTGAGTGACGCCAAGCGAATTGAGCACCTCGAGCGACTTTGACGCTTGGAAGGGGCCTAGTAGAAGGCCAGGAATGATCTCTTGACATTCCCGACGCATTTCATACCTGGTAATTGGAGCGCATTCATAGCCGTGGCGCAGGAATGTGTGCGGCACATACCTCCATTCCACATCTCCTGGACCCTGGATCAAGTTTTTGAGGGATTCATCTGTGAGCGGAAACACGCTGTTCGAAGGGGTTGACATAGTGGATGGGAAAGACATGTGCATCAATGAGCACTATTGTGCCATAAAACGGAGAGCAAGAACAAGCTACCGAGAGTAATGTTATAGTATTCCATAATGTTCGGAAGCAGTATGGTCACCATCCCATCGCCGGCGGCAACTTGAAGCTTTGCTCCCGTCTTCGTTCTACAACCTGAGTCCATTGATCCGCCCGACCAGTGAGTCACATCTCCGTGTATATGGTCGTTCATTTTTCTCAATACATGAGATCAATCACTTGAAGCGAGTTCCAAATTTATAGCATTCAAGATCAAAGTCATGGACTTCGATGATGATATACCGTATGTTCGCGGTATGTTTTAGTCTGTCGCTCGTCTGCATTGCTAATGTTCTTGCTTACAAGGACATTGATCGAGCATGAAGATCAACCGATCATGCCTGATTCTGCCTCGACTGGTCGAGTACCATGCACAATCATCAGTGGCTTTCTTGGGGCGGGGAAATCCACCCTGCTGAGGTACGTGAAATGCTCGACACCACGCGCACCATGCACCCACCTCATCATTCATTAGGCGTATTCTAACGGAGCATCACGGGTATCGAATAGCCGTGATCATGAATGAATTTGGCGATACATCAGTGAGCAATGATTTAATTTGCTCATGATTACGTCTATTAAACATTCGTTGGAAGAGCATCGAAGGTTTCTGCTACTATCCTGACGATGTGAACTTCCTCGCTAACATTAAGCATAGCTAAAACCATTAATATCTCTTCGGAAGATGACCCGACAGCAGAGAAGTCACAGGAGCTCCTTGAGTTGGCAAATGGATGTCTATGCTGTTCTATCAAAGACGCTGGCGTAGCTGCTATCGAGAAACTTATGCAAAGGAAAGGCGCCTTTGATCATATTCTACTAGAAACTACTGGCCTTGCTGATCCTGGTAGGCAGTCCATGATTTGTTCGCGATGTTTTTCATATGACTTTTGTGTCTCCTAGGCCCTATAGCTTCTATGTTCTGGCTTAATGAGGAGTATGCCACTGGTTTAGGTCGACATATTTCCTTGGATGGCGTCATTTGTGTCGTCGATGCTGTCTTTGGTCAACAGGTACATCGACGCTTTTCTGACTCGTGCGAGTTTCTCCGCTAAATCATACACTAGCAAATGGAAGAAGATCATTCTGTCGACGGCGTTGGAGAGAGCCTCAGGTGATTGTGAATCATGTCTTGAATCTCGTTCGCGACTTACAACATCTCCAGACAAATAGCATGCTCTGATGTTATTTTGCTGAACAAAGTCGACCTGACATCGGAAGAGCAATTGCGCTCGATTGAAGAGCTCATACAAAGGGTCAATCCCTCCGCTCCAATTCACCGAACTATCCGCGGCCAAATCGATCTAGCGCACATAATGAACATCAATGCATATGCAGGGGGGGCAAAAGGGCTGCAATCTGCACAACACTCACGTGGTAACAATGACAATCATGACCACGCAGGACACACCGTCTCCTCTAAGCACTACGAATTGCGTGGCATATCTAGTCTGCAGGTTACTCTTCCTACGTTAACCCGCCATCGTCTCCAAGAACTAGACGAATGGATACGTACGGTTCTGTGGGAGAACCGAATCCCGGACAATTACCATCAGACTGGACTATCCGAACTCAAGGTCCTTCGTTGTAAGGGTCTTTTCGTGATGGAATCCGGGGAGCAGTACGTTCTACAGGGCGTGCAGAGTATGTATGACCTATCCTTAGTAGAAGGGGATGTTACAGGTATTCCTGATTCAGGGAAGTTGGTGTTGATCGGGAAGGGTTTAGATGACTCGGTCAGGCAGAGCCTCAAGAAATTATTAGTGTAGGGAGCTCATATATGCTTGGAGACAACTTGGCCTTGAACTTGGCATTGGAGCGCTTCGCGATTTCCTTATCCGGTTCATACAAAACTCGCTTCCGATGGTTCACCGGCCCGGGCAAGTCATAACTCGTATTTTAAAGCGATCACATCAATCTTAGAGAGACCACACGCGCTTCGCACCCACTTTCTTACTCACGTAGCTGTACATATAGAATCAACAGGTACATCGATGGAGGCCCCAGACCCAGCTAACGTTCGAATAATCACGACTCTCGGGCATGTCGATCACGGAAAGACTACACTGATGGATGCCCTTCTCGCGGCAAACAACATTATTTCTCATCGGATGGCGGGGAAGCTGAGGTTTCTTGATAGTAGAGAGGATGAGCAAGAGCGCGGGATCACAATGGAAAGCAGCGCAGTATCGCTCAAGTTTCAGGTCATGGGACGACCTGACGAAGGTACACATCTCACCATGATGCATATGCCAAGGAATAGTAATAAACATGCCTAGAAAGGTCCCCAAAGACATATGTCGTGAATATGATTGATACACCTGGACACGTCGATTTCTCGAGCGAAGTTTCCACAGCATCTCGGTTGTGTGATGGCGCACTGGTCCTTGTTGATGTCGTCGAAGGTGTGTGCACGCAGGTGGGTAAGTTTATCTATGACACAGAATATATTTAACCCCAGTTGCCTAGACTATTGCTGTGCTTAGACAGGCATGGCAGGATAACCTCCGCCCGATCCTCGTCATCAACAAAATGGATAGACTCATTACGGAGCTGAAGCTGGTGCCCACCGAAGCTTACCAGCACCTTTCGCGGTTGATCGAACAAGTGAATGCTGTTATGGGCAGTTTTTTTGCCAGTGAATTGATGGAGGACGATCTTCGGTGGAGGGAGGAGCGCGATCGACGTCTTACTGAAAAGAAGGAACGACTTGCAGATGAAGCCGAAGCATCCATCAATGACACAGATGACTTCAAGGAGAAAGACGACGAAGATATCTACTTCGCGCCAGAGCGGGGTAATGTAGTGTTTGCGTCTGCCATTGATTGTTGGGGTTTCAGAGTTGGGAACTTCGCCCAGCTTTATTCTGCAAAGCTCGGTTTCAAGGAAGCCAATCTAAGGCGCGTTTTGTGGGGTGACTTCTATCTCGATCCCAAAACCAAGAAAGTTATCAGTCAGAAGCATCTTCGCGGACGCACATTAAAGCCATTGTTTGTCCAATTTGTGTTGGAGAACATCTGGGCGGTCTATGATGCCGTTGTAATGAACCCGTAATCATCTCTTCATATGATGCCACATGATGTGCTAATAAATTCCTAGGAACACAGAGAAAGTGACCAAGATTGTAACAGCTCTTAATCTGAAGATTTTGCCTCGGGATTTGAGGTCAAAAGACAGTCGGCAGTTGTTGTCCACGATTTTTACACAGTGGCTTTCGCTGTCTACGTGCATCATTCAGGCAACTATTGATGTCGTTCCTTCCCCTCCTGTTGCCCAGGCGATTCGCATCCCCAAAATGCTTTATCCTAACGTATTCGACAAGAACATACAACCCAAAAACAAGTTAGAGCAGGATCTTTTCACGTCCAACTTCGCGCCAAACGCAGTTGTAGTTGCATATGTAAGCAAGATGTTTGCTGTTGCAGCCAAAGAACTTCCGGAAAACAAGAAACGGGTTGCGACAGCGGACGAGTTACGCCAGCGGGCGCGAGATGCCAAAGAAGCACGAGATAACAGCGTTTTAGTCTCAGGGACTCCGGACTCTCCTCGTGCAGCCCCAGAATCACCTCGTAGCATGGCTCTAGGAGAGGTGTTAGACGTTTCTGAAGAGTCTGAAATTATCCTCGGCTTTGCACGACTGTATTCAGGGACAATAAGCACTGGCTCCACCATATACTGCGTGCTGCCCAAGTACAATACCACCCTTCCTCCAAATCACGCCCATAATGTTGCGCATCTTATTCCGGCCAAAGTTGAAGGATTGTACGTGATGATGGGCCGGGAGCTTATCCCTGTGGACAGTGTCAGGGCAGGAAACACCTTTGCAATCAGAGGATTGGGAGGTAAAGTGTATAGGAATGCCACACTTTGTGCACCACAAAGCACAGGCGTTCCGGAGAGCGCAGATCCTGTCCAGGTGCATGATAGTCTCATTAACATCGGTGGTGTTATTCGCACGGCAAGTGTCACAGGAGTGTTTGGATCTCATTGCTGACCATTATTTCTATCATAGGTATCTCCTATAGTGCGGGTTGCGCTTGAACCTGTCGTCCCTTCTGATATGCCAAAACTTGTGGCCGGGATGAAGCTCCTCGCTCAAGCTGATCCCTGCGTTGAAACATTCCAGCAACAGACCGGAGAACATGTGATTCTGACTGCAGGAGAGTTACACTTAGAGGTATGATTTGATTGTTCATTGTTGTCTACTTTCGTTCACCCTATTCACAGAGATGTCTGAAAGACTTGCGAGAGAGGTTCGCTCGTGTGGAGATTCAAGCGTCCAAACCAATTGTTCCTTTCCGCGAAACAGCTGTGAAAGCCCAAGGTATGCATAGTCTGCAATGCATCGTCTCGTCTCGTCACTCACCTTTGAGGATAGATATGGCACCCTCGAAATCTCCAAATGCTGCCCGTGGAACAATCAAGGGTGCAAGCACACAGAACTTGGTCACTTTTTCGATTCGCTCGGCGCCTGTCCCCGGTATCATCTTGCAATTCTTGCTGCATAATTTAACGACTCTCAGAGCATTGCAGAGGGACGGTCAAACAAGCAGAGATACCTCCAGTAACAGTATCGACATTGTTTCTGAGAGCGAATTGGTTGGTGTCCAAGGCGATGTGCTCCATACTCCAAGTGTTAGAGCGGACCAATTTTGGAATGCACTGGAAGAGAAGTGCAACGAAGCTGGCGGGGAATGGGTGGATATCTGCGACAAAATCTGGTCGTTTGGTCCCCATCACGCTGGGGGCTGTATTCTTATTGACTATCGTAAAGATATGACACCGTTATCGTGCGTCGCCTTATGGTTCCTTGCGGTGTCACTGATGCTGTATTCAGGCTGAGGCATCGCCTCTCACGGAATCTTCTAGCTCAGCCCACGAACACATCTAACAACAATGTTGATTTCACGGGCTACGTTGAGACAGGCTTCCAGCTAGCTATGTTTCAAGGACCATTGTGTGCTGAGCCTGTCGAAGGAATGGCCTATTTTGTTGAATCGATTGACGTTGATGCCGACGGCGTCCAAAAGGAGATCGGTATGTTTCTTAAAGTGGACCTCAGGATATATGTTTAAACGTTTTGAACAGTCCAAAATAGGTTATCACAAGTGACGGGCTCCGTGATATCAGCGGTAAGAGATGCCTGCAGGAATGGACTGCTCGATTGGTCTCCTAGGCTTATGCTGGCTATATATTCGTGTGATATTCAAGCCTCAAGTATGTGATCCACTGCTCGGTTCCGGAGCTTATATTAATTAGAGTTCATTCCAGCGGACGTCCTTGGGAAAGTCTATGGAGTGGTTGCAAAACGACGTGGTCGAATTGTGGCTGAAGAGATGAAGGAGGGGACTACGTTCTTCACAGTATCTGCTCTTCTTCCAGTTGTGGAGAGTTTTGGTTTTGCAGACGGTGAGCTTGATTCGCAAGCTGCGATGGGGTAGTCTCATACCATGATACAGAGATACGCAAACGAACATCTGGTGCTGCAAGCCCACAGCTAATTTTCAGCGGGTGAGTGATACCGCCTGTTGGGTGTTCGCAGGTCATTGAAAAGGAGCGCAAGATATGAATTGCTTGATCAAGATCCCTTCTGGATACCAACGACTGAGGAAGAGCTGGAAGACCTGGGTGAAAAAGCAGACCGAGACAATATCGCAAAAGGTTACATGGATAGCGTGCGAGAGCGAAAAGGTATGTTTGTGGACCGAAAAATAGTGCAGTTCGCGGAGAAGCAAAGAACGCTGAAACGGTGAGATCGGTGGACTTTACTGTTAGTTGCGTGGTTTAAGTAACGCGATATGAACTGTGTTATTACGTAATAGTCCGTTGTGAGGGCATACGGCTCATCTTAGCTAGCTGAGTTGACTTCTCTCCGCTTCCGCCAATCCATCAGAATTCGTTCTACTTGAGGTTATCTATTCTACGCCAGCTGTTATATGGCTGCAATCGGCCTCGCCATGTACAATGGTGTCAACTGTTATCCCTCACAATCCACCACGATTACTGTCGAACAGGAACAGCAGATCTCACAGCTTCCGGAGGAGCAGTATATCTCCACATTCTTCTGTCGAGCTCTATATGACTACCAGACACAAGATGCTTCTTCTCTCTCCTTCCACAAGAATGAAATCATCGAGGTTCTCACCCAACTCGAGTCAGGCTGGTGGGACGGACTCCTTGGCGATGAACGGGGATGGTTTCCGTCGAATTATGTAGTAGTGTTATCTGATGAGGAGGCAGAGATCGCTCTTTCCAACCATGACACTACAACTCAACAAGGACCTTTCCAGCAAACCCATGAAGTAGCTCGCGGTACTCATTCGAATGACTTTCATTCCCGGACACAGGACCCCCACTTATCAGACAGTGAATGGTCGCGAAATAAACGTGACCCGTCTATTCCATCCAACGGTCTTCATGAATCCCGCAATGCTGCGGAACACAGCGCGACTTTGTCAAGCGATTTTTGGATGCCTCAAGTTACACAGGATGGTCAGGTAAGCAGAGCATTTTGCTTGCTATGATTCCTTACACACCAATATCCTCTTCTCCAGATTTACTATGTTAACACGCAGACAGGCCAAATTTCGCGAGATTTGCCCATCGAAGGCGATGATGTATCCGCTGATGAACTTGCTGGACTAGCTTCCTCTCCACCAAGTTCGCGGTCAGGCACAAGCGCAGGGCTAGGACTCAGCGCCTCGACGGAATCTTCCATCCCGGGTTTTGGTGTTCTAAAGCGCTCTGGGACGCCTGAGCCTTGGGTGAGACGACTTGCCGATGATGGCATGTCTTACTATTACTGGAACAAGCTCACTGGTCAAGTGAGCTGGACAATCCCAGAAACGGACGCTGCTGCGCAGAATGGCAGGACTCGTGCCCTCACCAGCTCCTCCACTACCTCATCAGATTTATTCAATAGTCTGGATAAGGATTTGGTGCAAACGCGGTTTCGATCTGATTCAACGACATCCCAAACCCGACATGGGCAGGACCGGAGTCACAGCAAGCCGGAGCATGTCAGTGATTCTGAAGATTCCTGCCTCTACTCTCCAGACCACGGTGATTCACCATCAACCAGTGGGCGCTCTCAAAGTGGTCAGGATCTTTTTGCGGACCAATTAGCTCTTGGAAAGTCTTCCGTTGAGCTTACCGCGGCTGAGAAAATTGCCCAATCACTCCAGCAATCATTAGCACCACCACTCCCGGACCTTATTTCCGATCTATCTAATGTCGCACACAACGCCATCTCCGCCGTTGTCCAGAAAAACAAGTCTTTAATCGGCATATCTCGAAGAACAGAACACGGACAGGTCCTTGATAGCCTCATCAGGGCTGTTGTCATCACCGTCCGCAATCTACTTTACATATCCGCACCTCCTGGTCACATACCCAACAACCTCATACCACGCGGTGTCCGTGGACGTCGCGAGACGACTGCATCACAGACGCTTTTGAAACCAGCTCAACGGAAAGTGACTGCCACATTATCCAAGCTCGTTCTTTCTGCTCGAGCTATGGAGTATGACTCGGGTCCTGCGGCACATGATACGGCATCCCGTGTTGAAAGTGACGCGGCAGAGCTTGATCGTGCCATCGTGACATTCGTTGTTGAAGTTCAACGGTGCCAAAACGAACGACTTGGTGGCGTAGGAGCAAAACGAGTTCTAGGTTGCTTCTCCGCAGTCTACCTTGGGGTGGGGCTAGTCGGTGCGGGGTATGCAGGGTCCTGGAGGGGTTTTGGCTGGGTACCGCTGGATGATGATGATGAAGCCCCTCAGCGAATTTTAGATGGCGATGTTTTCTCTGAGTTCAAGACGCACATGGTATCAATGCAGGCGAGATTCGGAACATTCCACACTGCACTCAAGACTATTGGCGATGAACCTCGTGAGTGTGTCAGTATCTGTGCTGTGATCTATCTGCTGATATATTTTCAGAGCAACGAGTATGGATTACAGGCCGTGAGCTTCTTTCTAGCCTTTCATCGCTCCTCCTATTCGTTGCCAATATCCACATCGCTCGTCACGTCGACATCGATGGTTTCTATTCCAATGTGGCGGATGCTGAACGTGCTGCTCTGTACGCTCAAACCGTGGACAAAGCTCGCTTGCTCGCACGCACGCTCGAAGCAGTAGTACAAGCTCTATACGATGACGCAGCTACACTGCTTCTCACGATACAGCGAGTTCGTCGTCTCACTTACAGAGTCTCGCGACAAGATCGTGACTTCCAGTGCGAGTACCTAGACGCCATCTCTGGCTCCCTCAAGTCAAATCTCCAATTTCTCATGCAAACCCTTGATAGCCTACTTTCTCTTGGCCACGATCAAGCAGACATGGCACAAGGGGAATACACAGGTGCAATAGAGTGGCGCATGTCACGTTTAAGCATCATCGACTGTAACTTTGACGCCCGTCCCATGTCGGTCCTTGACCCAGCAGATCCAGAGAGCGAGGACATTGTTGATATCGCAGTTGCTTTCGGTGCGTCTGGAATGAAAAAGTCGGCGGTCAATCTTGGCGACTGCGCGCCATTTCGAAGCCAATCTCAATTGTCTGATGCCACCATTACGCTTACCGATCGGTCACTCAAGTCGGCGGCTTCGAGCTACGACCCCACTATGTCTGCACACACCCTGATTCCTTCAACATTTGATAAACCGCAGGATGTCCTGTCTATGAGCGACTCGGCTTCAATGCTTGACGACGACTGTAAGCGACACTTGTATATTCCCTCCCTTTCTCGGCTTATGATATGTACAGCTGCGACCACGAGAACAGCAACGAAAATCAAGAAAATCTTTGGCGATGACGCTCCTGAGCACATCATCAGCACAAAGCCTTGGTATCTGCGACCCGACTACACGAAGAATGACATGACTATCGATGTAGATGGAAGCATTCGAGCAGGAACTGTTCCAGCTTTGGTCGAACGTCTCACGTCACATGATCCTTCAGGTACGGGTGCTTCGTGATCTATCTGCCTACGGTATTATATTCAGTATGGGGGACATTATAGACCCTACGTTCATCAAAACATTCTTGATGACGTACAAGTCATTCACTACCCTCGATGAATTTTTCGACCACCTCGTCCGCCGCTTCCGCATCCAAACCCCGGAAGGTCTGAGTCCTACTGAGTTGGAAGAGTGGAGAAAGCTCAAGCAACATGTCATTCAGATGCGGTGCGTCATTGTTGATTCTTCCGCACTATACCTAATGTGATTTTCAGTGTCCTAAATACTCTCAAGGCCATGGTTTCGGATGAAGATTTCCTTGAGAAAGAGGATATGTACATCCTGAATCGAATGAAAGAATTTTTGCAGAATGAGGATGTTAGCAAGTTTGGAGGTGCAAAGCAACTACTTTCACTTGTTGAACGCGCAGTGAGTTCAGCGTCGTTGATATGGTTTAGGTTGTCTGACTCAGATACCACAGCGTGGAGGAGACGTCAAGAAAGGCCTGACTCCTACTCTAGGCAGTCCACCTACCTCGATCTTACCCAAGCCCAATAAGAAGTTGAAACTTTTGGACATAGACCCCTTGGAATTGGCGCGGCAGTTGACAATTATGGAGAGTTACTTATACCAGAAGATACGACCGGTGGAATGTCTACAGCGTTCGCGGGAGCAAAAGACAGATCACAATGATAACATTGCTCGGGTGATTCAGACAAGCAATCGGGTATGATCCGGCCCTCGCGATAGCCATCGTATGCTCATAACTTTACCAGATTGCTAACTGGGTAGCTGACTCAGTTCTCACCCACGAGGACTCCAGGAAGCGTTCGGCTATCTTGAAGCAGTTCATAAGTGTTGCTGATGTAAGTGGTCTACTACGGAATTCATTAACTCAATGCTTACTTCCCTCAGCGATGTCGCTCGATGCACAATTACTCAAGCATGGTTGCTATAGTATCTGGACTGAATTCGCCTCCTATAAGGCGCCTCAAGCGCTCATGGGAGCAAGTGAATGCGCGACATATGACTCAACTCAACACATGCGAGATGACCATCGATTCAGGCAAGAACTTCAATAATTATCGTTCGACGCTTGCAAGAGTTTCACCCCCTTGTGTGCCTTTCATTGGTAAGCTTTCCACTTTGATTCTTTGTTGCCGATATATTCATTTACATGTAAAGGCGTCTTCCTCACTACACTGACGTTCATCCAAGATGGAAGCAAGGACACTCTTCCAGGTAACTTGGTGAACTTCCGAAAACGACAGAAAGCTTCGGAGGTGATCCAAGACATTCAGCGCTGGCAAACATTCCCGCATAATTTCAATCTTATTACGAGCGTGCAAACTTACCTTGAGGAATCACTTGCTAAGTTCAGCGAGCAGGTTGATGTAGGCGATTATTTTTGGAACCTCAGTCTGGAACGCGAACCTCGCGAGAGAGAAGACGAGAAGATGGCTCGATTGCTGCAAGAGAGCGGATTTTTGTAAATGGGGACTTCTATGTGTCTTATCTTCATATAGTTCATATAGTTGTAGGGATACAATTTGCTTCTGAGTACTTATTGATGATCTATATCCAGTTGCTTGGTTACTGACGACTCACGAGATGGTGTCACCATGACATGAATCAGATTGATCATCCTTCCGAGTATCATGATTCCAAATGAAGTCTGTGGCCTAAAGCAAGTGTATATAACCATTCTAACTAGTTGCTGATCTCTCCACCCGTATTTGCATTCCACCTCTGAGCCCTTCGTCTTGCTACGACATTGCCCTTGTAAAATGTTGTGCGGTCGAATCCCGGGCTCAGCACTGCAGATTGCCACCGACGCGCCCCGTGTACTACAACGAAATCAGCAGGATCACCAACACGGGGGACAATACCATCGCCTTCATCCGCCGGTTTCCCACTAACACTGCCCCCGTGCATGATACCAATGGCTTCTTTAGATGTTGTGGACACCGATCGCTGTGACAATCGTCAAATCATGGCCAGAGCTAACTCCACCCAGTTTACTTACCAAAAGTACTCTCCAGTCTGGTTCTGTGCCCACTTGAAAAAGTGCGACGCCAAGACTAGCAAGTGTAAGGGGATCAAGTGACCCCTGGGGCGTGAAGGCATTCTCGACGTTATTTACAGAAAGCGCAACACGGACTCCGTGATCGCGGTAAACTTGTGGCGCATTGATTGTGCGCCCTGCGAGCGGGACAGGAACTCTCCCGCTAGGATCCGCACGACCCATCATGTAAATATCACTTTGCGGTAGTGCGACAATCTCCAACGGTAAGATGTCTGTGGCGCGCTTTAATTCGGCCCACTCTTCGCCCGAAAAGAGTCCCAGCCTGGTTGCATGTCCAATAGTAACACGCTTTCCACTAATTTTGCACCAGGATCGCTGACGCATCTGCTGCAACACATCCCAAACCATCGGAACGGCGTCCGGATCGAGATTGTAATCCAGGTGAAAATCCGCATGTAGGTCGTGTTTTTCAGCGAGAGACAATATGAGTTCGATGTTCTTGAGAGCATGTGCGCGGTCAGGTTCAACCCAAGGCGCAGAGCCGACGACGGAAACATCTGGGCGAGAAGCTGCATCACAAAGCAGATTGTAATTTGGACCGGGTTCTGTTGAGTCCGCAAATTCGTAGAGCGCCTCTTGGGCAAAAGCTGAAAACAAATATCAATGCCGCAAAAAATGTAGTAATGGAACTGAAGGCGGCAGACCAACTATTTGGATATGACAAACCTCAACCCATTCTTTCGCTAACTGAAGTCCCATATCTAGACATGTGAAACCAACTGTTGTATCCACCTCAACGAAGGCTCGCATCGCAGTAACACCAGACTCCACGCTCTCTCGGATGAGATAAGTTGCCCTAGCGTAAAGATTATTGACATCCTTTGGAAATTCTGCTTTAGCTTTATTTGTTACTCTAAGAGCTTCAGGCAAAGACCTTGGACAAGGTCAACATTTCAATCATAAAAATATGATGTAACGTACCCAGTAACCAACGGGTCACACTGACCGAGTATAAAACACTTGTCGAGATGGATGTGCGAGTGGCACAACCTAGATATAGAAAGTTTTCAAGCCTGGCAATTGATTCGTGCTGATAAAGTCAAACATACGAAGGGACTAGCACCCCGCCATTGGCTTCGATAACTGCAGCTTCTTCGTGAGGTATGCATGATCCTGAAGAGGTTATACTCTGTACTCGGCCACCAAGACAGGCTATGTCCCATGCAGAATTCGCCTCTGAATGGTCTGCGCATGGAAGTCGAACATTACGTATCACAATACCAAAGTTCGGGCTCGCCATCATCAATGACAATACCTGGCAGACCTTAGCATAGCAGTGATCTCACTGGGAGAGCACAGACGCAACTTTCTCATGGTCTTGTACATGTCAGCTGGACTTGACCAAGACAGTTCCAACAATAGAGACCACCCAGCAACGTTGCAACAGCCAGCTGCCCATTACATTTTCCCGCACTCCTTGGATATCAGTTCAGATCGGACTCAAAATTTGGGTCAGCATGGTGTCATTTCGCCATCTGCCGAAATGTGCATACTGGTATCGAAATTCGAAGTGAGAATCCCTAATCATCCAATTACATTTTGATTTCAATTTCCCTTGAGGCAAAACTCTGACACTATGTATGTGTAATTAGATTTATCCCACCTGCTCTTACTTCACGGTAATGTAAGGCTATCGCTTACCTAACTGTTTTTCCCACGACTGCTATGTTATTAACATGTTCAACCAGTCTTAACAATGTGGTGCAACTGCTCAGCGCTCAGGCCCCCAGCTCCAGTTACTCGTCCTTGCCTTGAGCTAAGATTTTAACATGATGTTTGCACTCACGACCCTCTTATTCGCCATCTCATCTCTGATATCATTGGTACTCTCACTACCACTGAACTTGAGGGATGTAGTAGATCCGCCCATCACTAGTCCAACGGCGGACACTGTATGGCAAGTCGGAGAGAAGCAGCTGGTAACTTGGTAAGTATGTACACCCAGGTGTGATTGGATACCTTCGAATAACACATTTACCGCAGGAGCACTGACGATTTATCTCCTAATGTTACCAATCCGGTTGGGATGCTGGTTTTGGGATACATGTACAACAACAGCGAGAATCTAATGTTGAGTGAGTCAACTATGTTATGAAATATTATGCTTTTATCGTGATTAAATGACATACTTTTAGGCTCACCGCTTGCAACGAACATCAATTATGCGGACGGTCAAGCTCTGATCACCGTCCCCGATGTAGAGACACGAGAAGATTATATCGTTGTTTGTAAGTGGTGGGTACCTGCGGGAGAGGTAGTTCTAATAATTTTGATCAAGTGTTTGGGGACTCTGGCAACGCCAGTCCAGAATTCACCATCATCAACGACAGCTCGTCTTCGTCTGCTCCTGCGCCATCCACATATTCAACTTCAGATCAGTCGGCCACTCCTCTGAGCAGTGCATCCCCTACAACTGAAGCTCTTTCGGGAACCCCGTTATCAACTCCGGTCAAGTTGACTCCAACAACTTCCGGCATAACACCTACAACTGGGGCGTCTAAGCCTACTTCAAGTTCCGGTACAACCTCAGTTGTCACGTCTAGTGTAGCGCCAACACAAACTACACTCACGGGTACTGCATGGAGGAACCATGCGTCAGGCGCGTCGATTATACTCGCCTTGGTATCGCTGCTCTACATCCTGTAGGCGCCATGAGCTTTGATTGGCGAAGCATTTCTGAGAATCAGATGACATGTCCATAATGATTGCGACTCAGTTTCATGAACTCTTACTTACTCATTGTATGATTTTGACGACGAAGATGGATGGATCTACGACACATACTTGGCTGGCATTCAATCACTCTACTCTAGCATTCTTACGATATCACTGTTATTGGAACACTGTGCATGATTTACATGAATGTAGCAATTTTTGGTTACTGGAATAGTGCTCGTTGGTTGAGCCGCAAGACAGGTGCACTGCTGAATGATTTGTACGTTCGAAGCCAAGTCAAAGGGATGGTCATATTTTTCGTCGCTTCTTCCACGAATTTTCGTCAAGTATGAAGAACACGCACTGAACTGAGGTATTGATCACGAATAGACTGTGACTGATGGTAGAAAGAAATAACAAATGTGCTCACTACCAACACCAACTGAAGTCAGGCCCTATCGTTAAGGACCTGAGCGACTCGAGGACGGACATGATGCTTCCATTTGTACGACTGGGTGACAAAGGTGGATCTAGGGCACATATATACTCTATTCGTATTCTATGATTCCGTACTCAGAAATCAACTGTCCAGAAGCACTCCAAGTCCTCGCCACTACCAGAACACCATGTGCATGATTTTCATTTGGATGCAATGAATCCTGGTTTTAGAACTTCAAAGAGCCCCTGTTGGTTGAGTTGCGGTACCTACCAGTGGCGGAAACTACTGGATGATCAATGCTGCATGCATTCCAAATTAGACGCTCTAGATTCATTGAGGGGAAAACGGGTCCCTTATTTCGCTATTTGATTCTAGGGAAGGTCACAAGGGGTATAAAAAGCGGCAATCTCCTAGCCTGAGCGTCGAATTGGGCACAACTTCGTGCCGTGTGGGGAACAAAGGCCAGATGATTATCAAGTGTTTGATAACTCGAGAATCTAGAAACGAACATACAGTGTCTATCAGATTGCTCAACGATCCAAGTCGCAAACTAGATGCGAAATGCAGCGCTGCTATCAGTATGAGGGCTTTCCAGATGGGTCGAAGGAAAGGGGGGAAGGAGAACGCGAGGCTCATTTTAGAGACTGATGCGAGTACCAGCATGCTGTATAGTCTTCATTTCACGATGATGGGCATGTTGCTCTCCGCGTGGCACGCCCTTCATATGTAGTACCAGCAGCGACGTTATTCGCTAGCAGGCTCCAGACCGTTCGAGGAATGAGGATGCCTGCTGTTCGGGATTTGATCATTCGAGGGGCGCCTAGAACTGCCTTGGACAGACAGGTACTTCTGATGATGCGCACCTTCCAGGATATCCGACGAGTTTGGTATATTCGGCCTCATTTCCGTGACCTCCATATATTCAGCTCTTCGCTTGATATTCCAGAAGGCTCGAACAATTTGGGGCGCAAACTTTCGCCAGCTCAGGCCACTTGTACCTTGATTATAATTGTCCTCGGCCACTTGAGAGTCGAGAACGAAAGGAAAAGGCGCGATGTGCATCCGTTAAATATGCCGTGCTTTTCAGAGAAATAGCTGTCATGCTACCAAACTGAGGTGCATCGCGATTTGTAGGTGGGATGGCAGACCATTATTGCAAGACTCGGTGAAGGCCCGAAATCAACTAGAAGCTACCAGGCATGAGTCTTGGCGAACGTGCTGTCGGGTTCCACATCTTTGATAACAAACTCGTAATCGCATACAGTCCCACGAAGGCTTCAAGGTGCACCGGTGAGTCCCCGTGGTCACCGTGACGGAGAGACGCGGTCACGGTAATGTCGTATTTTCATTATGATGTCTCCGACGCTCACGGAAGGAGTCAGTTTCAGGTCGGATGCTGTGTCTACACGCGTATAATGCGTGCAGATAATAACCAGTATCAGCATCATCGCGAAGGTACGGCGATCGGGCATGGTCTGCATCATGGTGGATCAAAAGTCTGACGTGAGTCACGTGACATATAACGAACAGGATTCTACATACATTTACAATTAATATATATAGCGCAATAGTTACTTAGGCAAAGGGATCTAAATCCTGCGATGTTATTAGGTCTTCATTTGGGGTGATACCGGCATGCGATGAGACTTACTACATATATCTTCGGCTCTTCGAGTCACAAGGACGAGGAGCCTAGCGATTTATTTGAACCTTGATGTCGATTCTTGCGGTTTCCAAACGTGCAAGTTGTTCAAGACTCAAGAGTCGACCGAAAGAAATCCACCCATTCAATGTAGGTGCTAATAATAAGATCAGATGCCAATCAGATTACTAAAAACAACACGGAGCGCATACTGCGGTCAAGAAAAATGGTATACTTAGGCTCCTAGGGCCTTGTATTTACTGTAAGTGATAGAGCGCGATAGAAACATCGTTATGAAATGATACAAAAGATCCTGAATCTTGATCCCCTTCCTGACGAGGAGGATTTGTCGTCTATAATCTAAAGAGTCGTGATGGAAACCGTAAGGAAATCGTGTATCCGAAGTAAGATTTGTAATACAGGATGGCGCGCAGTTAAGGCGACCAGTCCTTACTCATAAAGTGCCATGAAATTGGGATTTCACCGGTGTCGAGTGTGCTTAGTTCTTCAAACAGGCCAGGAGACATGTCTACGAAACGAATTTAACGGGTGCAGCACAAGTTAAACCTTGAAATCACAACATACCTAGGCTACCTGAGCCACAAGACTCGCATTCGTCACGCGTCTTCCCATACGCGCTCTGTCCGTTGTCGGTGTTGGTGATGTGAATCCACTACGAGCGATAAGCATCCAATATCCGCATTGCGGGAATGGAAGATGGGCCTACCTGATTGCAGTTTCCTCCAGTGTCATATATCTCAGCAGAAATAGCGACTATAGGATCACTATCTGTATCCGTATATCCGCAGGCTCCTGTGCCAACTTCAAACCAGGTACCCTTTGTTAAAGCAATTAGCAATCAGCAAACAACTGTCTTTGATCAATTCACCTCGCCTGAGTGTGTGGTGCGCTTTTCAAGTGATCCTGTCGTAGCTCTATCGATCCGTAATGGCGCAGCCAGAACGGTGAAGAAAATCGTGCATAGCGTGATCAAGATAGTCGTTAGTCTATACATGTTGGCAGTCAGCGAGGGGCCAAGATATCGAATGCGTGAAGAAGACGTTAGGGGGATGGAGCACTCTACTTGCACTTACTTCGATATACAATCCACAGGCCCTTATATACCTGGAGACAGGCTTTTACCTCACATCAGACATGCTCTTCGGGAAATTTTATTGCTGTGCCAGTTATAGATTGTCCCCGCACTGGAGTCGCGTTGTCTAGACAAGAAAAAGAGGGTACGCGGATACGTACCTCATCAAACAACGTACATCGGAAGTCCTGAGGACATATTATTGTCTCCGAGTCGAGGGCAAACTGAAAATTACGGCAAGTTCAAACACAGGTACACTTGCGAAATCACACACAACAGAAGTAATGCCGTCCGGGTAAGGTGTACACCCTTGGATAATGTTATGAGGGCTATTACTTACTATTTGAATATAGCTGATCAACCCAAAATTTAAGAAAGATTTGACTCGAATGTTGCTTGAAGTAGTCATTTTGTATCCCACGCACCTGGTAATTTTTAGTTTGCACTCCGGCCGTCTTGTTTCCGCGTCAACTTCCCCCCACCTCGTGTTGTTTCTTGTCCACTTCGTTTCTCAGCACTAGCAATATGTCTGTCCGACTCTGTCGTTCTCTCGGCTTCCGACATACCGAACTCTCACCGCGGGGATTACTTTCCAGTAAGCGATGCGGGCACATGACAACTCTTCGGTGCCGTCGCCGTCCTTCGTACTAGTAAAATATCAGGCTCCACGCCTCCAGGAGATTCCTGTTTAGATCGTACGTGCGGGCTAGCAAATATTGATGCCTAATAGCTGGTTCAGGAATGAGTATCGGTAGAGTTTCATGGGTGCTGGTACCAACATTTTCTCGCTTCTCGAAACCCTCTCTATCGACGCTCAGAAAATACGAGTCCACCCGGTTAGTGCTTGACATGCTGCGCTCAGCCCGCAAGTCAATTGGAGTGTGGCCATCTACGCGTAACGGCTGAGCAATGCATGCGTGCCTCACGGACCGATGAAAACTGCTACAGCCAGCGGAATCATTAATCATTAGCGAGCCTGACATATCCTTGGCACGTCAGTTTCTGATGAGAAACTCGTGGCTCGGAATGTTTTCCCGTAGTGGCATCGATGTGAAGGCGACGTTCCCTTACCAGCATACTACTACATGCATATTTGGCGACTTGGAACACATAAAACATTGCTACCCTTTAAGCTTCGAGCTCAAACCTTGCATTCGTCGTTCTTTAATGATCGATAATCGTTTTTTGTCCTGTAATTATCATCTGACTTAATCACCGCCCCATTTTTCATTTCTGCTCGCTTGAAATTGATGGCATGCACGATGGCGGGTGAATCAGCAGGTAGGCTAAAGTCGCTTGTCTGCATCGTGCCTCGATTAAACGCAGTTCCCGACTTGCCTTGTCCCTGTCATGACTTTATGAGAATATATTCGATGTGCGAGTTCAGTGCAACGGTGATGTTTTTCCAACACGCTGTGCTATAGCACTGCCCGTGATCCGAGTCGTAGACGCCTCGACCCTTACTATATATCCGGCAAGATGAGACTCGGCTGTCAGGTTCCGTTCCGCAATCGCTACTTTTGCTCTTCACCTGACCAGTGACCGGGACCACTCAGTACTCAAGCTCAAATTGCAAACTCAACAGACATACGTTTTGAAAGAAAATGCAGAAACAAACCAACAGCTATGGTCAACTATTGCCTGTAACCTACTGAATCCGCAGTCAATCATGGCATTCATCGCTGATGCTTATTTCACGATCAGGATCAGGTAGATCGTATCTCCAGTCTTTTTGATGGCCACCTTGGTCTATTAGCCGATGTGCGTCTTCGAAATTCGAAATTTAGGACAGCTGATCACTCACCTGCTTGACTCATACAGGCACGCGAATTGTACCGCGAGAGAGCAGCGTTAGAACGCGATTATGCAACAAAGTTGAAGCAATTAGCGAAGAAAGCAAGCGAAAAGAAGAACAAGAATGAACTATTACTAGTCCTTGGAGACGACAAGGCCGTATACACGGAAAGTGTGATACAACAGAAGCATGTCATTTCTTCTCAATTTTGACCGGGCACTCATATTTTTAATGGTAGCACCCTGAATCATGCATATTCTGAGATCTTATCATCGATGTCAAGCTCTGCTCAGGACCATATCAACCTAGCAGAGGCATGGTCTCAAATGACGGAATCTCTGAAGGCTGTTGAGCGCCGCAATGATGATTACAAGAAAAAGGTTACATTATCGTGCAAAATCATGCCTATGCATACTGATGATGTATGCAGCAAATGCAGTTCTTTTCCACGATTTTTGCTGGACGCGATAAGATCTATGCTGAACGCATCAAGGCAAGGTCTTGAACTGGTCCCATACTGCACGTTTTAACCATCATGATACAGAGCAAGCAAAAAGTGAGATCCTGGGCACTATAACGCAACTATTCTAACCACCATATTCATAAAGTATGACGCCGATTGCGCCGAAGTTGAAATTCATCGTCAAAAGCAGGTAAGGAAGCTCGTCAAGAATCTTCTCACGGTCATAAATTCTTGTGAAGTCTGGTCACGATCGACACGCGGAGCGCTCAGCGAGACAATATGATCTGCAGAGGCTCGACATGCTCAATAGCAAGAAGTACGTGCTAAAAAAACATATAGAATTTTATCCAATTTCCAGCAGTATTTATATTATTTCAACTGCAACCGCCAACAGCGTGAAGACGAAGTTTTATACCGAGGACCTGCCAAGTCTTGAAGATGTAAGTTAGGTCACATTATCCTATTCGGCACATACTGACAAACCTTACATCACGCCAAGTCCTTCCGTGAGTGGCTACCACTGTGCACATGATTCGGCTGACTGTCTGCAGAAGAATTACAGACTCGTCTAGTCATGGATTTCGTTGGTGTCATGAGAGAGGCCCAGAATATCCAATTGTCACACCAAAATATCTTGAAGGACCGTCTTACAGCCGTTATCGCCGCTTTGATTGAAGTCCAACCCGATAAGGATCAGGCGCTTTTCGCAGAATACAACATACGTCCGTTCAGCCTACCCAACGACTGGGTATTTGAACCATGTTCAAATCACTACGATACAGTAGGCCTGACTGACTTGAGTTACGTGCACTGTGTTAAGAGCTGTAAATTACAGGGAGATATTTGTATTGATTCAGGTCCCAAGGTGCTCTTACAAAATAAGCTCGCGCGCTCGCGAGCTAAATTGAGAGAACTGAACCATGTGCTTGGAAAAAAACGTGAGTGGAATCTCGCCCCGTGGACTGCTGGTTGCACTCACCATCTTGTGTACAGGGACTGACGCCGAGAAATATCATGTCATGCTTACAGCTTGCGCCACTGATAACACACCTGAAGACATAGGATGACGCCATGAATGTGCGTAGTCATTATTGGTGGAATATGAGTTCCTTACTAACTCCTATGCAGAGCTACCTTGATACTGCCCACGAGGTCACCGCCCTCTCGACCTCAGCATGTGTCCTCAACTCGGAAATCAACATGATCGCGGAAGTCCTGGGGGGTAAGTAACATGTCAGACGAACATCGTGCATATGTCAGTTAATATTGATGCGTAAGGCGACGAGGGAGGTTCGAGCCCACACGTTTTCAAGAGCTCGGCCTTTTCGATACCTACAACATGCGGATACTGTAAGGTATGATTAAGAAACTGGTGGATGCGTGTCTGCGCTATTTGACCAATAACCGCCTAGGTATCGATCTGGGGTCTAAGTAAGCAGGGGAAGACCTGTAAAAGTTGTGGCTTATCTGTGCACTCTAAATGCGAGTTAAATGTAATTTCATTCTCCCATCTAAACCATGTAGGGATGCCGCTTACGGACATCGTTAGGTACCTGCGGAGTGCAGTAACGTTCATGGCAATTACAAAGCCTCGGAAATTCTGCAGTCTCCCTCTTCTGCCGTGTCTATATCGGAGAGTAGATGTAGGTGATTGATAAGTTCTATAACAGGACTCACAAACTAGTCCGCAGCATCAGTATCCACCAGCTCCAGAAAAACTCCAATACCATCATCTTCTGTGCCACACAATACATCACTTCATGTGGAAGAAACGCATCGATTGGCTCGTGCTATCTTCGACTTCGCGGCGTCCTCGTCCTTCGAATTGAATGTGACAGGTCTGTGTGGCAACATAACCCCATCCTGCACGTGCTGATATGGTTACAAGAGGGTACTGTGGTGCGTGTGGTGGAGGAAGACGATGGTTCCGGATGGGTAAAGGTGGCTGACTCCGATGGTGAGAAAGGGTTGGTCCCTGCGACCTATTTGGAAGATGCAGGCGGATGGCCATTGGAAAAATCTGAACCCTCTCAACGAGATTCTCAGCAAGCGTCAGGCATATACGGTACGAGTACCGCCTATTTTCTCGTACGATCAGTTATTTCTCACTTTTACCCGATAAATAGTACGGGCTCTCTACGACTATCGAGCTCAAGAACCAGGAGAGCTGACGATAAATGAGGGGGACCTCGTTGAGCTGTCCTCTGGAACGAACGGAGGTCAAAACTATGCAGACGGTTGGTGGGAAGGTATCCAGATGGTCTGACTTCATTTCAATGCCGCCTGACTGATTATAATTTTAGGGTTTTCCAGAGACGGGAAGAAGGGGATATTTCCCAGTAATTATGTACGTGGGCCTGGTTGTCAGCACAAAACATAAAGTTGCTGAACATGTGTCAGGTGAATTTGGCTTGATTATTTCGCAACGATTCTATCGCTGCCGTTAGTTGACGATAGATTGATCACGATTTCGAACACCCTGTACCGTAGTCGGCGGAACCAAATTGGAAAATAATGGTACATACATACCATATGATGACCACCAATTTCTATCTCCGTATTGCAGAACCAACTACACTACCTCCTTCATTTAAGGTATTATTTTTCGTGGCGATATTGTATCTCCCCATTCTAATAAAGGGATCCTGCCTGATCGCGACCGCCCGCTCCGAGGCCATTGTTGTTCCTTAGTTTACCAGGAGGCACCATTATTAGACCGATCGAGGAGTTTGGAGGTGTCAACTGCACATGGTGATTTCTGAAAGAACAGCTATTCGTGATACAGATTTACATAGAACAGGCCTGGCAAGTCAGCATCGTAGGAAGAGTATGATCGGAATGGGTCGGCCGTAGCCGAGGTCTACATAGGTATGCCGTCAAAGGACCCTATCGTACGTCACAATGCACCAGCGAACATGAAGTTGTGACAGTCATACATACAAATTTAGCTGTGGTCTACGGTCCTCATCACAATTTACAACGAATACAGCCAGCCAGCCGTCATCTCGGCTAGCCATCATAGGTAGACGGTGTTTTGACAAATTTGTCATTTGACAGTAGGTTCGCCACAGTACAGGACTAGGCCTGCATGCTGGAAGTGTGCAATCAAAAAAATTATTCTAGAACTTCTCAGGGGACAACTCGAGCCCTCTTGAGCCTAGTGCAGAAGGGTTATTTTTCTGTTAATAGACAAGCATTGGGACTAAAAAAAAATTGCCTGCGGCCGACCGTTCCCATCAGAGGAATAAGCCTAAACAAACAATAGTTACCAAAGCCCTGGCATCAGGAGCAAGCTATCGATTTCGATGACTAACCGGACATTAACGCATCTGGACAGATGGAGGTCTGGTTGAAGATGTTGAAAAATTACCTGAAATACGCCACTTGCTCCTTTGAAAGCCCATCTTCCAAATGAGTTGTCAATTCTGCATCTTTGCCAGTATCTCGCTTCCCTCAGCAGGGATAATTGGCTCAGAGACTGATGTTGGAGTCCGAATAAGCATCATCTCAACAGTGGTGATTGCGGAGAACTGCCTCTGCATGAATGCGTCAAAGAATGGAATTCCGGAGACGGAAGACGTACATTCCACACATAGAAAGGTCATGTGTTTCACGAAGAAAATTAGGGCACCAATAAGGAGTTTGGATGTTCCTAAGTCAGGATGCAATTTGACTCCGCGGTGAGATGGAGCATGTTCAT
Organism: Suillus fuscotomentosus; assembly: GCF_016647785.1. Lineage (NCBI taxonomy): Eukaryota > Fungi > Basidiomycota > Agaricomycetes > Boletales > Suillaceae > Suillus > Suillus fuscotomentosus. Next base: position 155,572 of record NW_024539553.1, on the reverse strand, counting down.
GGGCACTGTATCTCGGTGGCGATTTGTGTTTCTCACATTTCAGATGAATTCCATGACATTGCTTCCACTTGGAGCACACGGAAGCTGCAATGACTTATCTGATCGAGGTTCATAAAAAATTAGTAGATACACGGGAGACCTGTGCCGCTCAGATTTGTATAAGAACTCACCCGTTGTCGTTGACCATCTTCAACACTCCCAACCACTGCTTTTCTCTGCTACACACCTAAATTCCGAGACACTGAGCTTGGGGGCCGTTTCACTTATTCTTTCACCTGCATCGGCGTCGTGGCTCCACGCTACGAGCGCACTTGCTGACCCTCGTTTGATAATGACGAGGTTGGCTGTGTACTCTTGCGATGGATGACTGCGACGTCGATCCATGGGAAGGGGATTATGGTACAGCCCCTTCAGCGAACCCCACTCGTCTCACCATGGACAAAGCACTGGCAGCATGGCAATTATGTCGCAATGCCGCTTATGCCGTCCAAAAGCTCTAGCGAGGTCAATGATACCACTCACAACTGGGAGACCGCTGGGCGGACAGTATAGGACGTCAGAAACGCTGGAGTCTGTACCCTATCAGGTAACACTCGCTAACGCGTAGATACAATCCATGCTCGCCGGGTAGAACAGCGGTGACGCAGCAGATGATGTACTATACTCAGTATCATCTATATCATTGACTTGTTAAGCTTGCGAGTAGCTCTTCTTACTGTAGACCCGATGATAATCGTAAGTTCGAGCGGATGAGTGAAGTACTCACCTGCCTATCGATGTGGACCCGTTGACATGCCGAACGAGTGACAATTTATCGAAAGATTTGAACAGGGAGAAACCAATGAAGTGAAATAATTACATAAAACAGTCCTACGAAAAAGGAGAGAACGAAATGCAGGCTATCTCCCCCCTACTCCAATTGCTGTTCGTATGAATGGGCCATTTGCTCCCATAGGCCCATATGATGTGCCAGATGGTAGTGGCGCAGGCAGGGCACCGCCTAGTGCTGGAGTAGGTAAAGGCACTCCCATACCCATTATCACACCTTGGTTCTGGGGGGCGGACAAGGCAGGAGTCTGGTTTTGTGAATCCCTTGGTATCCCCCTGTCTTCTCGTTCGGCAATGGTAGCTCCACCTCGACCAGTATCAGTGATGCCGTTGGATACTGCGAAGGTCTGCCCTAGACCATACAGTTTACAGTTATATTCGGTGTCGTCTATTTGATCATTGAAGTAGAGTTCTCGCATTTTGAAGAAGGTGGATGCAGTAAGAAGGGAGTCTGATCCGGCTTGATGTGATGTTCCTATACGCATCACCTGTAGGGATCAGTAATTAACTGGTGATCAACTAACCACAGGAGAAATCACGCACACCAAGATCATCCGCGACTTCCTGTAGTCCTCCTTTGAGGGACTTGGAGGCACGCATCATGAACTTGATGTCATAGCAATAGGGGAACCAAGTGCGCAGCCATTCAAAGAATTGTTCTTCGGAGGTCGGCAAGGACATCGCGGTCAAAAGCCTGACCAGGTAACCGAAGTCATAGCCGCTGGAATATGAAAGATATACGTAAGTGAGGTGAATGTAAAGAAGAGGCTTTCAAAAGTGGAACTGAACGACAGCGCTTCAAGAGCGTTTGGTGCCCTTACTTGTCAGAGAAGATTGTATGACTTACCTATGAAACGATATCCATTTGGCCTCGGGCGCAAGGACCAGACCCGATGTGATCAAGAGTTCAGCAAAGTCATACGGCAATATTCCCATCTCCTCGTGACGCTGGAAATCAAGCCCTGACTTCTGTAACAGGTCGATTGATTCTGGCGCATACATATCTTCACTATAATCTCATTCTTAACATGCGATACCCGACAATTTTGGCTTCTAAAACGCACCTTATGCTGAACTTGAAATTGAATTGCCAAGTTGTGACGTCCTGGGGGAAGTTACCCTCTTCATCCGCAAGTGTGATACCGGCTTGTATTAGCTTGAGCAGGTCGACATTACATCGCATTGTCTGGTAATGATAGTCTGAAGATGTTTTGAAAGTGCCTATTGGTCGTGCAACTACGCCCGGGAATTCTGTGTCCTACTTCATAGTGAGCATCCATCTGGAAGAAACATCAGACTACGCGCCGCACAATTGCAACGTAAGGGTATTCGTCGATCAGGTCTCGTATGTTCCGCATTTCTGCCTCAAGATTTGGCGCCCATACTTCCCGTATCCGGGACATATCTCAAGAGCCAAACCTGCTGGAATATCAACGCGGTGAACAGTTTCAGGAGCGAGAAGATCTAGCTACAGCACTGAGCAGCAGTACGTGGTTTGAAGGCAAGCAAGTCCAAAGGCAATATTACATAAGCACGTATGTGGGAATTTGTATTTAAAGATTTCATCCAAGTCGTGTATTTATTACTCGAATACAAACCATCAAAACCATGACATGTATGTGTTGTTCTGGCTCTCGACGTTTGACGCCAATGCACCAAAATCGAAGTTGAATGTGTGATTCCCTACCCTCTGGACTGTATGGCCCGCAGGGGGTGAGGGGTCTGCACTGTGTCTCAAAGTTGCAGCAACCAAATCCTCATTCAAACCCAAATCAAGTGAAAGCATGTCTGTAGACAGCTCTTCAGGTTGCCCTGCGTGATCCACCTGTGAGTTTGTGACTGGATTTGGGTGCCGAGGCGAGTAAGTAGGAAGCTCCTGAATGGTTGGTGGAGCAGTTGTCTCAATATCCTGTAGTGTTTTTTGTAGGAACGAGTGTGCAGCATCAAAAGAATCTGGCCAATCCCCTGAAATGCTGCACGCAGCTGATCTGACTGATGATTCTTGAGATGCAAGGTCGGTATCCATGGTCGAGCTATCTCTGGACGTTTTGAGCCACTGGGCGTACGTCCGACGTGACTTCTCTGCGATTTTAGTGAGTAGAGGCTATATTCCTGTTTAGTAATGATCTCCCAAAAGTCATCTTCATCACTAACCAGCGCCTGAGCGACCTGTGAGCATTCCTCAGCCACGTTCGCGAAAATGCGGTAAATAGTGTCCAACTCCTTCAACGCAAATGGCGCTAGACTTAGGAAAGGCGTTCTGGAAACAATCAATGACAATGCAACCTGGATCAAAACACCCAGTCAAGATGTAACAGATTACTAGCTTCAAAAATCACTCACCGCACCAGAGAATGCATTAAACCAGAAACACATGAACCGCTTACTCAGCTGTGGCTCACGACGCAGCATAGTCTCTAACGTGGCAACAAGGCGGGAGGCGCTAAGAAATGTTGCAAGAACTGACGGCGCGTATTTGTGTCGATACGTGAAAGCATCAAAGTCACTCAGTGCCTCAGTAAAAAAATTCCTATGGAGCTGCAGTAGAACTTGTGGGTGTCCAGCTTTAGCGTGCAGGCACATAACCTTTCCGATAAAAACTCACCTATTTCTCGCCCGCTAGCTACTAGTACTTGTTGCATAGTCAACTGTCGGATATCTGTGATGCCCTCTGAGTTGAATATGTTGAGTGTGGGAGGGATGTGGAAGTCCCGAATTTTCTTATCGACATCTAGAATGCTAGAATATGGTTGTGCTTGTGCAGATATCGTGGTGACTATGACTGGTGTGAGACAATGCAAGAAGAATCCGTGCTTCCACTCATGATCTGTGGGATAATCAGTTCTGGTATGAAGGTAAATGGATAAATCAGCCGACATGACTGAGCTTCCGACACGATGTACATCTCCTCTGAAGCATAGGATGGTCGGCGACAATCGACATGTTGTAAGCAAAGTGACGGTGGCCGACCAAGAGATAAAGACTGGGACTCGAGGTTCAGTACGCATGTCACATGTGCAATTAGTTGAAAATCAGAACTAACCAGGCGTGCATCTAAATTCAGAAGTTCCCAGAACAGCATTCGTCGCCGCTGAGCCTCTTCGGGAATTACCTTCCATCTATTGCCGTCGCGGTCTATGAAAATGAATGAAAATCCATGTTGAGGAAATCTCAGGGCGGTAATGGATGTCCGACGTACGGAGACCTAACTGGAACAACATATGTTTTAGGCGAGTGGAGAGGTACTATTTTGGCAAGACCCACGCTTTGAGCCAGCTTCACAGCAAGACCCATGATGCTCCATGCATACGATACAGCTTGACTCTTGTCTGAAAAAATCAGAAGGTACCAAATCATGTAAAACTACCTTCTCGTCAGCACGACCGCATGTTAGATAATGTGACCAACACACCAAAGTCTGTAGAAGATCTAAACTGGGTTCGTCCATTAGATTTGTCTCACATAAGGAGGCTCGTGCCAGGCGATGGAATACTTCAGCTCTCGGAGACTCATTTGGTTGATTAAGATCAACGAGTAGCCCAATAGCCATCATGATGAACAACAGAGAGAGGCGGCGAAAAGAAAGGCTTGACATTGGCGTGGTGTATACGTGATGAACTAGATTCGGAAGCCAAGTTTCGCTTGTATCGAGGTTATACCTTGCATGTACGCCATAAACACATCGCGATAGGACAGTGACGAGAAAACTCACTGCCATAGAGCGTTCAATCGAGCTTGCGTACAAAGGTAATCCGCCTCTTCCCGAGACGGCAACATCTCGTGGATCCGCTGCCTCATGGGATTATTGGGCAACCAAGGATAAGGAAATGTCTGACTGAGTTTTTCGATTTCGGGAGACAATCCAGGAACATCTGAAGTAAAAGCTTCTGCTGATGAATACCTTTCCTAGAAAGTCAATCAGCATCCACCCTGCAAAACTGGGCGCCAAGCAGATTACCTCACATCGGCTATCCTGAACCTTGTCTGCGTCTCGTGTTGAAGATGAGGCAACAGGGAGTTGGGAATTGCTTGAGTGATTTTCTTTGATTGTCCCATCCATCTGGGTGTGTCGTCCACCGGTCGCGTGAGAGCTATAGAGCTCCAGCGAATTTTTAATACGTAGGGAATCTTGGTGTAAGAGGGGATGAGGGTCGGATGAACATTTTGCTTGCACGGTCTCCAAGGCGTCTTCAAGTTGTCGTATGCGATCGCTCATCTGAATGATTTTTGCATGAAGTTGCTCAGTGTTGGCAAGAATGAACCTTGATCGATCATTAATAGAAGGATTCGCCAGAGACCCCGCTACTAACCTGCTGCCCTTTCCAGAGGTGAGAGCACCTGTATACAAGACACGGTCAGATTGAACGCTCAAAAGTATAGTGATGGTAAATACCGTCTGGACATATTTCAGCGCAGCCTCGTTTTGAGCATGATTGACATGGAAAGACACGATCGCACTAGCGCATTCAGCTTTAGAATATGCAAAAGTCGGAGGGAAAAATGGTCACACTTTCAGCTTTAATCTTCAGGATGGGTTTATGGTCAAAGCTTTGAGGCCAGACGGATTGAAACGCACCTTCGGCACTCTGCACAGGACAGAGGCTGCTTCTTGTTATGTGTTTTCCTTGGTGTTGGAGCAAATTCTTCAGGGGCACCAGACGCGGCCAAAGGCGAATCAAATGTGTTGCGAGCCCGCTTGGAGGCACGAGTGTCAGTGCTCACATCAGCGAGACCCCTTGTGGGTGTCTGTCTATGCTCACTACCGTCTGCGAGCATGTTATCGGTGTTGGATATCGAGGTTTGTGTACGAGTTTGCGCGGCTTAAAAGAGACCCCGAGTTGAACGGACTCATTGTTTCAATGGATAGATATATGTAGCACCGTGACTGTAGGTTACGGCATCAATGAACCACGAGTCTCCTGACTTACTATCTTCATCTGAGTTCTCGCCGTTCAACTCCACTTCGAATCCCTTGGCTTCAGTAGTCGGATTCTCCGGCGGGTTTGAACAGACACAAAGGCTCCCATGATGTGGTTTAGGTAGATATTCTAGATAGTCAGTAATCGTCTACGCCACAAACCGGATGTCACAATCAGCCTCAGCATCGAGAATGATACTTGAACTCATACGGACTCAGGAAACTACGGAGGAACTGCCAGCAAATACAAGGCCACCAAATTTCCAACGACCCGAAATGGTCAAAAAACCACGTTGGTGATACCAATATTGGGGCATAATCCTGACGACTCGGAGTAAAGGTAGTCTTATCACGATTCTACTCGTCCGGTTTCCTGCAGCTTATACTGCCTGATCAAAAAAGGACTCACGGTTACTTCGCAGTCCGTAAGTCTCGCATCAAAATTTAGCCAAACTGCCGCTGGTATTTTACTCCGAAAGACAAGGAAGATGGACTTGATACTTCATAGGACGATGCTGAGTGAGTGGGATAGTGATGTAACATGCACAAACCTTAGCTTGTACTACCAAGGTTCCACTCGTACAAAGTTTGAATCCAGAACATTAATATTGCAAATATTTGTGCCGTACCCATTCCTTTGTTCACAAACTGCCGAATCGGGCGAGATGATTTACGGTTCGAACAAAGCTGTTCGCGGAATCAGCCGACCGCATGACTTCCAGGGTCTTTCTTAGGCGCTCGCGGAGCTTCGAGGGCCTCAGCGCTAGGCAAAATCCGTCGTCGCCTGGGAAATTCACTATTGTCCGTCGATACGAGCTGAGTCTAGACGAAAGGCGCTGGAGCGGTCTTCAAGCTTAGCTTCAATACGGAGCCTGTCGTCGCGTGAAAAATAAATAAATCAGACTTGATGGGGCATGGGGCTCGATGTCTAAAACAGACTATTATTGCAGCGTATGTGATAGGCTGCCCGCGCCGACGGTGCCCACCCACGCCGTCGGTATTGCCAGTGCCGGATTTCCCGTAGGGCCAGGGTAGTGCGGCGGTACCCGTAGTACCCTTTCAACTTCACTGTCAAACGCTGTGCCGCAGGAATCAAATCATAGGAAATAATATGATTAAAAGGAGCTCCTTCGTTCCGTAGAAATCGGGTTTCGGAGATCCCCTTGCGACCGCACGCAAGATTCTCCAAGATGTGGAAATAAGAGGAAGGTATGCCATCTTCTTCTCACCCCCCGGACACACAAGCCTACTAACCTACGCAAGCAAAAGATCCATCGATATCCATCCCTGATCATAAACTATCATAAACAAATTATGCCATTAAATAACACACATCCATTGTGCTAAAGGTGACTTGATCACAACTTCCCCTTCTGCTCAGCGGCAGCAACTCTCTCCATCATGAACCTCGTCTCCGTTGCAGCCTCCGCGAGGTAGTGCTTCAGTTCGGCAGTATTTCGTAAAAGTGATGTGATGGTCCACCGGATGTAATGATCATCGATGGAATACGACAGTCCATAACCGTCCGTGACAACTGCGTGTGATAATCATCAGCTTCGATTCGCAAAAACACTCTCAACGACAACATCTACCTTCTCCGTAGCCCCACCCATCTAGATACTTGGAAGAAAGTTGAGATGTTGACAATTCCCAATGATTCGTCTTGGAAAACGCTGGGTCCAAATAGATAGCTGGGACGGACTCCCCATCACGAACCATCTTCTTTAGACCAAATAAATGTCGGTCCACCCCTTGCCCATCCGCGGCCCAGGCAGCATACTGCAGGTGGCGCGCGACGGCACGGCGGAAAAGCACGGCGCGGTGTTCATCCTAGATGCGAATTCCGCATGACATTTAGCCTCTAACTGGAATGGGAAAGTGTTACGCGATCTCCGCATGAAGACCTACAGATTCTTCTGAATTAAGCATGGCTTCGGCCCATTCCTTGCTTTCTAAGCTGGCACTACGAATCACCTCCGTGCGGCCTTGCTGGTATTTGCGCGTCTGACAGCTTTCATACGTCACACCAGGTCGATTAAACATTTTGTGGAAAGCAAGTTGTTTCACAAGCTGAACCCATGCATCAGGCGAAGCCTTGAACTTCTTCATCAGGTCTTTCCCATAGCCTTCATAGTGGAGCACCTAAGAACGGTGGCAATTTAATTATCTACAGGCCCTGATAGATTTCACTGGACCCTGCACTTACCTGCATGTCATGCTGATCCACGAGCTCGTCAAAATGTTGGCATGCCTCATTAATGTATTTCTCGCATGTGGCGTCAAGCTCAAATTTCAGCTCTACGGGCTGCGGAAGATTGGCCCCGGTAGAGTTAGACCTAGGTGCACCAAGATCAACCTTGTTGTGGGCAAGAGAAGCAAGAATGAATTCATTCAGGCGAAGCGTGGGCGTGCCATCCATGCACGAATGCTCCCCAAGGAAACCCGATCGCCCATTATCAAAGACGATTACTGACACGAGTCAAGTGCATTAGCACATCTGGGGAAAATTGTGAGAGTCAATAGCCACATACATTGATGCTTGTCGTAGAAACGGTTCCGGCCGTCTCCGACCCAGCAAGACCAAGAAATATCTTCGCGCAAGACGGGCGTAGTGTCGTCAAGGCAGATGATGATCGCGGAAGACTCTATCCGCTCGAGAGATTGTTGGTTCAATGGCGAACTTGCTATTAGTGCAGAGCGTGCCTGGACGGATAAAGGTATGAGGCCTTGGAAATAGCGGCTAAACGGAACTACCGGGTACTTACATCAGTCCAAATATCTCGGTTCTCCGCTGTCAGCGCGCCGACCGGAGCGCCTGTCTCCTTTCCTGCCATTCTAATGACTCGTTCCACTTGTCTATGTTCCAAAGATACTAAGTTCAATGAATTCAGAGCGATAAATGCGCGACACGCACACTTCTAGCTCAGCCTCGCTTAGTTCATGTCCTTCCGGGGTTGCGAGCAGAACTTCGTAGAACTTGTTCTTCCTCACAAACACGACGTGATTGTGTGCCTTTGGATCAAACTTCTTGGCAGTGTCGGATGGCTTGGTGGGGTATCGGCATGCATGGAAGCTGCGAGGATTTAATTCGACACCATGGATTACGGAATGAGAGCTTACAGCCATTTGTACGAATCCATGCACAGTGGCATCCCACGAACCTTTTCAGGTTCTATTTGTTTCCTGCTCAGCCTTGGCATGAGTAATAAATCAAAGTCAAAGACATGCAAGACACTGACGATTCTGTGATTTCTCTGAAAGGCAGCATAGCTTTGATCAGACTAGCAGCCCTCTTCGCCGGGTCACGTCTGCGTGGATCATCAAGATGCACGTAGAAGTAGCTGACATAAACCACAACAGGGTCGCGGTAGCCCATGTATGCTGCATCATTCCACCAGTCCGCTAGCCAATTCTTGATGGATGGGTCTGCGGCACGGGCTTCTAGGCGTTTCTGAAGCTCAGCAGCCTGAGATGATTTAAGAAACTCTTGTGCAGTAGCCTGAGACTTGGTATACTCCGCATCTGTCAGTAGAGGCCGAATGGTCTCAAGGTACTTGTGCACGGTTGAGGACAGCGCCGGAACCGGAAGCCGAGGAAGTGACGCCTGGAACCGTAACATGTTCCCTGCAGTAGGATCAACAGCATATCCCTCTGGAATATCAGACTTCCTCGGGGCTGAGGACTTGAAATTGCGCTTGGTGGCCATTTGAGACACAAGCTGGAAAAGTAGTTAACGTCAGATGCATGACTAACCAGTAAATTACGTACCGGTGAACGCGACGAACGAGAGGCTAATCTGCTCGAGAACTTCAGCATGGACTCAAAATAACCGGAGATGTGTGAGCGACAATGGATGGAAGGATGCTTGTCCTTCAGGTATCCACTGTTAGTTCAGATGCTTAAGAAGTGGAGATAGAGAGGATAGATCGCCAGCGCCTATGGAGTCCCTGACCAACGATTGATTGGATGGTATCACTTGAAACTGCGTCTAAGATCCAGCAGATGAAGAACAGAGGGAAATCGCAAGGCTCATCAGTGTTGTCGTAGGCGACGTTTTGTGTGACTTCCGTCGGCTTTCCGGTTATACATGTGCTCGTGATATTGAGAGATGCGCGAAATGCCGCCCGCTTTAGCGGCTCATTCTCGTTCAACTCATTCGGAAATGTATGACCTCAAACACTAGTCCCTGACTCTATATGGATCATGCAAGGCGCCTATATGTATTCTTAGATGAGATATGTACATATGATACCAATACACTCAGTACAACAAGGAGAAAACACTCCATGATCAAGGACAAAGCTTCTCAGCAACCTCCTCAATTAGCTTGCGGGCCTCCTTCTTTACAACCCCCGTGTCCCCGCATCCGCCCCTCTCCAATTTATCCTTGAGTATTTTCTGAGCTTGCAGAACCTCTAACAAGGAAGCGAACTGTTCAATGGACGGAGATAGTCGGATCAACAATGCCAATGACGCTGTCAAACGATGAACTGTTACAGAAAATGCAATGATCAAGTGCTGCTATGAGACTGGATTGAACCGAGAGCGTACCAATTTCCTCGCTCGCCTTCTCCCGCTCTATAACTTCCAGAAGCGCGCTTATCATTTCAACATCCCAGTCTTCATTCTCGCCCACATCGTCCCCTTCAACATTCCCCCGCACCTTCTCTACTCTCAGTCTCTGAAGGTGCACAGTCATATTGAATGCTAGGTTGACAGCTGCCAATCGTACAGTTGCATCGTCGTGAAACAAGGCAGCCACCATGAGCGCTGTAGTGCTACTTCGAGATGAAAGAAGAAGTTCTCGGGCTACAATCTTGTTCGCAAACGCGTTTGAAATCATCCTTAAGAGCGTGAGGGAATAATTCCTTGGCGCGCTTTCGGCCTTGGATAACAAGACGAGGATCGGGCTTTCAGGCCCGACTTTCGTTGCACTCCAACTGCACACGGCTGGTTCGAGCAGTGCAACGCGCCACATATCTGCCACAGGGAATAATTCTCCTGCAGAAAGATTTGTCGCAAGGCTTATCGTTGCGTCTTTCCAAGGCTCGAAAGAAATGTTAGGGGGTGATGAGGACCCTCGTGCTTTGAGGTACGGAATGATATTCTTCGCGAGAATTTGCTTCGTGGCTTCTTTCGTAGTGGAGCCCGACCATGAAGGAGCGGCATCTATGAACCCCGTCACTTTTGCAAGCACAATATCGAGATTCGGAACTTGAGAAGACAGGATGGCATTAAGGGGTATGGCTTCAATCGCAGGAAGGGATAACGTAGTGTGTGGATGCGCTGATCGCCGTCACCGGTATCAGTTAGTTGTCATAAGGAAAGGAAGACTATATGCTCACGAGGAAACGCCTGATAAAGGAGCAAGTCGACTTGAGTGCGTAATTCGGGTGCATTGATACCCTTCATTTCATGCGTCTACGGAAGCGTGTCAGTTACCGCGAGAACGTCGTATGTTCCCCTCCTACTTTATTTCCGTCCAAGAATAGGATAAATGTCGGTGTCACTCTTACACCATACTCGCCGCCAACCGCATTGCTCATTCCGACACTCAAGTCTATCTTAACAAACGCGACATCATTGGCTCGGCTCTTGCTCTTTGCAAGGTCTTCGAACACAGGCTCGATCATCCTGCAAGGCCCACATGTTGCACTCGTGAAGAATGCAACCACAGCACGGTGTGTGTGAAGCACATTACGGAAAGATGAGGGGTTTGTAGCAATGTGCACAGGTGTGATAAGGCTGTTGCCCTGAACAGGTGTAGGAGGCGACGTTGGTGCAGGCGTCGGAAGGTAGTTCCTGGATGAGGACGGCATTTCAGGATTGTTAGAGGTTGCGCCAGCCGCTACGGCCTGCAGCAGGGACGATGCCGATGCTGGATTGGGTGAATTAGCTGTGGCTGAGATATCTGGGGGAGGGGTTAGGACGCCAGTAGAAGCCCTGCCTCTAAACATGGCATCGATAGTTGGTCGCAAGGCAGCGCCAAATGGTGTCGATAGGAAGTCGGATGGTAGATCTGCAGGGGTGCTTTTAGAATTATGTTCAACCGAAGGTGGCAATTAAGGGTCAATACCTTTGATATACGGTGGAAGCGAGCCTCCAGTCAAAAAGCCGAGGCAATCGTTAGTAAATGAGTTGCAGTTGAAGTCTTCTCAAACGTTAATAAGTGATTCATGGTCCTGTCTTGCAGTCTCACCTAACAGATGGTACTAAGATTGGTGAGTAAGACAAGTAACTCGCGTCAGAGCAAACACTTACTTTGTCGGCAGTGTAATGCTCCTTTATCTGGCTAAGGTATTCCACGAACGTTTGCTCGTCCATATGTGTCTCGCCCATATCAACGATTCTCAAAGGTGACCCGTGCTACGGCTCACTGTGTTAAAGTGATAAAACCAACCCGCGACCCTAGCAGCTTACATGGGACCGACCCGGCTCAGTTTCACAAATGCCTAGTCCATAGAAGATTTCCTTCCCAAAGGCCACCACTGACGTATGCCTATACATATAGTGGCCAGTGAGCACATGAGTCTTGGTTTTCGATGTAAGAAGATACTAACCAGACACCATCTATTTGCTTACCAGTGAGCTGCAAAGAGACCTGGCCGGCGAGACCCTTGCTGAGGTCATAAACATAGACCTTGACTGGAGAAGACATAGAAATGACTCTACAGTGCGGAATGGTATTATAGTAGTGGGGGTTAACGTTGAGCGCTGAGCGCTGAGCTGCAAGTAACGGGACGCGTAAGACAGCGGCAGCTACGCCGCGAGAATACTTACATACTCATATCCAGTGAAAAGGCGCCTGCTGTATTTGGCATATTGAGTTATCAAGGCAGATCTTTTGATCATCTTCTTTCGTTTTTCTAGAGCCTTCTTGCAACGTCAAACCGGAATTTGTCAAGTGCGTTCTTTTCTTTAAAATTAAGTAGCACAAGCTGATCGGTCATTGTGCAAAGAATGGACTGCTGCTCCGACGTTTTAACAAAAGACAACCCCTTCATCCCACCGAAGGGTACACGTTGTCCAGTGAATGACATCCCTCCGGAGCTCCTTTCTCTCATTTTTGAGGTTGGTGCCCAATCCATTAAGGATGGAGAGGATGAAGACGAAGAAGATGAGGAAGATGAGGCAATGGCAGTATACTGGAATCTGGAATCAGGCGCGAAAGATGGAGTAGACGAAGACGGCGAAACAACAAAACGGAGCAGAGTGACAAGGAACGATGGCGTAGATGAGGATGGTTTATCCGAATCATCAATGGACAGCGATGCAACATTCGAGCCCATGCCATCATTTGAGGTACTCATCTCGCATGTCTGTCACCATTGGCGTGTGGTGGCTCTTAACACGCCGTCTCTCTGGACAGAGATCGATGTATCACCTCTTGACTCACCCCCGTTTGAACGAGTTCAGACTTTTCTTGAGCGCAGCAAGAGCCTCCCTATCGACATACGCATAGATTGCGAACCTCCAGATGACGATGAAGAAGAGGATTCCTCAGGCTCTGAAGACTCAGAGCTTGGTCAGTCCCCACATTCGATGACCTTTTCCGATCTCGATAATCTCATGTCCCTTCTTGTTCCCCATATCTCACGCTGGGGATCTGTCGAAGTGGCGGTCGCTTGTTACAAGCACATGTTTATTTTCCTCTCTGCAGTTTCAGATCCTTCCATAGCAGGTGCTCCTCAGCTCGAGGCTCTCCAATTGTACCATCATGAAGATGCAGAAAGCCTCACAGCTTTCGCCCAACCTGACCTCGTGCAACATTTCAAGTTGTTCGGAGGCGTTGCTCCGCGTCTCAAGAGCGTAGCGTTGTGGGGCGTGCATGTCGACTGGTGCCAAGAATGGTTATCTTGCGGGTCCAATCTCTTGGACTTGGAGCTTGCTTATCATACAGATGATGTGCGACCGTCATGGACACAATTTGCTGCCATCCTTTGCGGCGCACCTAAGCTGGAAACACTCTCTTTATGCAGCTCTGGTCCCCTCGGTGCTCCCCATGACTGGTGCAATGAAGGGAGTTCAGGAAGTTATGGCAATGACTATACCGGAGTCATCGAGTTGCACTCACTGACACAGCTTGTCCTGGCATTCCATTCACCAGTGTATGTTAGTGGGTTGCTCCGCCGTTTGGCATTTCCCGCACTCAAAAGCCTCACACTTGATTTGGACGATGGCGATTTTACGGATTTCGCATTCCAACTTGCTGGTCCTATGATGAGCGCAGTCCCGGTGGCATCAAGGGATGGAGAGAAGAAACGCAGTTTACTTAGCAGACTTGACTCCATCAAGTTATCCGGTCTTTCCTGCTCAGACCGCAGCATAGAGCTCATGTACGCAGAGCTTGGTAACCTCAAGACGCTCAACCTCGTGATGAAGTACCTCCCTCTCATGTTCCTCCAGCTACTTTATCACCCTTGTTCTGTTTCTGGCCAGCGAGACGTTTGTCACGTCTGTCTCCCTTCACTTACCACTTTGTCGACTGCCGACGTCCCTGGAGACCAAATACGCGAATTGGTGCAGAAGCGAAAGGAAGCAGGTGTCCCTCTAAAGGCTGTGTATATGGAGGAGAACGACGAAGTCACACCTCATGATCTACAATGGCTGAAAGATAATGTGGAGGAATTTGATTTCTTTGAGGCCAGTGACGATGAATTCGAGTCAATAGTGGATATTGAAGAGGAACACGAGGCTTCAGAATCGGAATGGGAGGAAGTGGATGATTGATTCCGGATATATGCCTGTAGGTGCTGTTCACGTATCATGCACTGCTCGATTCGACAAATATCGATCTGACTTAGCTCTTTCTCAAGCATCTGTATGGCTTTCGCCTACCTCTAGTTATTTTGTACTTGGAGTGGTTGCTTGAGTTGCGCTTGCACGATGTGAAGCTCTCGGATATCAGATCGCGATGCGCCGATAGTCATCTCGCATGCCAGTTTATAGATGCGTTCAGGTATACTTTATTACTTATACGTGATCATTTCGCTAATACTCGAGCGTGATATTGGTGCACAAGCAATCCGTTCCCGTGGTGTGTGTCTACATACTGTAAGCACGGAGTGTTTGATCCTGCGCGTCGACACTATGTATGCACTCCACTTAAGTCCGTTTGCCCACGGACATAGGGTGGTGTAAATTAACAGATTGGAGTAGACTACGTTGGTGGTCTTCTTATTCTTTGTTTGAGAGGGAATGCTAACACTTGTGCACATGGTACTGCGATGACGGTCTGGCTAAATGGTCAATTGCTGTGGCATTCATAGATGAGTGTATCAGAGTAGTAGCATGCTCGGTCATGTTCACAGTAACAACATGCATGCTGAATAGTACTGTTATGATATACGTGCTTTTACGCTTTATATGCTGGAGATCCGCTCCTCACTATCAACCACACTAGGCTGCAACCATTATAGTACTTTGTAGACTCGTAGAACGAAGGTACTCGTTGAATCCTTCGCAAGGGAAGGACTACAATGGGTATGTCTTGAGACATGTAGATTCTTAGTTCTACTCTATTCATTATCCGCTCCCAAGGATCAGGTCTACCGCTCAACGAAACAAAGAAGTGCCACCGTGCATAGCTTGTTGGAGACGTCCTCTGTGCAGTGTGTCCAAGTCGAGGTACTCAATGAATGCATCATCCAATGAAATTTCGAATCGGTTGAGGCCTCCATGCTGATACACGACAGAAAGCTTGCATTCGCTACTGCCGTATCCTGGTGCTTGCAATATTACACGAGGACCGAGAACGTTATTTGAATGACCCGGGTCCCCACTGAGGGTGACGCAAATGGTCACCAACTGCTCTAAGCTACCAGTTTATTGGTCTGTTCAGGTAGGTTCATATTAGATCAGGACTCAGCGCAGTGACCTATTACGATTGTTTCATTAGCAAAGCCTATGCTTCAGGGGCTCCCCGTAGGGATAACTGGACGATAGAGGTCCGGCGTACTACGAAAAGAGTCCACGGTGGACTAACACGGTCCACAATCAGATTAACACTTTGCACGTGACCGCGTATCTGCCTCGTGTTCGTTCATGGTTCGAGTCTTCACAAAGAGTTTTGTGACTTTCCCTTCGTTTCCTCAAGTTTGACATCGTCGCCGCCGCCGCCGCCACCGACGACGACGACTCTCTTTTTGTCGGCGTTCATTCTCTATCCTCGACGTCCTAGCTTTTCCCGACATAGATGATCTCCTCAACATCACCACCAACTATATTGCCCGCTCATCGCGAGCACCGTGTCTCGCCACCACAAACACCACCAATGATAGCATTTGATGACTCAAAGATTCTTAGTCGTCGGGCATCAACTTCACCATCTGATGAGTCATCGATCATCGAGCTCTCATTCGACTACGAGCTCGATTCCGCGGGCAACTATGTCCGCGTATCCAAAGGTTCATCAAGGTCTAATCTTTCGAGTCCTCCAACACCAAATGATGCTCTGCTTGACGGTGCTATTAAGCCTTCGTCTTCTTCCCCACCCCAGGGGACCTCTATTCCCTATGCGTACACTAAACCTCCTTCACCTATATTACTCAATTCTCCAATACCATCGCGACGTAACTCTCTCTCGCGGTCAGAGAACGCCTTTCCGCTACTTCAAAGCGGGAGTGGGACTGAATCACTGCCACTTGCAGCTCAGCACCGAGCTCAGTCATCAGCTACAGGCAACTCCGCTCGTTCATTCCAACGGGTCGCGTCCGTACCTGCCACATTGACTCCAGCTGCCCCTCAACCAGCATTACGTGCACCATTGTCGAGTGGCCTTGCTGGGACTGGTCGAAAAATTGGGCGTCCCCAGCGCGTGCCTCGAGATGAATACCGTGAACAACCTCCACTCACGCTGGATGAGCAGGAGGAGCTGCGAGTGCAGGAAGAGAAAGAAAATCTAATAACTATTCTTGATGGGGACGGCCTGCCGTCAGATGGCGCCGTCTCCAAACGAACATCCCCGCGATTGACCGCTCGTTCGGCATCTGTGAGTCAACTCGACGGACGGGCAATTTCTAGCCTCCCCACACGCGCATATGGATCATCCGCAGGCGCACGCCAGCCGCTACAGCCTGGCCGGCAGATCATGCCTGGGCCCAATCGCGCGGGACGGGTATTGATGGGTATGGCTGTCAAGTATGGCGTGGGTTCGGGTGGGTTCGACAAGATTAATGAGAATGAAGGCAGTGAGAATGAGTTTGCTACCGAGCATGCCTATGATGAGACTGATCCCAGTGCGTATCTTTCACTCTTCTCTGGTTCCCCAACCCAAACCATTTATGTAGACGTAGATGAACCACAGCCCGGAAATGGCATGCTTCGCCATCGCAATTATGTCGCTCCTCCTACTCTATCGAGCGGTACGCGACCTCGCCGTTCAGCTAGTTTGAGTGATGCCTCTGGAGGTATGATTCCAAATTCTCATCTGCACAAACCCGCTGTTTGGATTTGACAACATCTTCAACAGAAGACCGACTATCTCCGCGCCTGCTCCCAAGCCAAAATCAACAGCAACACGCCCCACGCCCAGGGTCCAGTCTGGGCCTCAACTCAGCGCGCATCAGACGCGTGACGTCCGAGCAAGATGGTGCGTCGGTGTCCCAATGCTTGCATGTGCCTCTCTATTAACCGTACGATCACAGAGTATGCAGCAGAATATGCCCGCCGCGCAGCGGAAGAGGCACCTGAACCTTTCCCTCAACCCCAACCCCGCCAATCGCCCTCTCCGACACATATGTCCCAGGTGCACATACGCACCCAGACGCACCATCGGCGCGACTCGGACACTGTCCGCTCCCTCGCGATCAATAACCCGCCCACAGCAGCCTCACCCACAGTGGCCGATCGAAATCCAGGTAGACTGTCTCCGTCCACGCGAAATGTATCATCGTCACAGCTACAGGTACATGGACAGGCCTATCATCGGCGAAATCCTACAGCACCCGAGCCACCAACTACAAGTGGGTCGTTAGCGCCGCCGCCTAGTTCTGGCAAATCGAAGAATGGGAAGACGTGGGCTGCAGGGGACGAGCCTGCGGATAGCGAGCCTGAGGCCAAAACTGCGTCGCGAGTGCGGCAGGCACCCCCTCCACCCGCACCAGCGCCTGCTCCTGCTCCCGTCCGGAATCACAACATTGTTGTGAACAAGAAAGTGTATGCACGACTCGATCTGATTGGGAAAGGCGGATCGTCTCGCGTATATCGCGTGATGAATGCGAACAACGAGATCTATGCTATCAAGCGCGTGTCACTGGACAAGACGGACGCAGAAACTATGAGCGGATACATGAATGAGATCGGGCTGCTCAAGCGGCTTGAAGGAAACAATCGAATCATTCAGCTATTTGATAGTGAGGTGAAGGCGGGACCTGGAGGGACAAAAGGGCATCTGATGCTCGTGATGGAATGTGGAGAGGTTGATCTGGCAAAGCTACTGCAGGAGCAGCAGAAGGAACCGATGAATATGGTTTGGATATCCTATTATTGGCAGCAGGTCAGGCAGAACACCTTATCGTTCATCTCTGTTACTGACGTGAGCGAGCAGATGCTTCAAGCCGTTCACGTCATCCACGAGGAAAAGATTGTTCATTCGGATCTGAAGCCCGCAAATTTCGTTCTTGTGAGGGGCCAGCTGAAGCTTATTGATTTCGGTATTGCGAATGCCATCGCAAATGATACTACTAACATCCAGCGAGATCATCAGGCAAGTTCTGCTTCAGGTATACATCCTTCATGATTAATTCCATTCCTCTCTCTAGATCGGAACTGTTAATTACATGTCCCCCGAAGCCATTGAACTTCCCGACGGCATGCGGCGGCTCAAAGTTGGACGAGCCAGTGACGTCTGGTCTCTCGGGTGCATTCTCTACCAGATGGTTTATGGTCACCCACCGTTCCAACATCTTTCTGTATATCAAAAGATGAAGGCTATCCCGGACTTAGCTCACGTCATTGAGTATCCGGGCTGCAGCATACCCACTGTTGTGAACAAGGCAGGCGAACGCAAAAAGCTCGAGCATCTACAACAACCTGTCAGAGCGGACGTTATTCAGGGCATCAAAAGCTGCTTGATGCGAAATTCAAAAGAACGGGCTACGATTCCTGAGTTGCTTGAGCAGGAATGGTTGGCGATGAAAGAACGTAAGAAATGAGGTACTCCATCCACAATTGTGTTGACCTTATTTTCTGTAGCTGAGGTCCCACTAGCGAAGCCCCAGCTAGCACAAGACGAGACCGTCATCAATCCCTACTACATGAAGCAGCTGCTTGAGTATGGTATTAAACTGGGCCAGCAAGCTCAAAGTGGCGCTATAGATCAGGAATATCTCGCCAAAGAAGCAGAGGTACGTCTCCATCGACTATCCAACCTGGACCCATGTTAATATCTGTCCGTTAGCGCTTGGTTGCAGAGCTTAAAGCCCTTGAGTCGTGATATCTCCACGTCATGACTTCTCCACTGAACTCAATTCTCAATCTTTCAACATAGCATACTGTATTCGTCAACGTAGTCATCTTTCATTGCACACCGCCATGTCTTTGTATGAAAACGTCCTTCAAGAACAGTTCTCCCAACGACTTGTATGTACGCCTACGCTATGCCTTCCCATGTACTCCTCGCTCTAGACCTTTCGCTTGCCTTTCCTCCCTCGCATTCATACTTTTAGCATTCTACACGCTCGCTATTCTAGCTGTGAACCTGCAATTGCATATCATTTCTCTATTTTGGTTCGTTCTGCATGCATGTGGGAGGATTCTTGGCAAGCGTTCAGGTGATACGGCTTGTATATATAATTTCCGTATCACGTTGTAGGTATAATGTACAATACTATTTATGTAAGGCCATAGTTTATTTTATTTGTAGTGACTTGCTCAATCTGACAGGAGGTCAGCTGCGTTTCTTAAACAAGGTAAGTAATCTTATCGGCCTTCCACCTCGACCACTACCGCCCAACAACATTCTCACCATTCCTACCTGAACGCCAATAGCCTCTGCTATATATTCGACAGTTTGATGGCGCATTTACCTTCCGACGTTTATCTCACAACCAGCTTCATGCATTCAGGAGATGTCAGTCCAACAACTCCAAAGCTCCAGCTCCAGCTTTCTATACCTCATCATGATCCAACATACTATATACCCGACGGAAACACCGTTTTGCTCGTAGAAAACACGCTTTTTAGGGTTCGTTTCTGCGTGCACATAATCGTGTCCTACTAACGCGGAGTTATCACTCTTAGGTCCATAGGTCGACACTGACAAAGGACAAGTCTACCTTTGACAGTATGTTCTCCCTAGACTCGGACCTACGCTCAAGCTCCAGTACGCCGAGTGTCACTGCGGGACCCGAAGGTGAAAGCGACGACAATCCGATCAGGCTCCAGGGAGATACGGCACAAGAGTTCCGCGCTCTTCTGTGGGCTTTATACGCCTTGTACGTACGTTTGCACAATTTTTCCCCCGGACACAGTTGGATTTAGTAAATAACACGCAGGCCACACGAGCTCACCCTCGCGCTAACGCCCAAAGCGAATGCATCTCAGTTGTTCAATCTCGCTCGTATTACGCATAAGTATGAATTCCGCTCGATCGAAGCATGGGCTCTTGGTGCCCTTACGACTATATACACGCGCCCAA
Organism: Suillus fuscotomentosus; assembly: GCF_016647785.1. Taxonomy (NCBI): domain Eukaryota; kingdom Fungi; phylum Basidiomycota; class Agaricomycetes; order Boletales; family Suillaceae; genus Suillus; species Suillus fuscotomentosus. Next base: position 135,188 of record NW_024539553.1, on the reverse strand, counting down.
CGCACTCTCCCAATCTTCAAGTTGAAGACGCCGAGGGGCCCAACCTTGTGCAACTTACTGAACTTGCATCTCTTTGTGAGCAACGGGATCTTCTTGACGCTGCCACATCGCGATGGAAACGGCTCCTCGCATCTGGAAAGGACATCGCACTTGCTGTTGGAGTTGCAGAACGGCTTAATCTACGCACCCTACTTGGTTTCGCGTATCATGCCATGATGCTTCAAGGCCGGGAAGTCTGGGATAACGATACGTCACTCACGCGAGCACAGCGCATTCGCCTTCTTTCTGGGCATTACGCTCTCGGCCGGCTATGGGAACGTCTGCCAGGCGAGCCACCTGCGATCTCACATAGTCCGCGGTGTACAGGGGGTGCTCAAGCACGGTGTAATCAAGCCTGGGCTGCGCTATGGCGCTCAACGTTGGATATGGGCCGTCAGGTCCTGCTCATACAATACGCGGATGTGGTGGGCAAATTAATGCTTGCAGAGAGTGTCACAAAGGCCCTTGTGGAGCGGGAGATACCTACGCAAGGAATGCTCGATGGAATGCCGTGGTGCAAAGACAACGTCTTGGCTGCTGTGGCTGGGAAGGTGAAGGAAGTACAAGAGAGTTTGGCCGATTATTTCACGGATGTGATATGATTTTTATTTGGTTCCGAGTTGGTTCTATGTATGCTCCACGATAGCCTTGGCATTTACTTTACCGTCATCTGATTCCGATATGAAGGATAACTCATCGGTGTCATCCTTGTTCAAAAAGTATGATCTATATGAATCTTGTGTACACTGCCCACACACTTCGATTTCTGAGCCACGGATTTATGGAGCGGATGTTCCTGCAAGCTGAATGACTTAGCTTGGCCTAGATGGTACATTGGAATTAGAATTGAACGTAAATGTGTAGTGAGTACTGAGTATTCACGGACACGAAACGACATACTCCCTGGTCTGCAAACACTGCCATCCTTTGCTCTCAGCGTTGCCCTTCCCATTCGTCTCGCAAGATGCCCAACGTCAAAAAATCTTCCCAGTGATTATCCATCCACACTGCCTGGCGCTTCCTGCCCTCTTTAACAAACCCACTGATGTGAGAGAAAGACATCAATCCGCCATCACTCGCAGATGCGATTACAAGGGCTAACGAAATGAAAGGACACTCACACTTTCTCATAGACAGCAATTGCTCGTGGATTATTTGCAAAGACCCCAAGGGACATTCTGTTCAGACCGAACCACTTGAACGAAAAATCGATCATGAACTTTGTCGCCTCGGTTCCATATCCATTACTCCAAAATTTTGGAAGTAAACAGATCCCGAATGTGCCATCGCGATTCTTTGGTTCGGAGACAGTGATCACTCCCTGACCCATGAATTCCCCAGTTTCCTTGAGCGCGATTACGGCACCAAAGTTCGCCTGGTCCATCACAAGTCTTATTTTCTCCTTGAACTTTGGACCAAGAAGAGTGACAGGTTCGCTCATGATAAAGGGCTGAACGAGTGGATCGCTCCAGAGGCGATGAATATCATCGAGGTCGCTCTCGACATAAGAGCGGAGAATCAAACGTTCGGTAGTAAGCATATGACACGGCGAACTGCAGGGACTTGGGGGGACGTGCGCCACATCAAAGGGCTTCTTAAGTGTTGCTTAGACAAACCAGGTGAACTGAGCAGATTTACGTGACATCGTGAGAGGCGCGTCTGCGGACCTTGTGTACCCCTGCATCTGGAGGTCATGACGGCGACTCATATGATTGGCGATGGACTGCGCATCTAAAGTTGAAACTGGCAACATCGACGGGGTTTGCTTCTATGTATTTCCAGGTATACTGAATTTCGGTGACGAGGTTGCGCCGGGTGTTGGGCGCTGGCATTTAACTTTGAACTCCCCTAAAAAAAATACTAAGTGAGTCTCACGACCCCTGATAAACGGTATTCAAGCAGCAAAGATATGATACCCTTTACGTACCGACCACGACTTCCGAACAAGGCGTTGCCAAGTCGTCCTCTTCAGGCTCTTCTCCACGCGCATCCGAGGCACGTGGTACGGGCCAAAGTCTGGGGGAGGGGACATCGGCAGGCCCATCGGCACCTCCAAACGAAGTATGTATATGAATGTTTGTGTCAGACATCTTGGCGGTTATTGATACCAGACAGGGATCGGATAGGGATGGCGAGCGGCAAGGGGAGCGGGCAAGGAAAGGGGCAGAATTAAGGCGGAGCATGAATATGCACGGGATTATGTTAAGCGGCATTGGCCGTTGTGAGCGGAATCTAAACAAATACTGCTCGCAGTGCCGTTGCTGCCGTCGTGTCCCGTACTTTGGCCCTACTGTACTTATCTGACATAGTCTGACATTCTGCCATTTTTGTACTCCTCTTTTAGATCTTCACACCTTCACATGTCACGAACGCACGTACTACGACGCTTTCAAATTAAATTTGCGAATCGTTTATGCTTGCTCCAGAGTGTTTCACCCAACGTTCCAAAGTCCCGCGTCTTAGCTCAAATTTTTTATCGTCACAAAGTCATCTTCAAAATTTCTCGTCTTGTTTCTTATTGATCTACCATTCCCCTTAGAACTCGCCATCAGCCTTGCTACACATGGGTCGTACTTCCCAATAAGGCCAGCCGATCTCGGATGGTGCCATGGCATATGGCCCCCGCAAATTTTGCTAATAGCATGTCCTTCATCAACTAGGCCTAGCCATACTAGTTACTGGAAAACGGCAGGTTTTGCAGATCTCACTAGATTCCAGCTTTATGTCACTGATTACATGGTGCATTGGACTTTATTGAGTTATCGCACATGACGCATATGATCATGGGTTATATGGGATACAACCAAAGTAAGAGTACGACTACTGTACGAGACGAACTCGTCACGCACCGACCACGTATGCAGCCCGACTCAACTCATCACGAGTTTGTGACAATGAAGAGTCATCGGAAGATTCGGAACGCGCTGCAGCAGCGTCCGCGTCACTGGTCTCTGACGGAGACCTGACAGAAGGTTGAGGCTCCAGTTTTTCCAAGGCCTTAGTGACAAATTTGACGTGGGCGTTGAAATTCACGTTTGCAGATAACGAATCCCTATATATTTTTGGTCACATTTGAATCCTGCATGGCGAGCGTGCATGACTTTACCTGATTATGCCTTCACTGTCGATGACAAAAGTTATTCTGGCGTCGCCAAATCCCATAAGGCCCTTGCCGACATGGAAAGCTCGATACGCAACGTGGTTCTCATCGCTCAGGACAGGGTACTATACAGACAACGATCATCTGGACCATGACGCTCCAAAACCTCAAGATAACTCACTGTGAGGTTCTGACTCTCAACAAATCGCTTCTGCTTTGGCACAGGATCGGAACTTATCCCGATGACCTGGACATCAGTCCGCTTGAAGATCTCTTTCTCTGAAAATTCATGCTCAACGCATATACGTATCTGTGCAACAACGGGAGTCATACCAACCAATGCATCACGAAATTGACAAGCCTCGCGAGTGCAACCAAACGTTCCTGGGCAGCGAATGGATGAACACAATACTTCGGTCCGGAGCATGTCGATGCATGAGTGCTTACCTGCCTCGGGGTAGAAGAACAATGCAATAGGTTTCTTCACTCGCACCCCCTGTTCTTCAGGGGGGAACTTGAACATGTGTCCGTTCGCATCAGGGAGGGAGAATTCTGGCGCAGGCTCATTGATAAGAGGATGGGGCGCCATGGAAATCAATCAGAGGGAGCACAAGGACGACTAACAAGCTGGTGCTGAGTGAAGTTCCGAGATAGTCACAGTGCGAGTTCGTAGTAACAAGTCTGGGCAGCCCCCTAATATAGACCTTCCCACGCTACCTCTGCATCATCTGTGATCATGGCATAGAGTTTACGGAGTTCTCTGCAGAAATCAATGCTTTTGCGGGGGTGCTTTGATGCAGTGAAAGCAGAAGGATAAGAACTAAGGCTTAAGTGGTACTGTGAGACCAGGGTGAGACCAGTCATCCCAACGTTTTTGTCAATTTTTTGGTTGTCTTTGCGAAAGTCAGATTGTCATGTCCGTTACATGCTATCACACTCATATTTCGGGAAAGGCTGAGCGTACTGACGCCGGGGGAGTTATGGGGAATATGTCACCCTTTAGGTATGAACAGGCGCATCGAGTGGCAGACGCACCGAAAATAAGTAGGCTCATCAGATGGCACGTCTAACACGTCGCCGCTATCAGCATCCAGCTTTCGAGTCGATCAAAAAACAACAGCCCAAGTGGTTCTCAGGGCTGCATTCGAAACCCCAGAATGTAGTTGTTGACCATGGTGGCAATAATTCCTTAAAGTTCGTCATTATGAGTTTTACTTCTTTCGGCGGACTCGCGAAAGCGCCTGAGAATGACATGGAGAGCATATCAGATAGTGGCCGAGGAGTGGCTCTATATGACAGAAACCATGCCAGGGGCTTGGGGTGTGCATGAGAGACTGAAATAACATTCCCACAACGCTGCTCATCGCGTCGACGCAAATAACAGGAATGAACGCAACATCTGGACGAGACGAAAAGCCAAATTCCGAGGAAACTATAGAGCGCCTTGTGGAAACATAGATAGTAGTTGGGACTATCGTCGTGAACAAGCGCCACAGGTCAAAGTCAATAGGTCCGTTTTATAATAAAAAACCAAGCACGTTGGATTTAGGGATGATCGCGACAAAGTCGCCATACTAATCAAACATGAAAAGATGAAATTATGATAGCACCTTGAAAGCACATAGCACACGGATTAAATTGCACGGTTAATTCTCATGGCTTGGGACCCATGGCATCTGAAGAACAATTATAAGCCTATTCCAACTCGGACAAAGACGAAGCGTACCTGCATTCAACTCGGCAAATCGCTGCCCTACCCGCTCAGAGTGCTTCAAAAATTTGTCCGCGCAATTCATAACGCATTGCTCCTGCTCAAAGGTTCAACTCCAATTATGTGAAGACAGGTATGAAGGGCTATCACTTCTTTCGAAGACAATGCTTTGCTTGTGAAGTCATTACAGCACGAACTAAAGCATCTTTCCACGAGGCCTGAGTATAGACGTAGAAAGTCTTGCATCTGACGGGGTGATGCAATGTTCAGACTCTGCTGAAGCGCACATGGCGAACCAATACCTGTTTTTTCTCGATGATTTTGGTCATTTGGGCCTGTTCAGCAGAGTTAAGCTGTGAGAAATCCATGACTGAATACTGATAAGAGGATAGCAGAAAAGGCGAATGACACAAGAACGTTGGACAGATGGTTGGTTGAACAGAGGCACGCAAATAAACTTTATGAAAGTGTAAATGGATGACACGTGCAAATATCGGTGTGAATTTACTTTTTTGGTGCTGGATTAAACCTTGCGTTGCATGATGACTCGACCTAGGCTCGGGAAATCTCTTCATCAGGCTCTCATTCACCATCCAAGGAGCCTCTCTTATTCCATTCATCGCCATTCTCACAAGATAGCCTGACCAGTGGTATTGATTCCGCAATTCGTACTCATCAGCGTCGTCTAAAAGCCTATATAGTTCAATGCCAGAAAACGGTAGGCCCTGTATTCTCGTCTTCAACAGACACATATTCACCCTCTTTTCCATTAGATCTCTCAATGGCTCTTTCTTTCAAAGAAGCACTTCAACGGCTTGAGAACCGTCGCGTCAAAGCGACGCGTCCATTGATTCCGCCTCAAATTTTGCAGGAAGATCTCCCTTTGTGCGTCCTTTCGCTTTTGATGATGATATTCTAACGTATATGCAGGACTTTTCTTGCTGCTAACACCGTCGTCGAGGGACGTCGGGCAACCGAAAATATACTCAGGGGCAACGACGATCGGCTGATAGTGGTGGTTGGGTATGAATTAATCATCTGCAGATGAGTCTTGACTGACTTGCAGTCATCAGTCCTTGCTCGGTCCACGACGTGGGTGCGGCAATCGAATATGCCAAGCTGCTCAAAGCCTATGCGGACGTGGCTAAGGATGACTTGCACATCGTTATGCGCGTATATTTTGAAAAGCCTCGCACGACTGTCGGATGGAAAGGGTTAATTAACGATCCGTAAGTGTGCTTCCAATGATTTATGACCAGCGAGTGCTAATAGTAAGGAAACAGCGACATGAATTGCAGTTTCCAAATCAACAAGGGCCTGCGCATCGCGCGCACCCTCCTTTTAGATATAGCTAAACTTGGTTTGCCTGCCGGCTGCGAGTTCCTCGATACAATTTCACCTCAGTACACCGCCGATTTAGTATCCTGGGGAGCTATTGGCGCCCGTACCACAGAATCCCAAGTGCACCGAGAGCTGACCTCTGCACTGTCGATGCCCACTGGATTCAAGAATTCGACCGACGGATCCGTTGGCATTGCGATAGATGCATGCCGTGCCGCTCGGAGTGGCCATGTCTTCCTCAGTGTGGGCAAAGAAGGCCTTAGCAGTATCATTGAAACCGAGGTAAACTTACCCTTTTTAACGCCTTCGCAGCGAGTAACTTTGGTAGGGCAACCCAGACACACATGTAATCTTGCGTGGTGGCTCTAAAGGCCCTAATTATGCCGCAGAATACATCCGTGATTGCGGCGAGAAGCTGTCCAAAGCTGGTCTTCCTTGCAAAATCATGGTAATTTTTAGGTCATACTCAGGATCTTACTATTGCTGATATGGTCCAAATTCAGGTTGACTGCAGTCATGGAAATAGCCAAAAACAACATCGTAGGCAGATTGAAGTTGTAGAAGACATCGTGAGCATTCCCTCGCTTTTATCTATTGTTATTTACTGTCCATTCAGGCTCAACAACTGGGGAGCCAAGACACGTCGGCGTTCATCATGGGTGTCATGCTTGAGTCTAATCTCATCGAGGGACGACAAGATTTACCGCCGAGTGGTCCTACTGGCCTCAAATATGGCCAGTCAGTCACCGATGCTTGTCTGTCTTGGGACATGACCGTCCCCGCTCTTGAGCGTTTGCGTGAAGGGATTCGCGCTCGCCGAGAGTTGGTTTCTCAAAAATCCAAAGGCTTGGAACTTCTGGCTAACGGCGCGAAGGAACCTGCAGCTCAATGATGCCGCTGGCATCAATAGCTCCAATGGCCATCAATGCGGTGTACGCTGTGTATTGATTTTACTGTTGATCATCGCGTATTATGAGCTTTTTGTATTCTCAATCGCATAGATATCGAAATGTACACTATTTGATTTAACAATGTCCTGTCTTCCAGCGATGCATGCAGCAAGGTCTTGCTCGGGTATTTGCGACAGAAGCATCATGATCTTCTGATAAACGCCCGTGCCCATCTTTAGCCAATCTGTCGCCATCATGAACTTCGTCATGAAGAACTGAATGTTACAATTTCATGGCTTGCAATCTGGCGGAAGTTAGCGTAGACAAGTTCGCGCTCTTGCAGGTCCGACTTTGGCGAAGCGATCACTTCTGAGTCGTTTCCACATTCCAATGAACCGCCAGCAAAGTTCAAACCACATTTTGAACTGAACTCACTGGCATTACCGCATGTCATTCTTTTTGGTCTATTAGCATTACACTAGGCCCTCTGCATCAGGCATAATTTCAATTACTGCGACAGCGTACGCCGGGTGGCAGAACCGAACCCAAAGCACAAACCATGCTGGTTCTTCCTCGCCTGCCACCCATGCATTTGTTTCCGTTTCACTACATTTTTCTGCAGAATAAAGCTCTTCTTCCAGTCAGTCGCTGACATCTGACATCATGCTCAATACAACCCAGCTCATCGTTACTAGATTGGGTTATTTGTTCTCTGGATCTCATCCGAAATTCTGGTTGACCATAACAAGTCGGAAACTCCTGTCGACATCGATATTCATCTCGCTTTCACCGAAGCTATTAAACTATTTATTGCATTTGGTCTATACTTCTGGAAACAAAGATACTTCCGTTACGATTCGCTCAATCCTTGCCGACATGACAACGAAGATCAGCCTTTGGACAATATCGATATCCCACTTGAGTGCAGTTACGAGCCTTTTACTCCCAGGAATGTCAGACTCAACGAGCTGCCACAAAGGCTCTGTCCTCGGTCGAGCCCGAGTCTTGGTGGCGCGCGCTCGAGTTTGTCCATCCTTGGCATTTCCACGTTGTACGCGATTCGGGCCTATGTGGTATGTCCGGCTCTTTTTTCATCCCAGGGAAATTACGACTACTTCATATTTCTCATAGATATCTAGAAGCAGAGAACACATCGATCCACTTGCGCCATACCTTGTAATCCCCGCGGCGAATCTCTGTTCGCTATTTGTGCTGCGCGCATTCTTTTGCAGAACGTATGCTCCACAACTGTGGTATGCTGCTCTTTTACAGGTATGTCATTCCAGCAAACTGGTTAGATAGCGATCATCCACAGCACTTGATATGACTTAGTTTTCAGGGGTTTTCATCGTTTGGGTAAGGCAACTACTGCCAGCGGTTGAGCCCTCTCTAATTCTACCCAGAGCGGTCTCATTGACCGCTCAAGTGACTTGCCATACCTCTCGTTACTTGCCTCTGCGCTCAGCATCTCGTTTTCTGACACCTTGGTTGATATTGTAAGTCATATCTCACACTTGGACCCAAGTTCAGAGTAGAGCCTGTTGTACATACAGGTTTACAAATCACACCATCCATCATTTTTCGATGCTATCAACTTGCTTATTTTCGCTGCCGGCTTTTTTGCCCATTTATTATTCTATATTTTCCGCATCGCCTTCCTTGGAACTAGAAGCCATGGTTTTGGATCGCACGCGGATCCGATCGCACTGGCTCTGTCATGTCTATCGGAGGCCGGTCGAGACATATTCGTGTTCTATGCCATATACTGTGAGTATTTTGTTTCCCATGCATGCCTCATGCTTAGGCCAGCAGATTACGACATCGTTCTAGAAAGCATCGTGACCGCGCTTGCCTCGACCGTTGTCTTTTTCTCGCTGACTGCAGGTTTCCTCAACGAGCCAGGTGTATTCATAGGATGTCTTCTCACATTGACAGCAGCGGGCATATATGTCTCCAGCATAAGACAAACCACGGAGGAAGATGTTGAATCTGAATGCGTGACTCGGGTAGGCAAACTCCACAGATGGCCCGCTCTTAAGCTGATACAAAAAATCAAGCCTTGCTATCCGGTTGTATTTGCAGCGGTATTGGTCGGATATATGCTTTATGTATCATTCACAATGACACATGAGAATGAATGGACAACACGCACCCCTGAGCCGCAGTGGGGTTTCACCTCGGAGTTGGAGTCCAAGCCAGGCGATTGTCACCGCCGGCCTTTACCGTTTCATTCGCATAGGAAGACACTGGAAAATTACGACCGCTTCAATAACATCCTGCTAATAGTCTTCTTCAGCCACGCTCGTTATGGCGCCAACCTAGATTACCACCGAGAAGTATATTCTGATTATTTTCCAAATGTGAGTACTGTGCGACCGAGTCTTTTGGTTGAGTTCACATATCCGATGTTAGATTCTCTACATCGGACCTGCTTCCCGCGAAGATTCCGGCTTTGATCACTCGTATGATGTCTTTGTGGACTCGTACCATTCGGATGAGGATCTGACTGATCCATCATATTATAAGATGGCAGGACGCGTGTGTACTCCAAGCATTTTAATTCACATGCCTGGTACTCATGAGTCACATAGATGGCTCATCATATGCTGTATACCGCTCTTCAGGAGCAGGACTGTTATGATGGGTACTTATGGGTGCCGTTTGACACTCTGCTGAATATTCCACGATTGGAGAAGTTTGACCGGGAACTCTTTTGGTATCATTCACCATGGGGCCTGCCGGTATTTAACCCTGCACAGGATAATAGTCTCGGCCTCGGCCTGCATGCTCCCCCTGCCAATGTATCGCCGGATCCGTCTATCAATCTCACGGAAACATGGAGGGGATGGGGATCTGACTGGTGGTATGTGATATATTCTGATAAACTCTCATCGATGTTTCTGATTATCTCTTGGCAGGTGGGGGTGAGTTGATTCACAAGGTGTTTCCTTGCGCTTATCTGATAGCTATCGCACATCTATAGCGATCCACACGTGGGAGTCGGAGTCTGCATGGAAGCTTTCTGGAAAGTGCCCATGCACTTGAGAGAACGCCTCGCTGCATTTACCAATGGTGAAACGCGCCTTATCGGAGGCTCCGCAGATACGATGTACATCCCAGGGCGGCACCGCAGGATATTTATGGAAGTATTGAGCCTGTTCCTTGAAACAACTTGCTTCCTTGAGATTGCTGTACCTACAACACTGCACTTGGTCGCGCCTCGCCATGAGCCGATTCTCTTTGTGGACCATGTGAGACTTGGTGTGCTTTTTACTGTCTGTAATGTGTGCTGACTCATTGCGGGATGACAGTGGTGGATATATCAGCCGCCGTTCAATGCGTCTTTTGTGAGGCAACAGTGGGAAGAGGGATACGAGGTGGATACGTTTCATACTTTCCATTGGGGTGAGCGCGATGCAGATAATGTGTGGAGGGCCAACTACGAAAACGTTGTGGATATTCGACGTCTGTTGAGGGAGTCGGCGGAGAGACAGCAAGTTATTTTCCCTGTTAGGTGAGCTGCTTTGTTGAGCCGTGGGTTCATTCTAATAGCGAAATAGAAATGAGACGCAGGCCAAATGAAAGGGGCGGCGTGCTTTTCTCTTTTCCACCAGTCTGACGGACCATAACAGAAGGGATGGAATCCCTCTATACTTCTTTGGGCGGGACGATGTTATCAACTTTATATTACATACTTCGGATCTTCGTCCAAGGAATGTCGAAACTCCTTCCGATAATCGTTCAAGTATCAAAACCTTGCATAATAATGATACAGAAAAGAGCAAATACAGTATAAATACGTCTATGTGCACTGAGACCATGCCCTTAAAACAATCCCTAACAATGTCATTCCAAATTAAAGACAGCATCACGACACATGAAGACGATCGTGCAAATCCCAGGACAACTCTTGAGCATTACCCGCAGTAAAATCATTGCAGCTTGAAATGACCACCGTCGTCAGCGTAGCATCTGGCGTTGCATGATCCGTGTAGTGGACGCGTGCACTCAAGGCTTTCACCAGTGCATCCCCCGAGAGCTGTTGACAGCTGTACATCTTAAGAACCGAAAGCCGGGGCAGGCGTACGCTCATCCGCTCCCCATCTCCATCTTCAACAACAAAAGGCATGAACAGCGCAACCACTGAATCCGACATATCCGACCCAACAATGGAGAACTGTTTCAAGTCGGACAGCTTATCAAAGACCCAGCGGAAGTCTTTGGTACGCATATCTGATAAATCCATGTCTAGGATCTCGAGCGGGGGGTGTGAGCGCGACAAGAGTTTGCGGATACCCATACCAGTGTGAAGGTCGCTGTGTGGTGACTGGGAAAAGTCATGGAATTCGTCGTCGCTGTCACCTTCTTCGGAGACGTAGTATGGTTCGAGTGAGTAGTCTACATTGATGTGACGCAGATGAAGCTCTCGCAATGCAGGGAGGTGAAGATGCGAGAGGATGCTGCGCTGATTGCAAACCTGGTCTAGGAGGAGCGTGTGTAATCGCGGAAGGGCGATGGAAGGCAATGGCGCGTTGAGAGTGCCTTCATCATTGGATAAACCGTGAAAGTATAAGTGCTCCAAGTTCGGACAATGGGCAAGAAACCGAAGGAGGTCCGGTGAACGGACGGAGTATTCAAATGCAGCCTCTGAGATGTCGAGGGATGTGAATAATAAGGGGTTGACCATTTCTGTATGGGGCAGTTTGGTCGTTGCCACTCTCATGGATATGTGACGGTATGTCGCGCTTCCGCAGGAGAAAAAGATGACATCATCTTCGTCATCACCCGCGACGTCCTCGAAGGGAGTCTTGAGAAGAATATCGAGATGATGTAGTATGCGACGAGGCGAGGACAGGGTGAGGTCGGATAAGGATGTCTCGAAATTTCTTCCGTCATAAGTGATAGTGCAGCGCATCCATCGGGCGATATTGGGGAGGAAGCACGACATGATGGGTAACAGTCGCTCGAAATCTGTTAGCTTGAGGACTACATTGAATGGAAGAGGTGAAGAGCGAGCGACCCATAACTCTGCCTGAGTACGGATGGAGGACATGGTGCGCCTCGATTCTAGTACGACGATGGTCTGCCATATGCAGGGTGCCGATACAATCAAGTCTCTCCATAAACGGCAGACTTTAGATAGTGTGAGGGGGATATGCCAGTCACCTGTGAGGCTGCAAGTCGAAAAGATCTCGATGAGTAATTCTGAAGGTAAAGATGTAAAAGGAGGGAAACTTTGAATATCCTTGTAAACAGTACTAGTGGATATGATCATGGTACCGTGGGTGCACAGCATCGGATGAGGAACCCCACGATATCATGCCATTTACGTAAGCAGAAGCTTGAAGTTGTGGTAGTCGATGAGGTGCGTGTAAAAAACCTGCCAGTCAGATCAAATGAGGCTCAAATATTCTTGCCTACACTCGAACGCAAGCACTGAGTAACTATACCCAAACATGTCCAGGACTATTTGGAATTGCGAGCGACACGCCTACATTGATAATCTTCTGCGATGAAAATCATGTCGTTGGACAGGGCAGCGGGCTGCTCAACCTTCGAATTCATGTATCGACCTTCTATGTGTCGCGTGTGCAGGACTGCAGTCAATTGTTTGCTCGCATAGATTCGAGTGCCATTCTCATCGTAAACGTTTCGAAAATACCTTGCTGACTAATCCAGAAACTGCACAGCGGTGGCTGAATTTCGACTCAGTACTGAACTCTAATTCTCAGAGTCGTACACAAGTCGCCAACCGTCGCGCGAAACGTTCCGCGTTACTTTCCTCAAGGTTATTCACGGTCGTCTTTCCCACTATTCAACATGCCAGGAGTAAGAGATATCAGGTACGTAATGAACTTGTGTCGAATTGACCCATTATTTAATCGTGAATATCACTTGCAGCGCTGATGCTTTCATTACCGCATATGCTTCCCATCTCAAGCGGTCGGGAAAGCTTGAGGTCCCAACATGGGTCGACATTGTTAAAACCGGGTCTTTCAAGGAGCTTGCACCTTACGACCCAGACTGGTACTACGTCCGTGCAGGTGCGTTGCGCTCGGTACCCTTTATCAAAGGACAATTTTAAAGAGCGATTATAATTAGCTGCTGTTGCACGACACATCTACCTCCGCAAAGACGTCGGTATCGGTGCATTGACAAAACTTCACGGTGGCCGCAACAGACGCGGCAACCGCCCATCACACCACGCCGACTCCTCTGCCTCCGTCCAAAGAAAAGTCTGTCAATCGCTGGAGAAGATTGGTGTCTTGGAGCAGACCGACAATGGTGGACGACGGATAAGCCAAGACGGCCAGCGGGATTTGGACCGTATTGCAACAGCTGTCGTCGAGGCTGCCAAGGAGGAGGAGGATGAAGATGAAGAGGAGGAAGGCGAGGAAGAGGAAGAGGAAGAGGAGGAGGAAGAGGAGTAAACTGATATCTACCTCCACTTGCTAATCCGGCATTGTCGCTTGCTCTGCACGTGGTCACCATGGATATTATGACGATACGGTATGATGCATGCATATCTTTAAAAATATGGCACTCCACTGCTTTTTCCACCATCTGACACTGTTTTTCTAATTCAATGACCACTTGCATCCAGTGGGTGCTACTTTTTCATCATTTTTTGGGGCTGTTATACGTGAATGGACGCTGATAGGGCCCAATATATTTCACCGAGTGCAGATTGAAGAGCGTTTGTGTTTTCTCTGCCGAATTTCAGGTGAAAAATTGGCACATGACCACATAACCACCACGACCATGGCGATCTACGTGTTTCCCCTGTCTTGCGAAGTTTAAGAACCACAATCACAATCATTTCCTACCAAGAATTGACCACTACCAAGTCCTGGACTAGGCGAATATCATTGAACAAGCAGTCCACACACACTTCACCCCCAAGTGAACTGAAAGCTAAATCTTTCCTTCGTCTCTTTTGTGGATTGGAGATGTTCATGGTTAGAGTATGTTGAGCCAGCGTTGACGTTGAGCACGCGGAGCTTTGTACTGAGTGCTACCGTGGCACGCTATCGCTTGTTTCTCAGGCTCCCTTTCTCAGTAGATCACCATACATCATCGTCAGAGATTTTCACATATGACACCCTGCTCAAATAGTGCGGATGATAGCATACTGCATCTGACAAGATTCTCTTGCCAGATATTCATTGCGTTCATTATTCTCCGAGTAGGTGACGAGATTGGGCTGCGGAATGAATATCCGGACGGAGAATGGGTTGTGTAGGAAAACAAACCATCATCCGTGCTAGATCTTGAACTTTCATCGTCTTAATTGATCTCAGAATGTTCCTCGCGACAGTTGGTATTGTCGAGTTCGACACACGAGGAAACGAGATCGATCTATGTAGTTGCGAGATGAAAAGATAAGAGTACAAAGGAACTGGAAGTAAATGGGAAGTAGTTATGTACTACCTGTATTAATGACCATCGGCATGTGGGGGAGATGTACAACAAAGAAACAGCACGAAGCGAGCTCGCAGTGGAAGAGGTCGTGACTGCACGGTCGCTGCACCTGATGCAACAGTACTAGTAGGAGCAGGTGGTGTCGTGGATGTCGAGGGGGTGGCAGGATGACTCTGCGATGATGATGCCTGGGTATGGACTTGGCATTGTGGTTGGCCTTCCTGTTGTATTGGTTGTGCATTTCCATCAGCGTCCTGAGGTGAAGCGCAGCAGAGAAAAAGCACAAGAAGAGCCAATAATCGGACAGATAGTGGGTATCTGGGACGTGGTGTAGTAGGATTAGTACCTGAAGCAGGCTGTGTCGTGGATGATTCCTGAGCGTGCGATTGGGTTTGCTGCTGTGTTTTTTCTGGCAGCGGGGGAACAGTAAATATAACCTGAACAGGAATCATTAAACCACGGCGATAGGGAATGTACGCAAGAAAATGTATACCTCTCTGTCCTTGACTGCAGCCACTTTGAAGATACGAGGCCCGCGAGACAATAAGGCTCGCCTTGAGTGTTGCTGGGGTTCAGTATTGGATTGAGACCGGCGGAAAAACAACGAAAGGCTACCGAAGAGTGTATTGACACTCCCAAAAGAGGATGCGAGAGGGCGAGGACGGCGGGAAGAGGAACGGTAATAGTTACCGTACGTTCTGGAGGACTGAGATCTAGAGGTCAGCACTGGAACCGATTAAAAACGCTGATGACGCACATTAGGACCATCTGTGGCATCATTGAAAAAATCTGGCAAAAGTTCATCATCCACGGCTTGCGTAGCATCCGCCTAAATAGAATATCCAGGTTACAACCACTGGGAAGGTTGAGAAGCAAATCACGCACTGCCGTTACCTACGAGGGGGAGATTAGCATAGTTTTGACTGAAGAACCATGAGCTTTACATCAGATGAAGGCCGAAGGAGGTCTTCAAGGCCAGCTCTTTTGAGGATGGCGTGAATGTCCCAGGTGTACGCATTTTTGTTTTGGCAGCCAGTGACTAGCAGCTTTCCATCAGCGGAAAGGGCTGCGCATTGCACGTAATCTTCGTGCTGGAGGAGTGGACCGACTGGAAGGTTTGTATCCAGATTCCACAAGCGCACTGTTTTATCACCTGATGCACACAGAAGGCGGTTGTTCTGAGACCAAGAGTGTGTTACCGCCGAGATTGGTGACCTCCTCCCAAGTGGTTGTGTCATATATTCTAATTGGATTTGAACCGGAGATAAGTTTCTTTCCGTCCGACGTCCATGCCAAGCTCCAAACAGGATAAATGTGTTTGAGCGTGTTAAGCAGCTTGCCCGTCTTGGCATCCCAGATTTTGACTGCAGACACGTTGTCTTTACCGGTTGCAATTTTTGCTGCATCGGGCGAGTAGATTACCGCGTTCACCTGATCGTGCCCGGTTTTGATTGTCAGGACAGTTTGGCTGCTCTCGACATCCCAGACTCTTGCCGTCCCATCCCAAGATCCGCTTAGCACTCGTTTACCATCTGCACTCCAGCACAATGCACACACAGCTTTGTGTCCTGACCATTTGGCGATAAGTTTCCTCGTCTCGACATCCCATAACCTCACTTCAACATATCCGCTTGCAATTGTCTTTCCATCGGGAGACAATGCCATGCACCACCCTTCTGCCATTGCATTCTCGTCTCCCCAGTCCTCACCTATCTGTTCTCCGCTCTCCAGGTCCCACAGTCGGAGCGACTTGTCCGGCGAACATGTGATGATCTGTCGTCCGTTAGGTAGGTGCACAACGCCATTCACCCAGCCGGTATGACCTCGGAACGTCTGGCGTGGCGTGATTGCTGGTGTCTTACTGGCAGAGGAAGACATGGTAGGTGCTTGGTATCTCAACTACGGCAGATTGGGGGCTATGTATACGAGAGAGCGGGATCTTGGAATCAGACCGAATCTTCCGGCGACAGCAATGATTGATGGTGAAGCCAGGAACCTGTCTTTTTCACTTTATTTCTTGTCAGAACAATTACTAACAAGACCCACTCACAGGATTCACGCCCTACCCAGAATGACTTCGGGACTGTCTGTGGAGGAAGTGCTTTGTTGTTATTTGAGAGATTGGAGTGTGCAAGAGATCTTTATGGGTATCCGAAGTTGCTGGCAAGCATCCCGTCAGCTGTATCCTGCAGAAAGACCTAAATTTCAAGTTCATTTACGAGCAACACCGTTTGGACGAACCCTCGATCACCGGTGGTCAGAGCCTAGAGGGCGTCTGGCTGGGAGTTGAAGAAGAAGCTGGGCACTCGTTTGTTCAAGCTGTCTTTTTTAGGTCCATCCTATGCGCAATCCTCGTGTTCGCTTTACAGCTTATTGCTGTATAGATCAAGCGCTCATCGCTCAGGTTTGTAACCAGTCCCCTATACGTAAGGACCGCATTTAATGGTAATGGCGAACATTCGACGGGGTGCCGCACTCCCTCCCGCTCCTCTCATTTCTTCCGGTCTATGTTCGAACTCGGCGATGCCGTCGACATTTTAGAATATATGCAAGCACAAAGCGATCTCTCGAATGAACCGTCGTACCAATGCGAACTGTCTTGCGGAAATGGCATCAATATATAGGAGGATAGGCACATCTTGTCCAAGTTTTCTAATTCTCATTCAAGAAGCATCAATCCAACCCATGCTTGAACCAGTCACTGAGGAGGTTGCAGTCCGAAGGAACCAGCACACGATGAAAGAAAGAGAACTCAGAAGCATGATAGGAAGGGAAGACGGGGTCGGTATGTTGGAAGAACATGATGAGAACAAGCCTGTGGTTGATCCAGACCCAGCGCGATATACAAAACTAATATCACACAAAAATACAACCGCAATACAAACAAGCTAGAGCAATGTTGGTGCCGCGCGTGCTGACAGAGGTTAACACAAAAATTAGTTCATATATATAAAAGATTGAATCTGGATAGAGAATGGGTTGCGTAGGAAAACAGACCATCATCTGCACCAGGTTCCGGGCTTTTGTCCTCTTAATTGATTTCAGGATGTTCCTCTCGCAACGGTTGAGATAATCAAGCTTGGTACATACATTGATGTACGTAGTTGTAAAATGACATCAAGAAAGAGATACGAGTACAGAAGAACTGGAAGGAAGTGTGAAACAGTCATGTACCTAAGTACTAATAGCCCTCGACGTGCGGTGGAGATGCACAACAAAGAAACAGCACAAAGCGAGCTCGCAGTGGAAGAGGTCACGACTGCATGGTCGCTGCACCTGACGCGGCAGGAGCAGAAGCAGGAGGTGCCGTGGATGTCGAGGGGGTGGCAGGCTCAGTCTGTGATGATGACGCCTGGCCCTGGGCTTGACCTTCTGAACCTTGTTGCTGCTGCTGCGTCGATCGTGCATTTCTATTGGCGTGTTGTGGAGATGCGCAGCAGAGAAAAAGCACGAGATGACCCAACAACCGGACGGGTAATGAATGCGCATATCTTGCACGTGGTGGAATAGGATGATCACCTGGAGTAGGCTGTGTCGTGGACGACCCCTGCGCGTGTGATTGGTTTTGCTGCTGTGTTTTTTCTGGTGGCGGTGGAGCAGTAAATATAACCTGCAAAAATTATCAGGCACCAGAAATCGACATACCGCAGAAAGACATACATCTCTGTCTTTCACTGCAGCAACTTCGACGACACGAGGACGGCGACGAAAAAAGATAGCTCGGCGTTGCGGGAGCTCGATTTCTTCATTGGTGTGGTGTTGAAAGCGGCGGAAAAGCGACGAAAGGCGTCCGAAGGGTGCTCCCGCACTCCCCAAAGAAGCTGCGAGAGGGTGGGGACGGCGGGAAGAGGAACTGTGACCGTACGTTCTGGAGCGCTGAGATCAAGAAGTCAGGACAGGAAGCGATCAAAAACACTGATGATGCACATTAACACCGTTTGTGACGTTGTCGAAAAATCCTGGCCAAAGTTCATCGTCCATGGCTTGCGTGGCATCCGCCTGAATATAATATCAAGGTTACAGCCATTGGGAAGGCTGGAAAACAAATCACGCACATTCATTAATGACTCTTGAGCTGCAACCTACAAGTGAGAATTTAGCGTATTTTCACTGGAAAACCATGAGCTTTACATCAAGTAAAGGTTGGAGGAGGTCTTCAAGACCAGCTTCTTTGAGGATGGCGTGAATGTCCCATGTGTATGCGTTTTCGTTTTCGGAACCAGTGACTAGCAACTTTCCATCAGCGGAAATGGCTGCGCAGCTTACATCGTTTCTGTGCTGGAGAGGTGGTCCGATTGGAAGGTTTGTGTCGAGGTTCCATAGACGCGCTGTTTTATCCCATGATGCACTTGCAAGGAAACGTTCATTGAAAGACAAGGTGATGGCGTAGACAACTTGCGTGTGACCCTCCAGAGTGGCGATCTCCTGCCAAGTGGCTGTGTCGAATATCCTAATAAGGTGTGAACTGGAGATGAGTTTCTTGCCGTTGGACGTCCATGCCAAGTTCCGAACTATGAAGTTATGTACGATCATGTTAAGCAGCTTGCCCGTCTTTGCGTCCCAGATTTCGACTGCATTCTTGTCGTTTCCGCCGGTTGCAATTTTTGTTGCATCAGGTGAGTATATCACCGTGTTTACCCACTTGTTCGCGGTTCTGATTGTTAGGATATTTATGTCGCTCTCGACATTCCAGACTCTTGCCGTCCCATCCCAGGATCCGCTCAGCACCCGTCTACTATCTGCGCTCCAGCACAGTGCACACACAACTTTGGTATGCCCTGACCATTTGGCAGTAACTTTCTTCGTCCCGACGTCCCATAAACTCACCGTCCCCTCATTGCATCCACTCGCAATTATTTTGCCGTTTGGTGACAATGCCATCGACCACACACCTGCATCATTCTCATCTCGCCATTCTTCTCCTATCTGTGCGCCGCTCTCTAGGTCCCATAGCCGGAGTGAGCCGTCCGCTGAAGATGTCATGATCTGTTGTCCGCCAGGCAGATGCACAACATTATTAACCCATCCGGTATGTCCTCGCAACGTCTGATGTGGCTTGATCTCTTGTGTCTCAATACCATCTATATCTTGTAGTATTTCAGTGCTGAAGTCAAACATGGTTGGCGTCAAGGGCGTTAACGTTCCGCTACAGTAGATTGTAGCCTAGTATATGCACAAGAAGCTTGCCAGGATCTTGAATTATTGGGCAACAGTATGGTTCCTGGTGAGCTGGGCGGGCCTGTTTCATTGTGGTTAATGCGAGTACATGCGGCATTTCTCATGAGACAGCCTGCTAACAGGAATCCTCACCTACAAGACAGCTTTGGTACAATGCATGCACGTGCAGCGCCGGTACTTGAGAACGCAGAGAGCCTCGTGCGAATGCAAAGTCGCCTTACGAGCAACGCTGATTGAACAAACCCTTAACCACCAGCAATCAGAGGGTGTCGGGTTGGGAGTTGAGGAAGTTGGGGCACCCGTTCGTTCAAGTTGTCTTTTGAGGTCCGTCCCATGCTTCATCCTCGTGATTGCTTCACAGCTTATTGCTGTGTCTATCAAGCGCTCATGTCTGCGACCGGTGCTATGTCCCTCTTCCTATACTGTAACGTAAGGACTACGTCAATGGCTGTGTCACACATTCCACAAGGTACTGCACTCCCTCCCCACTCTGCACGTCTCATTCAATCTATTTTTGAACTCAATGTCTAAATTTTCCAGCTCGTTCGTAGGATATGGAGCGGGGGGATTTACTTGTTTTCTAAAGAGGTCCCTGTTGCCATCAAACAGTTGACAGGACGACTCATTTGTGTTGCCACGATCCTCCCCTCTCAAATGCACACATCTCCGCCAGACGTTTACATCCTAACAGTCCAATCAACCTTGAACGCTGCATACGAGTATTTATCGTAAGCATGGATTAGAACGGCAACTCGCTTAAAGTATCTTTTACCTATAACACACCTGCCGTATCGGCTGACCTGTGGTACCATTTAGGCACAATAAAAATCTGGGTGACGTCTTACCGCGAGAGAGACTGTATGATAAGCTTAAGCAGCGCTATTAGACCTTTCATTAAGCGCCCTAGGAGTTGATAACTGAACGTCCATCCTAGATTGGTGTCCTTGGCTTTGTAAAGCTGCTTCAGACAACCGTACTGCGAGGGTAATCGAAGGCATCGGCATGTCTAGCTGAGAGCTCGATGCTAAACCAGGCCGTTCTTGAAAGTCTTCATCCATTCCATTGACGACAGATTGACAATGTCGAGTCAGTTGCAGCAAGACAGAGGGGAGACTCCTATATCACTGAAGTGCGGCTGTCTTACAATGTGCCTCGACTAGGAGAAGAACATGTTGATGTACCGTCGACACATGATCATTATAAGGAATAAGTACACATAGTAGGGAACTTTGGCAGGTGTAGGGGAGAAGGTAGAAACATTAAGTGCCTAGTCTTGGAGAAGATGAGCGCTCCCTGAGTAACCACATACTTACATGGTGATTGGCACAGGTGGTCATTGCGTTGTCTGCGACCCATGCATCTTCAGTGCAATGTGCATGCAGAGACATAACGGCCGGTCGCAACGCCGACAGCAGGTTGAGACGTTTTGGTTGTAAAGATCACAAGCTCACTCTGGCATGCAATTCATGCCAGTACTCGTGCAGTCAAAGAGAACCACATAGCGGGAAATCGCCGCAAGATCAACATAGCGTGTTGAAACTAGCTGGATAGCATGCAAGCCTTGCAGGAAATGCGCAGGTACAGTTGAGCGAAAGAACGATTCAATGCAAGACAGGGAATTGTAAATGCTTACTATCAAGTTTCTATGACTGCTTGAAATAAAAAGTAACATTTCGTAACATGGCGTTGAAAGCAAGCTGAAATTAGGAGGCTGTGGAAATCAAATACACACATTCTTAGCGTGAACAACAAGATGACAAACGTTACAAAAGAACCAGATGCAAAAATGAGATAACTGTCCATGTGCTACAGTGTTGATGCTCATCGATGTATGAAGGAGACGCACAAAAAAAGCTCGAAACAAGCTCGCATTGGAAGAGGTCAAGGCTATGTGCTTGTTGCACTTGGCGTAATAGGACTAGTCGCAGGAGCAAGAAGTATCGTGGATGTCGAGGCGGCGGCAGGGTGAGTCTGCAATGACGACGCCTGGGGCTGGGCTTGACTTCCTAATTGATCTTGCTGCTGCGTTGGTTGTACATTTCCATTGACGTGTTGAGGAGATGCGCAGCAGAGAAAAAGCACGAGATGACCCAACAATCGGATGGGTAGTGAATGCGCATATCCTGCACGTGGTGTGGTAGGATTAGCAACTGGAGCAGGCGGTGTCGTGGACGACTCTTGGGCGTGCGATTGGCTTTGCTGCTGTGTTTTTTCTGGCGGCGGTGGAGCAGTAAATATAACCTGCACAGAAATCATTGAACACTAGAAATTGATATACCGGAGAAAGACATACCTCTCTATCCTTTACTGCAGCAACTTCAACTACACGAGGACGGTGACGAGAAAAGATAGCTCGCCCTGAGTGTTGCGGGAGTTTGGTTTCTTCATTGGTGTGGGGTTGAGAGTGGCGGAAAGGCAACGAAAGGCGACGGATGAGCGCACTCACACTTCCCAAAGAGGGTGCGAGAGTGCGGGGACGGCGGGAAGAGGAACGGTGATGGTTACCATACGTTCTGGAGGACTGAGATAAAGAGGTCAGATCAGGGACGAATTAAAAACGCTAATGACATACATAAGCACCATCTGTCACATCGTTGAAAAAGCCTGGCGAAAGTTCATCATCCTCAGCCTGTGTAGCATCCGCCTAAATAGAATATCAAGGTTACAGCCACAGGGAAGGTTGAGAAACAAATTGCGTACATCCATGAATGACTCTTGAGCTGCAACCTGCGAGTGGGAGATTAGCGTAGTTTGGATTGAAGAACTATAAGCTCTACATCAGGTAAAGGTTGAAGGAGGTCTTCAAGGCCAGCTTCTTTGAGGATGGCGTGAATGTCCCATGTGTGGATATTGTTGTAGGAACCAGTGACTAGCAGTTTTCCATCAGCGGAAAAGGCTGCGGATTGTACACTAGATTTGTGCTGGAGAGGTGGTTCGATTGGAAGGTTCGTGTCGAGGTTCCATAGACGCACTGTCTTATCATCTGATGCACTTGCAAGGATGCGATTATTCGGAGACAAGGAGAAGCCGTTGACGAAGTGACTGTGACCCTCAAGCACGGCGATCTCCTGCCAGGTGGTTGTGTCGAATATCCTAATCGGGTCCCGGCTATGATAACCGGAAATAAGTTTCTTTCCATCCGACGTACATGTCAAACCCGCAGTTGCTGCATCATCGTCGTGTTTGAGCGTGTTAAGCAGCTCGCCTGTCTTTGCGTCCCAGATTTGGACTGCATTCTCCGAGTCCGCCCGTTGCAATTCTTGTCCCATCTGGCAAGTATTTGACTGTGAACAGGACGTCATGTCCCGTTTTGATTTTCAGGACAGTTTTGCGGCTCTCGATATCCCAGAATACTGCCATCCCATCGCGGGATCCGCTCAGCATTCGTTTACCATCTGGACTCCAGGACAATGCAACCAAAACCTGAGGGTGTTCTTGCAATAGTGCGGTAATAACCACCTCCCTCGTCTCGACGTCCCAATACCTCACTTTATAAGCGTCTGTGGATGTACTTGCAATTGTCTTGCCATCTGGAGACAATACTATGCTCCACATTATCGTGTTCCTCCTAGAGAACCACCGCTCTCCTATCTGTGCACCATTCTCTAGGTCCCATAGTCGGATTGAGCCATCTGGTGAACATGTGACAATGTGTCGTCTGTCAGGCAGGTGCACAATAGCATTTACCCGCCTGGTATGACCTCGCAACGTTTTACATGGCATGATCGTTGGCGTCTGACTGGTGGCAGAAGACATGGTCGGCACTCGGTATGGCAATAATTCCTGGTGAGTTGAGGGCCTATCTTGTAAGAAGCATATGAGCTATTGCTCGTGTAACAGCTCACTCACAGGAATCCAGTCCTCACCTACAAGACAACTTTGGCACTGTAGGAGTTGCTGAGTGGTTATATGAGAATGCAGAAATTCTTGCTGGAGCATGTGGTCAGCTTTAACCTACAGAAGAGCCAAGAGTGTCACTCACGGGAAGCACTATCTAGATGAACTGCTCAATTACCAGTGATCAGAATGCGTCTGGTGAGAGTTGAGGATGTTGGATGCTTGATCGTTTAAGCTGTCTTTTAAGGTCTGTCCCATGCACGATCCTTGTAATCGCTTCACAGCTTGTTGCTATGTAGCTCAAGCGCTCAGGCCTGCGACGGCTGACCGGTGCTAGGCTATGCCCATCTTCCTATACGTAAAGACTACGTTGGTGGTTATGGCAAATGTTCAATGGGGTGCCGCATTCCGTTTCCACTTGGTATGCTCATTTTCGAACTCGATGTCATTAACTCTTCCAGCACGTTTGCAGGTCACTGAGCGGCGCCTATTTCCAGGATGGACTTGTTTGTTTTCTAAGAAGATCCCCGTTCACATCGAATAGTTGACAAGGTGTCGCCATCCGTCGGACACTCTTATAGAAATCCTTGTATTTCATATCGCGCGACCTGTCTATTGACACGGTCATTAATGTGATCCATCGAATCCACCGTTTCATCATCTAGAACTCGTCTTGCGGAAATGGTATCTTGTAAACAGGAACTGCGAGTGCAACTGTTTCGTTCGCGAAGGCCATCTCATAGGCATGTATCGATTCTCTCATTCTTGTTCAGACCGACGATGACGATAACACCTGTGCTATGCAGGAATATCACAGCATGATACGAATATCTACGATTTCGTGAACGAGCCCCACACACAAAACAAGATTGTAGAGGCACTTTGACATTTTTGGAAGGAATGAGGTCCAAATGACACGGATGACAAGACTGTATCACATCGTCTTTGTCGTAATTCCTCGCTCATCTCAGATACGAAGACATTGATTTGTTGACGAGGCGTGATCTTCTCTCGGGGATACGTTCTCGACCCTCAACCCACATGCACCCTAAACGGATCCCCTTCTATTCACGTACGAAGAACTTTTATCGGTCCTCATGCGGAGATTGAGCTCACCAGAGCTACGTACCATCAGAGCATCACTCACAGGAAGTACAGCCGCTCAATCTCCAATTATAAGCGATCAACTGATGGATGTCTGATTAAAAGTTGAACACTTGTTCATTTGAGCATCTTGTAAGGTGCACTGATGTATCTGTAGGCTGTCTTGCGTCACTTCACTGCTTAAATGCTGTGTAGACGAGCGCTCATGCGCATGTCCGCAACTGGCACTATGTACAACTTCCTGTGTGAATTACGTTGGAGGTTACGCCAAATACTCGCAGGAGCCGCATTTCTTGTCTACTTCACATGGTTTTTTCCAGCCTATTTCTGAACTCAATGCTGTCATATTGTCCCCTTGACTCGATCAACCTGGACGTCTTGGTGGATAGAGTTTCGTGTACTGCTGATATGGCTTATCCTGTGAGTTAAGAGGGGAGTCGCTGTGATCGAGAACCATCAATCACTTGCATAGAAAAGTGATAATACGTATATAGCGGATATGCGAGTCTGGATCCTAACATGCACCAATACTAGTACACTATAGTACTTAACATAAAGATAAGCTTTGGTGAGACACTGCTGCGTAGATGTGCGGCAAAAGCCACATTGGAGAGAGATATTAACACCTTTGTCTGATTGTCCTACTGGGATAACAACGTAACGAAAGCACGCATCGTGGCCTCGGCACAATTCTTCACCTGCCAGGAAAAGCGTCATCGAAATGTCTGAGTCTCCACATCGTATCTCCGAGCCAGTAACAATGATTGGATAGTCAATGCTTCTGGTTCACAGTTACAATGCAAGTTCTCCTCGTATAAATGATACACGGCGGGCTAATTTGGTACTCACAGGACTGCCATGGACGCCTCAAACGCTCCCGAAGATGATAAAACAGCATCGCATCACTGATATTTCTATCTGGAGTGTTCTACAAGAACAGTATCTGTGTAGTATCCATCGTGAACTAGAACTTCACGGTCCGAGAGCGATTTTTCCACTGACCAGAATGTGATACGAGTATCTTGTGCTCCATCATGATGGCTTTCACTGAGTGAATCAAGACAGCACTATCCTCCTTTCAAACAACATGAGGGAATATCGTATATCGCGTGATGCTCGCAAGTCACAATATCAGGGTCCCGGTCATGTGCCATGTAGGCTGTAGAATATGTCAGTAGGATGCTCTGACACGAATGGACGAAGGAGCATAGCAAGGAAATCACCGATACCAATATCAGGGTGCGCTCGGTCCTGTCATGACAAATTGATAAAGGCAAATCTAGCAGCTGATTGATATCAGTCGACCGGTTCCTTATCCATACATGCTGATTGGCGCGACAGTTGAATTCATATTGTAACCATATGCGTGTACCAGAAAGCGATCGCGAAGTTTTTTTTTTTTTGCAGGTGATCATCAGACAGATGGGTCAGAGTCTCTGAATGCTGATTGTGCTTAATTCTGGCAAGTTCGCGCCACCTACGAGTAACGACGGCGTGAGGGCGGGGGCCCCCCGATGAGCCGAGATGGTTTGCTGTTCTAGTGGTCCTCAATTGGATGCTTTGAAATTCGTTCTCCACAAACGTTTCTAATCGAACACAAGTAATTGGGGCGATTGCACCAATAGCCTTGAGATCTGATGCAAGATGGAGGGTAGCATATGGAGGTGCGCGAGACTGATGATCGATATCGATGAAGGGTGGTTCCACAAACACTTATCTATATCCATAGATGCTAAACCTCTACCCTGGATAACCGAGCGACTGGTCAACCAGTCAGCTTTGGGTCAGCTGCCAGATCTTCCCCAACACGTGTCCATGCCCTTATCAACCAACTCCAATTTAAAAGCAGGACCAAACCGTCTCACCGCATCAGCGTTGGTGGTTTCCTCGTCATCCTCCATCCTCCATCCTCCGTTCATGTCCCACTGGCCTGTTCCACAGCCTACACGACACATGACCTAGACATCGCGACTTTGGCCGCTCGTCACGGAGTATACAATACTCTCCTGAGGACAAGATGCTCGTATCACATTTCCGAAGGTGAGATAACTGTTCTTCGGACCGTGTACTAGTTTCAACTCACGATGTATCCCATACCTTTCCACTAGATCCTGCTCTCGTAGAACACTCTAGATGACAAAGACCGGTGTGTGATGATGCTTCATCTACATTCCTCGGTCTTCAGGAGCGCTCGAGGCGTCCATGGTCATCCTGTGTGCATGAGTTGACTTGACACGCGGCTGTTTATCATTTATACGAGGAGTATTTGCATTGTAACCGCAAACCAATAGCATTGGCTTTCATAAATCATTGTTACTGGTTCGCTGATACGATGCGGAGACTGTGATCATCACACGTGTTTTCGTTGTACCGTGGCTTCTGTAGGACAGTCAGATCAAATCAATTATGTGGCTTCGTGAGGTCTTGATTCACCTCTACCTGCCCAGTGAAATGGCGAAAGAACAATTATGAAGCTGGACAAGTGGGACCACATGGGAGGTTTCGTAGATGCATTCAAACTCGATCATTTTCATGTTGCTACGCCAGCTTGTGACTAGCCGCACTACTGACGCAAAAGATATAGTCTCTAGTAAGCAAACGTTGAAAAAAGTGGTCAACATGGGCATCTTCATTCCTCCCAAGATGATTTTTGATTGTTTTGGGCGTCTCGCGCAACCGCCGTCCTGGCATATGATGCTCGGTGTGATCAGAGCAAGACATTATCTTTGGAAAAGAATGAATGTATTAAATACACTGGCTGGGGTGGGGGATCCAAGGAAAGAACGCCGATGATTTGATTGGTACACGAGATATCTGTCGTGCAGCATCAGGATTTGCAGCCAGGACAACAACCACTTACCACTGCAGAAGGACAATCAAGGTTGAGGAGCTTGTGAAAAGTGAATTTCTGTCTAAGTGGACGACGTTAAGGAACTAGCAAATGACATCGATAGAGAGAAAATGATATTTACGAAAGAACTAGAAAGTACATTTGTAAGATAGTTGTACACGCGCTGCATCAATGACTATTGGTGTGTGGGGGAGACGCACAACAAAGAAAAAGTACGAAACGAGCTCGCAATGGAAGGGGTCGTGACTGCACGTTTGAAGCAGCTGTCGCGGATGTCGAGACGGCAGCAGGCCGAGTCTGCAATGATAACGCCTGAGGCTGGGCTGGGCCTTGTGATTGACATTGCTGCTGCGTTGGTATCACATTGCCATGGGTGTGCTGAGGAGATACACAGCAAAGAAAAAGCACGACATGAGCCCACCATGGGATGGGTTGTGATTGTGCAGGTGTTGTAGTACCATTAGGCTGAGCGCGTGGAAGAGGTCGCGGCCGCGGAGCAACATACAATGCCTTCATGGAGATCATCAGACGCCAGAAATTGACACACTGGGAAAGGCCATACCTGCCTGTCTCGCACTGCAGCCACTTCGACAGCATGAGGACGCCTTGGGCGTTGCGGGAGTTCAATTTCTTCATCAGTGTGGGGTTGAGAGCGGAAGAATGAGGATAGGCGATCAATAAGTGCATCCGGACGTAAACCTGGAGGCGTTGCGGGATGACCTTCAGTTTCTCCACCTGTATTGAGTCGAGAGCAGGGAAAAAGTGACGACGGGGGAACGAGGATTGCATGTAGATCTAACCGTAAAGGCGTGGAGGGTTGTTGAAGTCCATCTAGTGCATCGTTCTCAGGTGAAGAACGGTGGATGAGTGAGGACAGGCGAGCGAAAAGCAGGCGGGGGTGCAACCTCGAAGGTGTTGGGGGTTGCGAAGTTTCTGTTGCTTCAACATTGTCGGGTACGCCCAGCACGCACGCAAATATTGGATTCAAATACAAGTGGCGTACACACTCCGGGACAGTAAGCTCACGCTTACTCCTTTGACTTGCACCACGTACTCACATCAATGTTGTCCCAGGCTGGTTCCCGTCGCTTTCGTCCTTATTCCTCGGGCTCCACTATGCACGGCTCTTAGTATTAGCAGGTGCAGAGCGCCTTGATACGACACTCACGGTTAGTCAGATGCAGGGCAAATTCTGGCTCGAAGTCATGGCTAGTTCGGGTGTGGGACATCTCATGCACGAGGTTCATCGCTTACTTAATGAACATTCGCTCATGTATGTTGACGCAGTGAAATTAGGACGGTCCGACAAAACTGGCAGAGATTCTGGCAGATTTCTGGATGTGCAATGAACGCATTATGATTCGAGGTAACGTTACCAAGATGGTCGGGGAGGTTTAGAGGACTTGAACATGTCAATCAATGTATCTTTGGTTTTGGTTATGCGCCTTTTTTCGCAATGTGATCATTGCGTGGCAACCCGAATTACAGGCTCGGTGCAGAACATAAACTTTGAAGACGGCATTATTGGGTCAAAACTTGCTTCACTCACAAGGAGACATCCCATTAGGATTCTACCGGTACTTGACTGTCTGTCTGAACACGATATCTTATTCATACAATGCACATTCAACAAGTAAGGTACGTCGGATAAATATGTTGATACGAATAAAACGGCAGTTGTTCGAGAAGAGAGATTTAATTTGTTGTCGCATCGGTGTATGCAGTGGTGGCGAAACCGACTCGGGAGTTTGTCGTGTCGAACACCGAGTAAAACCGCTCGCTATGGAAGAACAATTCAGTATTTTATTTTCTCGGCAGAAAATTGCAGCTCAACGTACAGAAAACAATAACCGTTCGTGAAATCCAAGCCAGAACCGCTGGGGCTCCCAGTGCTACTGACGACCAGGTATATGCCGTCGGTGGTACCGCCAACAGCGTTGTTCAACGACCGAGGCCAGATTTGCGCATTCGGGGTGAGCTCATAAGTAACCCCACCAATAGTGAAATACAAAGACGAAAGCTTTGTGTACTGGTCGGATGAGATTTGTAACAAGCCAACGGTCTCATCGAAGGTCGCCCCCGTGGCAGCCTGATATTTATCGAAGGCATCTGAATGGTGAATTAGAAGGGTTTTGATGTCGTATAGGATACCTACCGGAGGCAATCAGAATCAGGGTGGTTCCGGTATCGACAATACCAGCGGTCTCATCCAAAATGGGTGTAGACCCATAGCTGATGGATTGATCAATGCCCCAGTATTCACTCGCTGGAGATTGCGATGTGATCGGCACGTAGCTGATGTCTCCAGTAATCTTGGAGGCGTCATAACCGCCGAATGTGAGCTCGCCACTGCTATCATCGGAGGAAGCAGGCGTGAAGAACACTCCGAGTACTTCCGAACTGATTGTTCCCTGCTTATAGAGGTTGTCCGTCACAGTTGGAACTTCATCTGTATTACTGACAGTGTCGTCAGTTAAATCGACTGGTCCAAGGCCAAGAAGTCCATCCAGGCCATCCATCCCTGAGTATTTAGATGCGACGCCGATAGATTGATTATCAATGACCAGGTCAGAGTTGAGCGTTACGGTGTCCGTATATTCCTCTCCAGAAGCGTAACTATTATCGCCATATTGAACACTCTGGAAACGGCTTGATCAAATGTACGTGCCACGTAGAGACAAATACTCACGAATGTATTGCCCGTGTCCTGGCTTGTAGAAGTCTTCTCATAAGATTTGTTAGCCCCGATCCAGGTATTTGAGCTTCCTGTGTCTACTAGGACTGTGTCTGTATGAAATTGACAATGCGTCAGATAAAGAAATGACAGGGGCACGAGCAGCTTACAGTACGTTGCTGGACTCCCCACGCCGATGTCAGCGGTGTATATCATCACATCATTGGTTGCACTGATGGAAGAGCTGCCACCAGCTTGTAGGGCTTGGATTCGAGCTCTATCTGCAGTCGCGATGTTCTTGGTCCCGTACGAGTTTATTCTAACGGCGAGCTTGAGAGTAGCCGTGCTTGACGCTGTCCGAGGATGAGGAAAAGCGCTCGCTGACAGAGAGAAGAAGGCAAGCGCCGGTAAGGCAAGAAGAGATGAAAGCGATCTAGAGGGAATCATCTTCTCGATGACATGCTTCCTACTAGTACCTGAGC
This sequence comes from Suillus fuscotomentosus, assembly GCF_016647785.1. Taxonomy (NCBI): domain Eukaryota; kingdom Fungi; phylum Basidiomycota; class Agaricomycetes; order Boletales; family Suillaceae; genus Suillus; species Suillus fuscotomentosus. Next base: position 104,559 of record NW_024539553.1, on the reverse strand, counting down.
CCTTTTATATGGTGGTCAGTAGTAGAAGCATCATAACGTTACACTTGGAATATCATAGAGGCGAACAATAGCAAGGCTTCGAAGTGGCAACTACGTTAGCTGCTTGTAATATAACCAGGCGCGGGGCTCATTGTGTGATATCATGTCCCATGAATTCATCTACGCAGGAAATTAGTGTCGGTTAGTAAGTAGCTGCAGGGGAAGCCTGGGAGCAACCTTTGGATAGCCTGCAGGATTTTATTACAGAACCCTGTATAGCAGAAACATGATCAATTCACTGCCAGTGAGAAAGATGTGATTCTGCAATTTCAGGCATCGGCCCATTTGGACATTTAATTACATAACGTAGGTTTTTTTCAAGTTCGGAAGTATGGCATGCTGGCATGCTGCACCAGCGCACTTCCTTTCCACTCTGCAGTGTCTGCACGCCCCCTCCGGTCTGTTTTGAACTCAGTGTCATCAAACTATTCCAGGACGTTTACAGGTTCTGGTTGCAATACCTATCTTTAGGCGGCAGGCGGACTTGGTTGTTTTCTACAGAGATCCTCGTTAAAATTGATAAGACGTATCATGGATGTTACTACCACCCTCTCAAATACACATCTCTACCAGACGTCTACATCCTACCTGAATCCTCACATTTCATATCGCACAACCTGAGTATCGAGTCTCGACACACTATAGTCGGATTGAGCTGTCACATGGACCTGCGATGATGCATCGTCTGCAGCGCAGATGGACAACACCTTTTACGAAGCCATCATGGCCCTGTCCAGCCCTTGTATGAGTCGTCAATAGAAGCTCACAAGGCGTTGCTTACGAGACAGCTTGCTAACAGGGATTCAGTCCCCACCACAAGGCAGCTTCGGGACAACGTATGCATGCTGTTGCTGCTGGGCACCTTTCAGGCATTCAAAATCACTGGTAAGCAAGTGGTCAGCTTGAAGAGCCTGGAGTATCACTCATGGGAAGCACTTCTCGGACGTTCTCAGTGCTTAATCACCAATGATTAGTGGGTGTTGGGGTTGGAGCCGAGGGAGTTAGGCACCACTTCGTTCTGTCTTTTAAGGCGGGTCCCATCTGTCATCGATATCCTGTGTTCGCTTCGCCGTGTAGAGATAGTGCCCCAGTCTACCACTGGCAATATGCGCATCTTCAGATAGACTATATTCTGATGTCTGTCGTGCTAACAATATTCGAATGTTGACCTTTCCGAATCCTTCGTCACCAAGTCAGTATGAAGTGAATAAAGCTTTGGCCGCCGAGAATACTATGATATTAAGAAATCAGAAGGCATGACCCTTATCGCCCATTCGCCACTTCTGATCAGTGCAACAACGCCATGCACGCATGGCAATGCCCTTCTATGGCCATAATGCTACATCTTCAGACTGATCCCAACCCCGTTAGCGTAAGCTGGCAGGCATCGTCTGATGAACTGACCAGCGGCCTCATAAATCAACTTTCATCTCAAGTAAAAACAACGTACCATCTTCGTCTTGAGTGGCAGTGAACCTGCTGTATAAAGACCAGTGCCAGCGAAAGTTTACTAATCGTGAATGCAGGTATATTGCAACGTTAAATGTTGACCCTGTGGACTTGTCCTGGCGGTGGAGACTGCAACATCCAGGACAAATCACAGGGTTCAGCATTACAATAGAGATCCTGGCAGTCATTCGGAGAAACGGAATGGAATGATCTGGCACTTGTCAGTGAATTTTGCGAAGACTTGGGGGGACTTGTCCTGCATAAGGCAGTCACAGTGAAAGCTGGGATTGCCATGTAAGTTAAGGCAGAGGCTTCGAGCTCGTTATGATTACGCACCGGGGTCCCAGTCAGATACCGGAGACTTAATGTGGTACTCGCACGTGAGGGTGATGCATTGATGACTGACCCGCAGTCATGTTCACAATAGAATGCCTAGTCTTGCGATCTCGCGCTCCAAAACGATGCTCGTGTTATGCGAGGGGCGATTCACTCGCTGTCCATCACTCCGCGAACACATAATCCTTCAAAACTCTCGTACTGGTTCATCATCGTCTTTAAGGACATGGGAAAGCTCGTAGGGCAATTGACGCAAGTATCAAGGTGACTAAGCCTGTGAAGAACCAGTATCTTTATTCGACGAGAAGGCGCAACCTGGATCGGTGCGTTAGGCACCAAACGACAGTTCCATCAGACGTCCATCGCAAGTTAGTACAGTTCCTTCTTCCAACGGCTTCTATTTACTCAGCATGTATGTGTCACTTCCATTACGGTCTGATTGCCCTTCAGGACATGCGGAGTATCTCCATTGCAAGAGATGCCTTCGACCAGAATTAGTAGGCGCAGGAGGTGGACCTCATAGGGCTATGACGCAACTATGACGGACTAATGGAGGCTAGCACCCCTTCTTGCAACATATCACTCACCTACTATCACATGCCGTTCGATCCGACATCTATGGAGCATTTGAATTTGACAGGGTCCGCAAGATTCTATGCAGTGTACAGGCACTCGACATGTGATCTTCTACCTGTGCTATTCTCACATACATAAAGCTAAAGGTACACTGCGTCATTCTCATTCCACAAGAAGTCGTTATAATTTTCTGCATCATATCTAGTATGGAGTCTGGTGTAGGAACAACAACGCTACCTTTGGAGGCACGAATTGCTCGTTATGACGAGTAGTGAGTTCTTCCGTATCGTCCCAATTCTTAGTATCAATCTTCTTTGCAGTTTCGATCCGTGAGTATCTCCAGAACGGAATTTTTAGCGTTTGAACTTGACAATTCTTCCAGGCGATTTTCAACAACCGTCTACAAAAAGACGAACACAAACAAACAGTCAAAACACCTCAAGAGACTGAATCAAAAGAAACCAGTCCTTGTCATCCGACGAGTCCTGGACAACAGAGGCCGATACACAGGGACTGAAATTGACATCCGAAGTCAAGAACTTTGCGATGTGCTTATGGAGATACACCAAGGTGTGGAGGGCTTAGAACTCTCACGAAGTTCCCCTGTCGTAAGCTAAACATCACATATTTCAACATCGCAATAACTTTCTCATAATGTGTTTCAGTGTGACACGAAGTTGCTCTTTCTCTCTTTCAACGAGCTCAAGGAACGACTAGAATTGGAAAGGTCGAAAGGCACGCCAAACGCTCCGCTAATTTCTGAAATCGAAGTAACTCTTTACTTTATCTTGGAGGAACACAAAACCACCTTCGCTGACCTTCAGTCATTGACAAGACACGAGTCCATCACCTTTGATTTACTTTGGACATTATTCCGTCATGGCACCCTGGTCTTCAATCGCCACGAGTTTACCGAGCAGGACCGCATTCTCCAAGTGACGCGCTTTGAGATCACACAAACAGATGAAGGAATCTTTGCTGCAATATATTGTCATGTGATCACTGACGACGGCGAGCATTTTGGAATTGCTGAACAAGAGCTTTCGATCCCGTCGTTCACAGGAGAGCGAAAGATACAAAGCCTGTCTGTTTTTCCTCTCTCCTTTCACTCGAATGAACGCGACATTCGCAAATTTGTTGCCAAACGAGGTCGGAAATTTGCAAGCTTGCAATGTCAGACTTATGGTGAGATTTCCGGGATGGCTGCCTGTGTCGTCAACGATAATGTTCGAAAATGCAGGGTGAGCAACAATAACCAGTCCCGCTTAATAGTATGGCCTATAACAAATCAATATAGGCTTCCGGGCGCGTCATGATCGATCCTGGCGCATTTCGTATGTTTCAGCCTGACTCTCGTCTCATTCTCTCGGTTTCTACCCCGTTGAAGCGAGCGGAACTCGAGGAAGAGCAATACATGATCTGCACTCCTGTTATCATGGGCTTTTGCTTCAGAACAAAGCAGTGGGGTGCGAGAATTCCATGCTTGGTTCTGCACATTTCTATAACAAACTTATATGTCTCAGGTGGATTCGCTCTTGACTACCTGCGGGACGTATCCTGGTCATTGGAGCCTTTCGATCGTCTGGTCCTGGACAACAGACACAAGGAATTGATTCATGCATTAGTGGAGCAGCACGCATCGCGTGCGTCGAGCTTTGATGACTTTGTAGAGGGGAAAGGAAAAGGCCTTGTCGGATTGCTTGCAGGTCCACCTGGATGTGGTAAGACACTTACAGCGGAAGCAGCAGCAGAGGTATTTCTCAACATTGCTCATGATTTCATGTACCCTCACCACTTTCGGTCAGGTGACAAAGCGTCCTTTGTATTGTATTTCAGCTGGCGAATTGGGGTCCAGTCCTGAGCATGTAGATGACGGTCTGACTCAGATTCTGGAACTTGCCCAACGGTGGAAAGCAGTCGTTCTTCTCGATGAGGCAGATGTTTTTCTGTCACGGAGGGGGGAGACTGATGTGGAGCGGAATGCCTTAGTCTCTATTTTTCTACGGCAGCTGGAATACTATCAGGGAATCATGTTTTTGACGACCAACTTGGTCTCACAGTGCGATGCTGCATTTGAGAGTACGTGCTTTCGCTTTTTTGTACTTGCATTCCTCAATCAATCGCAAAACAGGCCGAATTCACTTCACGGTGCACTACCCGCTGCTGTCTCATGTCTCGCGCAGACAGATCTGGAAGACATTCATTGATAAGACAGTGGATACCAACCAGTCCTCAATCAGCGAGGCTGAAATCGATACCTTGGCTCGGGAAACGCTCAACGGTCGTCAGGTATGTTGATCATTGCTTTCTTTCATTTCGTATAGTTAGAAGTAATAATGCCAACGGGATTCTAGATCAAGAACACTGTGGGAACTGCTCTCTCCCTCTCGTTACATTCGAACACACTGCTTTCTGTGATTCACATTCGCACAGTGCTCGATTCCATGCAGGAATGGAACAAAGCTCGGGAACATCACAACACTTATTCGGCATCTCTGCATAAATCAAGTTTGCAGGTCGCCGTCCCGGCTGGCATACGACTTGAAAGTGCAGTGCATTACAGTAAGTTCGCCTTCGTTGTACCCTGTGGGGATTTTCGGGCCATACAGGATATTTGCGAACAGTGCTGATCAGATTCAATCTCAGTTGCACACATCTCGATTGTTATTCTTGCATATCTCTTCTTGCTTAAGAGTGCATAGGCTGGCCAGACTTGGCCACATGTCATTGATTGGACCTTATATTGCACTACGCCGCGGCCACTATGCCCTAGAATTTAGACACAGCTATGTTTTTACCCGCCACTCAATGGGCACAATTCAACACGTACATGGTTGAATGTCCGTTCTGTAGGGTCTACCCCAAATTCAATATCGCAGACTGCATACCATTATAAATTAGGCGTCATGTTCGACTGGCTCGGGAATAGAAACCATGCAGCCAGAGGAAGCTTTGGGCAACTAAGGACTCCCTCGTAATTAGCCACCGCAGTAAAACTTCTACTTTTTGGCGAACCTGACCTATTACATTTAATGCGCAAACAAAATGTTTTTATGACTTGTTCTCGCGATCAGTCTATAGTACTAGTACTACTTATCTGGTGTTGATCCTCAGTTTGTGAGGCCTAGTGGCCCGGGATTCTCATCAATGTACCGCTATTCAAATCGGGTCTGCGTTGATGTCGGATCACCGTCGGACGTTCAAACGTTCAGCGCTCAGCTGTGTGCACAGTGACATGAATGGAAGCTTGATACGCCATATCATTATCATTAAAATTATTTAGCTGACCTGCAGACAGGTGATAGTGGAGCCTTGCGCGCTGATTGAACGCTCATTTCAATTTGCTGATCGAACTATCTGGTCCGGAACTAGTGGAATCTGCGGGAGATCACATAGCTTCCTCGTCAACGTTGCGCTTCAACGTTTCAACCAGTGACCAGTGAAATCGCACTTCGCTCCATGTATGATGTAAGGAATTCCTCCCTGGAAGTAAATATATTCTGTTATTGATTGTTTGTACTTCCATCGGGAACGGGTTGTACATTAATGCAGTGATATTTCCAACTCCAGGCTACGCTCCAGGTTTCACGCACTATCAGCAGATCTGAATAGTACTTAGGCTAGAGAACCTCGTCAGGCTGTGCTCCAGTCCCAAGGCTTCTGATTTGTGATATCACTAATGTCACCCAAGCGCCTCACGAAGGACCTGTGTCTACAGAAGTCCAGACGTATATAACCGCCAGGCTGGTTGCGGCTATGAGCATCGAGGAACATCTGTGTAAACGATCACAGTCCACTCAACGTTGATGCATCAGCCAGACAATACAACTTCCCAGGAGTGCGTGTTCAAAGTTGATATGTTAATGTACCAACTAAACTCTGCTCTGTCTCAAGAAAAACTCCCTTTGAACAGGCCTGGGAGGAGTATCGCACAACCATCAAGTCGTCTCAGACCAAAAAGGTCAAATTCATCGAAAGATGCTCCCAGTTTGCTTCAGAATGGCGGGATCCTGTTATAGCCATAAATGAAGCGATCACAGAGGTGGAGGGTCAGCATTCCCAGAAACAATCCCAGAAGGTGGTTAGCAAGTATCTGCTCCCATTCGTGGATGCCTTGGAGGGTTTCACTGGTATTGTAGATGCATTGAGTGAATTCTATGCTCGTCGTAAATGTCCTCCTGGATATTGACCATCTTGTTTTAGCCACCTTGAATCCTATCGCATCGATCGTCTGGGGCTGTCTCAAGGTCGCTCTCGATGCAAGTACCAAGTTCTAGTCGAACATTAATTTTAGTGACGATCATTGCTCAACTGTACTTTTTTTCCCAGAGCCTTGGTCAATGCGCGAGACTCTTTGAAAACATCCACTACGAGTTGGATTCTCTCGGTGGTCATCTAAAGAATATTGCTGTCTACGGCGACCTGTACCAAAAAAATGCAGACATGCAGGAGGTCCTCTGCAACGCTTACATCAATGTTATCCGGTTCTGGTATAGAGTTGATAAAGAATGCACTAAGTCAGGTCAGAGCGATGTTTGTAATGACAACAGAGCTTGATTTGACAATAGGCTTAGGACTAAAGTTCGGGACACCCTTTAGCACAAAGAAGTTGGGAGGTATCATAAACGACATGCATTGTGACCCTGAGAAGATTAAAGACTGCACCGGTCGACTTGGTCAGCAAGAGTCGAGGGAGTACCGTCAGGCGAATGAAGCAGCCCGGCGGGAGTCAGATGAAGCACATAAATGGGACATAGTCTCGGATTGGCTGTCATCAGATTCAAAATCCTTGAATGATCTATGTTTCGCACAGCAAGAGGAGAACTTACGTGGCCGTAGCCAAATCACTTGCCAATGGCTGTTTTCCCATGACAATTTTTCCAATGGAGGGACAATCCCTCGTCATCACCGATCTTGTGGATCCATGGTCCGCCTGGATCTGGGAAATCGACATTGTGTTCAAGCGCCATCGAATCCCTAACCAAAAGCTCAGGATCAAATGTAGTGATTTATCACTTTTATGACTTCGCGCAGCATCTTTCACTACAGCAGACGTTGTCTATTCTCGCGCGACAATTGCTCGAATACCGCCAACGCCTGCAGAAAATTCCGGATGAATTGCAGAAACTTATGCATGCGCCCGAATCGCCCCTCGGAAGGGCTCAAAAAATCATCAAGGCATTAATTGAGGGACATTCGAGAATCTACTTCTTTCTCGATGGTCTGGATGAAGAAACTACGACGAAGAGTTCATGGAACAATGTTGTATTAGTGCTTCGTTTTCTCGTCAAGCTCGCAGACGACTATCCTACCAAAGTTCGTGTCTGGTGTAGTAGCCAGCGCCGGGACCGCATTATCAAGGAATTCCAGGGACGCCCTAGCCTCGATATTGATGGCTATGCGAGGAGCGATCTTGCTTTGTACTTATCAGAAGAGGTGTCCAAGCTTCAATGGTCGAGTCCCTCCGACCAAGCTTGTATCCTGGAGACATTGAGAAGTCGTGCTGAATGTAGTTTTATCTGGGCAAAGCTCATGATAGATGCCCTCGAAGCGGGTTGGTCGACCGCTAGGATGGAGGAACTTCTAAAAGGGCTCCCAGAGACTTTGGAAAAGTATTATCACAGATTTTTTGAACGTATGGAGAGGTTCTACCGCCCACTAGCTTGGTACGATTGTCATTTACTCCACCAAATGTTTGGGATGCTGAACATACAACTGTGCAGCAAAGTTTTTTCACTTGTTATTTTTGCCCGACGTCCTTTGCGATTGGAAGAACTTACCGAGGCTGTGTGGTGCTTGGAGAGTGAGCCCCACAGAGAACTCCAGCACAAGGCCAAGCCCAATGTCAACAGTATCCGTACCATCGTCCAACCCTTCATCGAATTCATCAACACCAATAGGACGGATGATTCTTGCACTGAGGAGCAGTATACCTGTCGTATCTTACATTCCACCCTGCGCGATTTCCTTGTGGACCATCCGAATATCCTGTGCGACAATTCCTCAGATCTTCGTATTAGCGCTGAGTGGCCAGCTCGTGCTTGTTTACGTTACCTGGGTCAATCTCGATATTCCGGCCTACTAGTCAGACAGGAGGGAAGGTGGCTTGATGCAAAGGAAGACCCGGTAGATTGCCACCCTTTGCTTGTGTATGCTGCCAAGTACTGGGACAAGCACCTTGACGACGTCACTATTGACATTGGTAGTATCGAGTCCTTCATCACTTCTCCTAACTTTCGGACCTGCATACAGGTCCAGAGCCTATGGGTAGAGGCACAATTCTCGTTCTTCTCCCGTCCCGACGAGGGCGATGGCTTCAACATGTATGTTCGGCGGGTGTTCCCGTCGTGGTTTGCGCGAGCTCAAACCGGTCCCGGTCAAAGGCTTTGGACAGACTTCCGCCAACTTTTGCACGAGTGGATATATTTCCTCAGCTGCGAGCAGTGTGGCGGGGAAAAGACATGCGAAATATTGCCCTACATCGGACAATTGGATCGCATATGGTTCGGAGCTCTTGGTCCAAACAATTTCCTGTCTCAATTGCAGGGCAGATGCATGAGTTTCGCTTTCCAAAAGGGTTTCGATTCTGATGCAGTCCAGTATGTTTTTGATGCGGTCAGTGAGGCAGGAGACAAAATCATGATATTACGGATACAGTCAGTCAATATGTTTTTCTATCGTATGATCGCTGAAGTCAACTCCTGGGGTATCAAGGCCAGAAGCTCAGTGTCAACAGATCATCCATCCTCAAATGCTCTTGCGAGAGCTGGAATCTATCTAAAGAGCAACCTCCGAAGCTCAGAACAAGCAGACTATACAACTTACTGCCAGTAGTTGCAACTGGAACTTGTACGCAGAGTCTGTAAGCGACCCTGCCTTACAGGCAGGCAGGGCTGCGCCAGCTGCTTTTGGAGCAGATTGCCAAACCCTCCGGATTGGCACCCAGCTGTACAGGCGAGCCGATAATGGCACATTTGTCGCCATTACTGCGCAACACTTTTTGTGCGATCTGCGCTCCATCTATGTCGAAGAGTTTGCATATCATCGTCAGTTCCTCGTTCTCACTTCCCGGGCGAAGATTTCCAAGAGAGATCTCAAAGTGACCTGGCACAAAGCGGATGGGGCAGGTGATGAAACTGACGGCCTAGATACAGGTGCCGATGAAGATCCACGGGTAGAAGGGGATGAACTTGACGAGGATTCGGAAGGATGACAACAGTTCCATAGCGATTACATCAGATTCGGAAGGGGATGGTCTTGACGAGGACCTAGAAGATGAAGCCGATTCCATAGAGACCGCATCAGATTCAGAAGATTCGGGCGATGAGAGCATAAGTGAAGGCAGCACCGATTCTTCCGCTAATTCCGAATTGGAAGATGATATACTCCCTCCTTGGGCCAATCACTTTGGCGATGAAGACACAGACACGGACAACGAGAGCTGTCGTTCCTTTGATATCGAGGACTGCAATGACATTTCCGATCACGAAGAGGATTTAGAAAGTAGTTCTGATGAAGAAGATGCTATCCCATCTGAAGTATTCGACGATAACCTCTTTCGCAGCGAGGAACAACACGACTGGGAAGGACTGTCGAATAAACGTGCAGGGAGGCGAAAGGCTCGAGCAACCATCACTGTGTTTGACACTCAATCGAGCACTCGTATTTTCCGCCTGAGGCAGCCAATCAAGTGTAGACTGTTCGCCTTCGCCACCTGTCTTCCACCCCACTGAAGTTCCTGGTCGTCTGGCCACTCGCTGATGGCAATGTCCTGTTTGTGGATTACTTGGCTAAAACGCACTTTACTCGGCGGCTGCAGCCATCAACTCCCTACAGTAAGTCTGATCAAAATCGCAGTAATCGATGCTGATGACTGATATCAGCGGGTCACGTCTTCATGAAAATCCGTTTTTCTGAATGTGGTGAATTTTTGCATATTGCCACCCTTGAAGCACACAGAAAGACTTCAGAATCGAAGAAGGACTCAGAACCCCTGCCTCCCATCAAACTAGCTGTCCTCCTGTGCACGTACCGTCTCTCTCAGAGAAAGACTACCAGGTCACCGCCTCAGCAGATTCATCGCATGAAACTAGCGTTAGGCCAAACCACACGGCTGCACGTATCGAAAATGCCGTTCACGCTCACTTGGACATCGAAGGATCTCTACTTCAGTTGCAGTGGAAAGTCGCTGCAAGTTTACCGCATTCCGTTGTTCAGTACAACAGAAGAGAAGGCCGAAGAGAATCCACAAGCCGTGTGGACGCCTCGGAAGCCATTTTTTCTCCCGCACAGTGCAAATAACCGAGCAGTATACTATTTCCCTCCTGCAGAGAACAAGAGTGGCAAGGAGCAATTACCCGCACGCATACTCATCGGGAGCGACTTTACAGCACTGAGGGATATTGGACCAAACGAAGCTGAAGAGGATTACAACGTTTTGTTGGTGAAACGCGTCATTGACCACTCTGTTGGCAGAAGGGGAGAATTTCATCCGCCCATTGGGTGCTATGTCGATGAAGACACCAACCTCGGCGGATGGGTTGAATCTCATGCCCGCGCAAATATTTTACAAGATCGCGGTGTTGGCCATTTAGACCCTCGCATGCCAGTCGAACGCTTCAATCCTGATGATGATTGTGACTGTGAGTGCTAATATGAGACTATGTGCATGGTCCATTCTCATTTCTGTTCACAGTGGAACCGTTCATCTATTGATTATACCAGCACTAGGAACTACCTTATAATATTGGTACCAGTTTCAGAATTCATGTACTTCTTCAGTATATCAACTATGCCGATTTGTTCTTCTCCTAAATCTAGTTGAGCCCCAAGTCGTCGACAAAGCTCACATGAGAAGTGACCGGTTAAAGCTTGAAGTGTTTTCGATATACAAAGATAACGCGCAAACCTGAATAAGTCAGAACCGGACAACAAGACTCTGTGTCACATCGTTTTTGTCGTAATCCGCGCACCCATCACACTTCTGAAGACGTCTTCGACGTGTTGATGACGCGTGATCTGTCTCGGGGACACGTCCTAGACTTGAACCCATATGCACCCCAAACAGATTCCCTGCTATTCACGTACGAAGAGCTCTTGTCGGTCTTCACGCAGAGGTCCAGCACACCTGGGCTCCGTATCATCGATTCATTTTTACATGCGGTCGTATCGCGTAACGCACCAGCTTACCAACACAATGTGTTGCCAATGGAGGCCCTCGCGCTGAGTAGCGGTCAGGACATCGAAGACTTCTCAGATTTGTGGAAGAATGAGATTCAGCAGTCCATGCACGATGACGACTAATAGACAGTCTTATTTTGAAAGATCGGTTCCTAGATCTAGAATTCAACCCACATGCACCACGATTGAAGTCCTCGCGCTTACTAGCATCAACAAGTTCTAGGATCGAGAAAGATATTTCCATGAGCGACGATTGATCGATGATAGCGAATGAAAAGATCATACATTTTGTGGTTCAATAGAATTATCATAACGCAAGATCGTAGGACTCTAATAATAATCCACCAGACCCTCTTGCCCCAAAGACGTGACACCATCTATGTTATAGATCATAGTGCAAGGAATAGCCAAGCGAGCGATCTACAGGCGACTCTAACGCTTTTCAATCTCGCCAATCTCAATACCAGAGTCGCTAGCACTATCATCAGTAAATGCAGGGCGAGTGGCAGCGAGACCGGATGCGCTCTTGTAGAAAAGAATGTTGCTTTCGTCTTTGACGAACTAAACAATGTCTTTAAACAATGTCTTAGAACATATACAAGACCGAAGTAAAAGTATACTGACCTTGTATTCCTTGAAAACCCTGTAGATTTTCTCCCGTCCACCCGGAGCGCCCTCAAGCTTGATATCTACTTGCCCAAGGTACTTACAAAGAGCACCATGCAATGAGGGATCTTACTGGAGACGTGATGAAGGACGTGGGTCTCAGAGATACCGTGGGTAGCATGAGCGCCGATCCAGCCCATAATCGACCCACAGCCATCAAGAAGATTGCGTCCAAAGTAGCCAGAGCACCATGGGGGAAAGTAAACTCGGAGGCACGGTGGTAGGGGGAGAAGTGGGTCGGTATGTTGGAGGAAGGTGATGAGGACAAGCCAGTAGTTGACCCAGAGGTAAGGCACTAGGTAGAGACGGAACACAGTCCAGAACCCATATGTATAGATGGAACCAGCGATACCGATGTCAGACAGAATGATGGACCAGCGCTGGTGAGGTGCGAACATCATTGAACATCAGAACTGAACTCTATAAATTATTCCATTTGCAGCACAGGTCGTTGCTTCATAGTATAGTTGGTGCCTTTGAGGGATAACGCTTCTGGCCAGATGCATGTATGTAGGCCGCAAAGCTTGAACGGACGAAGTTCGAACGACAAGCAAATAAATAAATATTTAATTTCAACTTAAACCCAAGTATGGCACGCTTACTATACACACCTCCCAGGCTCTTGATGTGTGCTCCTCTGTTAGCAAGCGGCAAATTCATTTACTCGGCATGCATATGTCACTCGCCCGGTCCTGCCCCTTCCATTGCAATTTGATTTCTCTTCTGGAATACGCGGGGCATGTACATGTATGGTTGCTGGCAACCCCCATTATCCATATCTCTCCTTCGCAAGAAGAAAGTAGTAAGGTTGAGATGCCTTCTACTGGAACCAGGCGCAGGAGGTGGATCTTAGATGACTTGAAGATGCGGATAAGAAATTGCTACCTGTGGCACGCCGCTCGAGATGCCTAATGGAGGCTAACACCCCTTCTTGCAACATATCACTTACCACCTATCGTATGCTACTCGATCCGACCTTCAAGGAGGGAACATTAAACTTGCAGCTCCTACAAGTACCCATAGCAAGACAAAGGTTGTAGCCATTACATCGTAACGACAGCCTGACCCTGTTGATAGTCAAGTCATGGATATCAAGTCTGGCTGCCCGGGCTCATGTTGATAAGTCATTTTTTGCATCAGCTGCACACACTGGCTGCATGTATTCCAAGTGCCGTTCTATCTAAGGGTGGTTTTGATTCGGGGTGGCCCGTTCTTACCTTATTCCATCCTGCTAATTTGACGACCCTTTCGAAGTTTGCGGCTATGCAGTCGGTATGAACTCACTCACCTTTTTTTGCACTGCATTTCAAATGTGAAGGTGGATGTAATATCATATGCAGTGTACAGGCATACGACACGTGGTCTTCCACCCGTATTACTTTCATCAGACATAAAGCTGAAGGCACACTGCGTTGTTCTCAGTCCACAAGAAGTTAACATAATTTTCGTATCATGTCTAGTACGGAGCCTGGTGTAGGAACAACAACACTGCCCCTGGAAGCACGAATAGTTCGTTATGACCAATGGTGAGTTCCTTCGTATCGTCCCAATTCTTCATGTCAATCTTCGTTGCAGTTTTGATCCGTAAGCATCTCCAGAACAGGATGTTCAGTGTTTGAACTTGATAGTTCCCTCAGAAGATTTTCAGCAATCGTCTACAACAGGACGAACACAAACAAACAGTCAAAGCACCTCAAGAGACTGAATGAAAAGAAACCAGTCCTCGTCATCCGACGAGTCATGGACATCAAGGGTCGACACGCAAAGACTGAAATTGACATCCGAAGTCAAGAACTTCGCGAGGTGCTCATAGAGATACACCGAGGTGTGGAAGGTTTAGATCTCTTGCGAAGTTCCCCTGTTGTAAGCTAAACATTAAATATTTCAACATCGCATTGCAATTCTCATTATGTATTTCAGTGTGATCAGAAGCTGCTTTTTTTCTCTTTCAATGAGCTCAAGGAACGACTAGAATTGGAAAGGTCGAAAGACACTCCAAACACTTCGCTAATATCTGAAATCGAAGTAGCCCTTCACTTTACTTGGGAGGAATACCAAACTACCTTCGCCGACTTTCAGTCATTGACAAGACACGAGTCCATCACCTTCGATTTACTTTGGACATTATTTCGTCATGGCACCCTAGTCTTCAGTCACCACGAATTCACCGAGCAGGATCACATTCTCCGAGCCACGCGCTTTGAGATCATGAGAACAAATGAAGGAATCTTCGCTGCAATATATTGTCATGTGATCACTGACGACGGCAAGCATTTTGGAATTGCTAACCAAAGGCTTCTGATCCCGTCTTTCGATGGAGAGCGAAAGATACAAAGCCTGTCTGTTTTTCCTCTCCTCTATCATTCAAATAAACGCAACATTCGTGAACTTGCTGTCAAACGAGGTCGTAAATTTGCAAGCTTGCAATGCCAGACCTATGGTGAGATTTCCGGGATGGCTGCATGTGTCGACCACCATCCCATGGACGATGACCATAAGGACCTTCGAAAGTGCAGGGTGAGCAGTAATAACCAGTTCTGCTTAATAGTGTGGCCTATAACAAATCGATGTAGGCGAACGGGCGCGTTATGATCGATCCTTGGGCGTTTCGTATGTTTCAGCCTGACTCCAGTCTCAATCTCCCGGTTTCTACCCCGTTGAAGCGAGCGGAACTCGAGGAAGAGCAATACATAATCTGCACCCCTGTTGTCATAGGCTTTTGCTTCGAAACAAAGCAGTGGGGTATGAGAATTTTTCTGCTCGATTCCTCACGTTTCTACAACAAACTTACACGTCTCAGGTGGATTCGCTCTTGACTGCCTGCGGGACGTGTCCTGGTCATTGGAGCCTTTCAATCTTCTGGTCCTGGATGACGGACGGAAGGAATTGATTCATGCATTAGTGGAGCAGCACGCATCGCGTGCGTCAACCTTCGATGACTTCGTGCGGGGAAAAGGAAAAGGTCTTGTCGGATTGCTTGCAGGTCCACCTGGATGTGGTAAGACACTTACAGCGGAAGCAGCAGCAGAGGTATTTTTCAGTGTTGCTCGTGATTTTATCTACCCTCACTACCTTTGGTCAGGTGACAAAGCGTCCCTTGTATTGTATTTCAGCTGGCGAATTAGGATCCAGCCCTGAGAGCGTAGACAACGCTTTGGCTCAGATTCTGGCACTTGCTCAGCGGTGGAAGGCAGTCGTTCTTCTCGACGAGGCAGATGCTTTTTTGTCACAAAGGAGGGAGACTGATGTGGAGCGGAATGCCCTGGTATCTATTTTTCTACGGCAGCTGGAATACTATCAGGGAATCATGTTTTTGACGACCAACTTGGTCTCACAGTGCGATGCTGCATTCGAGAGTACGTGTTTTCGCTTTTTTGTACTTGGATTCCTCAATCAATCGCAAAACAGGCCGAATCCACTTCACAGTACAGTACCCACCGCTCTGTCAAACCTCACGGAGACAGATCTGGAAGACGTTCATCAAGAAGGCATCGGATGCCCATCGGTGCTTAATCAGCGAGGCTGAAATTGATGCTTTGGCCCTGGAAACGCTCAATGGCCGTCAGGTATGGTTATTCTTGCTTTCTTGCATTTCATATAGTTGAAAGTAATGGTGTTGACAACATTATAGATCAAGAACATTGTGGCAACTGCTCTCTCTCTCGCGGTACATTCGAATCTAAGCCTTTATGTGACACACATCCGCAAAGTGCTTGATTCCATGCAGGATTGGAATAAAGTTCGGGAACACCAGCTGTCATCTGAGCACAAATCATATTCGCGAGACGGCGTTCCGGGTGGCACACAAGATGCAATGTTATACAAACTCAGTAAGTTCGCCTTCATCGTGTCCTCAAGCCATACAGGATATTTGCGAACAGTGCTCATCAGATTCACTCTCAGCTGCGTACTTCATCACAATTGTTATTCTTGCACGTATCTTCTTATAAGGATATTATATCCTCTGTACTCCGACTAAGGCTTCAAAACGAACGCCTACGCAGTCCGCGTGTCTCATCGATACGAAGAGCTTCACTCTTCGCATCCGAGACACGCGGATACATTCCTTTTATCCTTCCTTGTACTTTAGACGCTTTGTTCTGTATCAGGTGTCACCGTCACCTCCTTCACTTGTCGTCGCTCACCCTCTTGTTCTAAGACTCCCTTTCATCGAAAATTTCCCTTTGTTTGCTCTTCTTACAGATCGCATCATGTTTTGAGCCACTCGGCTATCTCTTTCATGCTCGTATGTATAAAAGACAGTCTGTCTTTTACAGAGAGTTTCACTCACTAAACATATTGCTTTAAATATTATTCTCATCTGTTCACCGTTTCACTGATGTATATGTTCGAATAGAAGCTTTTGGCGCTAAGCCTGCAGGCGGGCCTTTCCAAACTTCGGGCCTGGCCTAGACCCGATGCATCATGTATGAAATTACTTATTCTTGGCTGACTTGCGGCAGACAGGTGACAGTGGAGCCTTGCATGCTATTCTAATTTGCTGATTGGCAAACCATCGAATCTGCGGGGAACTACAACCCCCTCAACGTGTCAACGTTTTCAACCAGTGATCAGTGATATCGCACCTCACCACATGTGGCTTATTTCTAGGCTATCATAAGTAGCAATAGCTGCCCCGCTGTAGTGGTACACCTTAGCAGGTGTAGGCGAGTCGGGCGCAGAGCAGAGGTAGGCCGGCGAGAGACAAGCAGCAGGGGTGCCAGGGGTCTTGGTAGTTCCCAGGGGTCCTGGTTGTAGATAGTCGCATAGAACCATCATAACAGTCGTCCTTCTCCTTTCCAGAGTGCAGTGCTGGCGTGTCCACCGCATGTATACAGGAAGAATGTTTATTAACTGTTTGTACTTCCATTGGGAACGTTCCGGGAGTCCAGACGTCTAAGGTCTGCCTCGCGTTGTGCAATGCGGCATTGTTTCCACCTTCAGGATACCACAAGTTCAAACATTTCAGCAGATTTGAATACTTCTAGAGAACCTTCTCAGGCTGTGCTCCAACCTCGAGGCTTCTGATTTGCGACCACCCGAACGCCCCATGAAGGACATCGTGCCTGTGAACTATGACATACTTAACTGCCAGGCTGGCTATGACGAGTGTCTGTGTAAACGGTTGCATCTACTGAACGTTCATGCATCAGCCAGACGAGAAAACGTCCCTACCGTTCTCAAAGTGCGTGTTCAAAGTCGATATGTTAACTCGCCAACTAAACTCTTCTGTCTCAAGGAAAACTCTCTTTGAACAGGCCTGGGAAGAGTATCGCACAACCATCAACTCGTCCCAGATCAAAAAGGTCAATTTCATCGAAAAATGTTCAAAGTTTGCCTCAGAATGGCATGATCCTGTTACAGCCATAAATGAAGCTATCACAGAGGTGGAGACTCGGAGTCAGGATTACCAGAATCAGTCCCGGAAGGTGGTTCGCGCGTATCTGCTCCCATTCATGAACGCTCTGACGAGCTTCATTGGTATCGTGGATTCATTAAGTCAATTTTTTGTTCCTCGTAGATCCCCTCCTGGATGTTGACCATTTCGTTTTAGCCACCTTGAATCCGATAGGATCGATCGTCTGGGGCTGTCTCAAGGTTGCTCTCAATGCAAGTGCCAAGTTCCTGGTCGAACATAAAATTTAGTGACGTTTACCTTTTTTTCAGAGCCTTGATCAATACGGGAGACTCTTTGAAACCATCCACTACGAGCTGGCCTCTCTCAGTGATCATCTAGAGAATATCGCTGGCTATGGCGACTTGTACCAAACAAACCAAAAAATGCAGAGGATCCTCTGTAATGCTTACATCAATATCATCCGCTTCTGGCATAGAGTTGATAAAGAATGCACCAAGTCAGGTCAGATCAAAGTTTTCAACGACAACTGAGCTTGATCTGACAATAGGCTTAGGACCAAAGTTCGGGACACCTTTCAGCACAAAGAAGTTGGGGTGCATCGTAAGTGACATGCGTGAGGATGTTGTGAAGATCAAAGCATACGCTGGCCTGCCTCACGACCAAGAGTCAGGCGAGGACCGTCAGGCGAACAAAGCAGCTCGGCGGGAGGTGGAAGAAGAGAGGATCAGGGTAGAAGACCATCGTCGCTTTCAGTGGGAGTGCGATGGAGCGCAGAAGCTGGACATAGTCTTGGATTGGCTGTCATCAAAATCCCTGAACAATCAGTGTCTCGCATGGCAAGACAGGAACTTACGTGGCCGTAGCCAAATCACTTGCCAATGGCTGTTTTCCCATGACGAATTTCTCCAATGGCAGAACAATCCCCCATTATCACCGATCTTGTGGATCCATGGTCCGCCTGGATCCGGGAAATCGACCCTGTGTTCGAGCGCCATCGAATTCCTAGCCAAAAGCCCAGGATCGGATGTGGTGATTTTTCACTTTTACGACTTTGCGCAGCATTTTTCTCCAGAGCAGACATTGTCTATTCTCGCAGCACAACTTCTCCTGCATTACCACCAGCGCCTGCAGGAAATTCCAGATGAATTGCAGAAAATCATACACGCGCCCCAATCTCTCCTTGAAAGGGTTCAAAAAGTCGTCAAGGCATTAATCGAAGGATATCCGAGGATCTACTTCTTTCTCGATGGTTTGGATGAGGAGACGACGACGAAAAGTTCGTGGGATGATGCTGTATTAGTGCTTCGTTTTCTCGCCAAGCTCGTGGACGAATCTCCTACTAGAGTTCGTGTATGGTGTAGTAGCCAGCGCCGGGATTGCATTAGAAAGGAACTCCGGGGGTGCCGCAGCCTCGACATCGATGGCTACACGAGGAGCGATCTCGCTTTGTACTTATCAGACGAGGTTTCTAAGCTTCAGTTACTATGGTCGAGTCCTTCCGAGCAAGCCTCTATCCTGGAAACGCTAAAAAGTCGTGCCGAGTGTAGTTTTATTTGGGCAAAGTTCATGATAGACGCCCTTGGAGAATGTTGGTCAACCGCTAGGATGGAAGAACATCTCAAAGGGTTCCCGCAGACTCTGGCAGAGTATTATCACAGATTTTTCGATTGTATAGAGAAGCTTGACCTCCCATTAGCTTGGTATGTCGGTCATTTACTCTACCACATGCTTGCGATGCTGAACATACAACTGTACTACAGCAAAGTCTTTTCACTCGTTATTTTTGCCCGACGTCCTCTGCGATTGAAAGAACTTACCGAGGCTATATCGTGCTTGGAGAGTGAGCCCCACCAAGAACTCCAGCACAAGGTCAAGCGCAGCTTCAACAGCATCCGTGTCATAGTCCAACCCTTCATCGAATTCATCAACACCGATAGGACAGATGATTCTTGCACTGAGGAGTATACATGTCATGTCTTACATTCCACCCTGCGCGATTTCCTTGTGGACCATCCAAATATCCTGTGCGACAATTCCTCAGATCTTCGTATTAGCGCTGAGTGGCCGGCTCGCGCTTGTTTATGTTACCTGGATCAATCTCGTTATTCCGGTCTATTAGTCAGACGAGAGGGAAGGTGGCTTGACGTGACGGAAGACCCGGTGGATTGTCACCCTTTGCTTGTGTATGCCACCAAGTACTGGGACAAGCATCTTGACGACGTCACTATTGACATTGGTAGTATCGAGTCCTTCATCACTTCTCCTAACTTTCGGACCTGCGTACAAGTCCAGAGCCTATGGGTGGAAGCGCAATTTTCGTTATTGTCCCGTCCCAATGAAGATAATGGCTTCAACACATATGTTCGGCGGGTGTTCCCATCATGCTTTGCACGAGCTCAAACCGGTCCGGATCAAAAGCTTTGGACAGACTACCGCCGATTTTTGCAAGAGTGGATATATTTCCTCAGCTGCGAGCAGTGTGGCGGAGAAAAAACATGCGAAATACTGCCATACATCGGACAATTAGATCGCATATGGTTCGGAGCTCTTGGTCCGAATAATTTTCTGTCTCGATTGGAGGGCAAATACACAAGTTTTGCTTTCCAAACGAATGTCGATTCTGATGGAGTCCAGTACGTTTTTGATGCGGTCAGTGAGGCAGGAGACAAAGTCATGATATTACGGATACAGTCAGTCAATATGTTTTTCTACCATATGATCGCTGAAGTCAATCTCTTGGGTATCAAGCCTAGAAGCTCGTGTCAACAGATCATCCATCCTCAAATGCTCTTGCGAGAGCTGGAATCTATCTAAAGAGCACTCTCCGGAACTCCAGAACAAGCAGACCATACAACTCAGTACCACTAGTTGCAACTGGAAGTTGTATACAGAGTCCGTAACCGACCCTACCTTACAGACAGGCAAGGCTCCGCCAGCTGCTTTTGGAGCAGATTGCCAAACCCTCCGGATTGGCACCCAGCTGTACAGGCGAGCCAAAAATGGCACATTTGTCACCATTCCTGCGCGATACTTTCTGTGCGATCTGCGCTCCATCTACATCGAGGAGTTTGCACGTCGTCGTCAGTTCCTCGTTCTCACTTTCCGAACGAAGATTTCCAAAGGAGATCTCAAAATGACGCAGATCAAAGCAGACGGAGCAGGTGATGAAGAAGACGCCCTAGACACAAGTGCCGATGAAGATTCATGGGTAGACGGGGATGAACTTGATGAGGATCTTGAAGATGAAGACAGTTCCATAGAGACCGCATCGGTTTCAGAAGATGAGTTCGAATGCGGAACTGAATCGGAAGATTCGAGCAACGAGAGCACAAGTGAAGGCAGCACCGACTGTTCTGCTAATTTCGGATTTGAAGACGATATACTCCCTCTATGGGCCAATCACTTTGGCAACGAAGATACTGACACTGACAACGAGAGCTACCATTCCTTTGATATCAGTGGTTTCGGTGTTGAAATCAATGCCCACTCGAAGGGCTGCGATGACATTTCCGAACGAAGTAGCTATGATGAAGTGTTCGACAATGGCCTCTTTCGCCACGAGGAACGACACGACTGGGAGGGACCATCAAGTGAACGCACAGAGAAGCAAAAGCCTCAAGCAACCATCACTGTGTTTGACACTCAATTGCGCACTCGTCTCTTCTGCCTGAGGCAGCCAATCAAATGTAGACTGTTTGCTTCGCCGCCTGTCTTCCACCCCACGAAGTCCCTGATCGTCTGGCCACTCGGCGATGGCGATATCCTGTTTGTGGATTACTTGGCCAAAACGCAATTCACCCGGCGGCTGCAGCCATCAACCCCCCACAGTAAGTCCAATAAAAGTCAGAACAATCGATGCTGATGACCAATATCAGCGGGTCATGTCTTCATGAAAATCCATTTTTCTGAATGTGGTGAATTTTTGCATATTGCCACTCTTGAAGCACAAGGGAAGGCTTCGGAATTGAAGGACTCAGAACCCCTGCCTCCCATTAAACTAGCTCTTCTCGTGTGCACGTACCGTCTCTCTCGGAGAAAGACTGCCAGGTCACCTCAGCAGATTCATTGCATGAAGTTAGCGCTAGGCCAAACGACACGGCTGCACGTATCGAAGATGTCATCTACGCTCACTTGGACATCAAAGGATCTCTACTTCAGTTGCAGCAGAAAGTTGCTGCAAGTTTACCGCATTCCGTTGTTTGGTACAACAGAAGAGAAGGGCAAGGAGGATCAACAGCCCGTATGGATGCCTCGGAAGCCATTTTTTCTCCCGCACAGTGCCAGTAACCGAGCAGTATACTACTTCCCTCCTGCGGAGAACAAGAGCGGCAAGGAGCAATTACCCGCACGCATACTCATCGGGAGCGACTTTACAGCACTGGATGATATTGAACCGAACGAAGCTGAAGAGGATTATGATGTTTTGTTGGTGAAACGCGTCATTGACCACTCTGTTGGCAGAAGGGGAGAATTTAATCCGCCCATTGGGTGTTATGTCGATGAAGACACCAACCTTGGCGGATGGGTTGATTCTCATGCCCGCGCGAACATTTTACAAGATCGCGGCGTTGGCCATTTAGACCCTCGCATGCCAGTTAGTTAGTCTATTATGTAACGAGGCACGAGCGAAAGAATAGAGTTTAGTCTTCGAGCGAACGTCGGACGTGGCATTACGCTTCTTGTCTCCGTGCCACAACGATCGTTTGCACTCAGAAGTATCGTCTTGCTCGTTTTATTTTCTGAACACGTTACCCATTTTAAAAACAACTCCCTAGCATATTTCTAATTACATGGCAGATCCATCACTAGAAGTTTGCCCGGACTTCGACGGTCCAGCGTACGCAAATATCTGCGACGACATACGAAGGGCAACCGGCCAATCCCAAGAGGACGTTGTCACGCGCCTCACTCAATCTTGGACGGATGGTCACAACCAGAGAGTCAATGAATGGAACCTCAATAGAGAGCAGGAAGCAGCTGAAGCCGCGGAAATTGAGCAAGCCCGCGCAGCCCAGGAAGAGGAGGCTCGCATTCTACGAGAAGCGGAAGCCGAAAAGGAGAAAGCAGAGGCAGAGGAAAAGAAACCAAAGATGGGCAGCTTCGACGAGACCGTTTCAGTAGGAGACTCCATTTCCCCGCGTCCTTCCCAATACGCAATCCAGAAGCTTAACAACTTCGATTATATAGAGCTATGGTATTTTTCTCCGGACGGCTGCAAGGAAGCCCTGCGCACCGCGCGTTCAGTCGCAGATGACTTTGGCCTCACTAGAGTCGACGACCAGCTGACGATTCGCCCAGCTTACGCCTTCAAGGCCTCAAAATCAGCCATTGCAGATCACGACCTCCCATTCCTGACCTTTCTCCGCGCTAAGAACTTATTTCTAATGCAACTCAGCAAAGCCAAATGGCCGCAAAGCCACATTGACGCCCTCTCACTCTTTTTCTGGCATCTCGAGAACCACCCCATCCGAAACAACAGCGAAATCGGAGACACGGTCATCCTCCATTACGCATCACGGGTCCGTTTAGACTGGCACGACCGTCTCAAACGAGACGAAGGTTTTAACATCGCTATCATCAACGAAACCCTCCTCCGTGCGATCAACGAGGAACTCTGGGACAGAATCCGCTCCAAAACTTTAATGGCGGTAAGTTCCCCTTCCAAACTAATCATTTGATTCATAACTCACGAACTCTTTCATACACTACACTCGCACAAACACTCTATACAATAACAATTAAATTTCCTCCCCGCGCTTTGCTCTCGCGGATGCCCACAAACCATTCTCGTGGATGCCCGTACTTTCTCACACGGATGCCCGTACTTTCTCTTATACGGATGCCCGTATCCTTCGCGAACACGGATGCCCGTACCCTGCTCAAACGGATGCCCGTACTACCCTTCACACAGATGCCCGTATCCTCTTTACACGGACGCCAACACCCACCTCAATGTTCGCCCACTTCCCGTCCCTACACACACCTAACTTCTCTCCTTCAGCCCAAGACAAGCGAATACCCTCTTCCCCAGTCCCAAAACCGCAAATCTAGCTACAGAGACCACCACCGCGATTCACGTAGGGACAACCACGACTACAACCGTCGTAGCTCTCGTTCTCGCTCCCCACGCCGTTCTGGCAATGATAACCAGAAATCGTCCCCAGACAACTCCAAGAGTCGCAACTCCCACAAAAGGGATTTTTCCCAAAGCGCAGGCACCCGCGGCCGGTCAGCCTGCGCAGTCTGTCTCGGCCGCTTCTCCCACGACATACAGCGTTGCGAAGCCACAACTCTGTGGGACGGAAGCACCTCTTACAGTCGCAAGACGCAGGACAACCGCCTCGTCAATCCGCAGGGAAACCCACTATGTTTC
Source organism: Suillus fuscotomentosus (assembly GCF_016647785.1). NCBI lineage: Eukaryota > Fungi > Basidiomycota > Agaricomycetes > Boletales > Suillaceae > Suillus > Suillus fuscotomentosus. The sequence continues at coordinate 80,581 of NW_024539553.1, read as the reverse complement.
AAGTGGCAGCATCCCAACGGCTGTCACGCCGGAAACCACGAGTTCCACCACGAGTGTTCCGGCTGCGGAAGCAAGGACCACGGTGCTCAAAACTGCCCTCGAGGAGAGAAGGTACAAGGCTCACACGCCGTACAAACCTGAAGGATGGACCCTGCTCCTCACGGAGACAGGGCTTCTTAGTAGATATCATCATATTCCAGAGTGCCTGGTGTCAGGTTTTTCCGGGGGCATTCCCCCGATTAAATGTACCTACAAACCCCCCAATAATCCCTCCATCGACGATCACGTCGAAGCGTTTTGGAGCATTGTCAATATTGAATTCGAGAAAGGGCGTTTTCTCGGACCTTTCACGGCCCAGGATCTTGAATCGGCCATTGGCCATTTCCAAACCGCCCCACTTTCCCTTGTACCTAAGCCCGGAAAACCAGGCAAATATCGCCTTATACAAAACTTATCCTTCCCTCACAACCCATCTCGAACTATCAGCTCCATTAATTCAAGGGTCGACTCTGACTTATTCCCGTGTACGTACGGCACCTTTTCGACCGTTTGCCTCACTATCTGGCGCCTTCCACCGGGTTCTCAAGGCGCAGTCCGAGATGTCGCGGAAGCCTATCGTACCATCCCTCTCCATCACTCCCAGTGGGCAGCTCTGGCCATCCAACTCCCGGGCGAAGACTCCTTTGCAATCGATACTGCCCTATGCTTCGGCTTTGGCCCATCAGCGGGCATATATGGCAATGTCAGCGATGCCGGCCTCGACATATTACGCGCGAAAGGCATCGGCCCAGCCTCCAAATGGGTCGATGATCATCTTTTCCTACGGATCAAATGTGAGTTCCTGGAAGAATATAACAGTAGACGCGCTCACTGGGTGAGAGAAATTGCCGAGAATGGCAACATCATCATTAGTGGGGGCTGCAAGTGGTACAAGGGCGCTACAATGCCCAATGACTGCAGTGAGGAGTTCGATGAAGACTCATCCTCACCGATTCAAGACCTGTCACAACGTTCTCCCCGTTCGCCGGAGGATGCGACCTTCACCTACTGCATCGACGACATCGACTACTTTTCCTCGATACTCGGAATTCCCTGGGAACTGTCGAAAGACAAACCCTTTAGTTCCAGCCCATTGTTCACCGGCTTCATCTGGAACGTCGCAGCACGCACCGTGGAGCTCTCCATCGAAAAAAGAGATAAATACATCCTCGCCATCTCCGCATGGCAATCGAAGCGCACCCACTTTCTTCAAGAAGTACAGAAGCTCTACGGCAAACTACTACACGCGGCCCATATTGTGCCCGCCGGCCGAGCTTACCTCACCAACCTTGAGGCAATGTTGGGCATGTTCAACAACCGACCTTTCCTCCCACGCACCCCTCCTCGTAACACCCCAGACGACATCCGCTGGTGGAAGGACACCCTTGGCAATGCACTCTTATCCCGCCCAATTCCTGGTCCCTGCATCGTATATGACTTCCATGCCTATTCGGACGCTAGCTCTGGCCATGGGATCGGCATCTTTATCAACGGGTACTGGAGAGCCTGGGACCTCACACCAGGCTGGAAAAGAGACGGCCGTGACATTGGCTGGGCCGAAAGTGTCGGCTTCGAGCTTCTCGTCCGCGCAGTCATCAACTCTCAAGCCTCCGGAATTCATTTCAAGGTATTCGGAGACAACATGGGCGTCGTCGAAGGATGGTGGACTGGCCGCAGCAGGAATCGCGCCTCAAACGAGGTCTTCAAGCGCCTTCATAAAGTCCTCTCTAGTGCCGAATGCACAGTTCTTACTAGATACGTACCAAGTAAGGACAATCCAGCTGACGGCCCATCCCGCGGAGTCTACCCCCCCACTAGCCTTTTACTGCCCCCAGTTGACATCCCAACGGAGCTCCGCCCCTTCATTAAAGAGGTCACTGAATCCACCGCAGCCTCCAGAACGAGAGAGCGCAACCGCACCCATCAACCGCTTCACCCAATGGGCAAACGTAGATCCGAACACGAGCTCCACCAGCGCGCACTCGTCAATCGCGAGTTCGAGCGCTGGGGCGAAGAATTGTTTAAAGCGACGCAAGACTAGTAAGTCCAGCGCAAAGCTGAGCCTCCACCTGACGCTACCAACTCACCTTAACCATAGCCTATAATTCGAGCCTCACCCCCCTCCCTTCCGCACTACGCCCTCACTGCCCAGCCAGAGAGAGGCTGTATCTATGGAACCCATCATCATCCCGCACCTCCTGCGATGAAAAGGGTAAAATCGTGCCACTACTTCCCTCAGACATCCAGCGCATACGTGATACTATGATACACGCCTACACCGAAGCCACCCGCGAGACTTATGGATCGGGTTTGCTAACTTTCCACGTCTTTTGCGACAGTAAGAGCATCCCAGAGGCTCAGCGTGCGCCCGCAAGCCATATCCTAGTATCCTCCTTCATCACATCCATGGCCGGCCATTATTCAGCTAAAACGATTACTAACTACATTTGTGGTGTCCGGGCATGGCACGTTCTACACGGACTAAGTTGGTCCCTCAATGAGATGGAGATAGAAACGCTTCTCAAAGCGTCTATTTCCCTTGCTCCAGCATCCTCGAAGAGGAGCAAACGGGAACCCTACACCATCGAGCTAATGACAGCCATCCGCCAGCACCTAGACCTCCTCAACCCCCTCGATGCAGCTGTATTCGCCTGTCTTACCACCACTTTCTTCGCCACAGCTAGAGCCGGTGAATTCACGGTACCGCGTCTCGACGCTTTCGACCCGCTGATCCACGTGAAACTTTCTAATGTCAAAGACATTCGTGACCGACAGAACCTTCCAATGAAGAATTTCTTCCTCCCTAGAACGAAGAGCGCGCCGGAAGGAGAAGAAGTGTCCTGGGCCAAGCAAGATGGCCCAACAGACCCTGAAGAAGCATTAGCCAATCACATTCGTGTTAACGACCCACCCCATAACGGTGCCCTTTTCGCCTACCGCCACAATGATTCTCATCGGCCATTGACAAAAACTAAGTTCCTGCAACGTTTAACGTCCGCTACTAAAGCTGCTGGGCGCCAGCCCGTCCAAGGTCACGGCATTAGAATTGGATCCACACTGGAATATCTTTTGCGAAATGTCCCCTTCGACGTCGTAAAAGTGAAAGGTCGCTGGGCAAGCGATGCTTTCCTACTGTACTTGCGCCGTCACGCACAGATCTTAGCTCCTTATATGCAGGCAGCACCTGCGCTGCAGGAACAGTGTCTACGTCACACCGTTAATCTTCCCCCAGTTCGTTGAAGCCGGTAGCCACCTATTCTATGGTGAGTTCCCTTCTCCTAATAGCATGGGGTATCCGAGCCTCGCTGGATGCGTCGTCGGGCCTCCTAATCACTGGGAATCGCAGCTCACCTCTCTATTTCAGGTTAGCACCTCGGGGCCGGATGACGCTGCGCGTCCTTGCCCGAAAACTATCATTACACCTTCATTGTAAAATCCTTCGTTTAGTTTTGGACCAATACATCATCTTCAGTGAACGTACTCTCGAACGTTCTTTATCTTTCAATTATATGTCTGAGTGAACCTCAAAGATAGTTAGTCTATTATGTAACGAGGCACGAGCGAAAGAATAGAGTTTAGTCTTCGAGCGAACGTCGGACGTGGCATTACGCTTCTTGTCTCCGTGCCACAACGATCGTTTGCACTCAGAAGTATCGTCTTGCTCGTTTTATTTTCCCCACCCTCCTCTCCCTCTTCTTTCATCACTTTCGACTCAAGTTCCTCGCTCTCCTCAAAACCCAAACCGTTTGGGCCCGGAGGTAACCTGCACGTTGGCCACTGCGAGGAAGCCCACCCTCCCTCGCAGCTCACCTCTCTATTTCAGGTTAGCACCTCGGGGCCGGATGACGCTGCGCGTCCTCGCCCGAAAACTATCATTACACCTTCATTGTAAAATCCTTCGTTTAGTTTTGGACCAATACATCATCTTCAGTGAACGTACTCTCGAACGTTCTTTATCTTTCAATTATACGTCTGAGTGAACCTCAAAGACGAACGCTTCAATCCCGATGATGATTGTGACTGTGAGTGCTACTATCAGGCTACGTGCATGGCCCATTCTCATTCCTGTTCGTAGTGGAACCGTTCATCTATTGATTATACCAGCACTAGGAACTAGATCCGAGGTCTTACAGTATTGGTACCAGTTTCAGAATTCATGTACTTCTTCAGCCTCTCTATACCGATTCGTTCTTCCCCTAAGCCCCGAGCCAGAACCAGGGCTCACCCCGGTAACATGAGAAGCGACCGGTTAAGCTTGAAGTGTTCTCGAGATAATGCGCAGATAATGAATGTGCAGCTACAATACCATAATAATCTGCTTGCTTGATCAAGGAGGAGCACTGGCAACTGCAGTGGCTCCTTGATAGTAGCAGGCTGTACTTAGACCGGCATGTCATCGCATAGCATCTTTCCGCTACAGACATCAGATTATCTACTTTCCTTCCAATTTTCATCATGGTATCCGACATTTTCCTCCATTAGCATCAAAAGCACCATCATCCGTCCCTTGAGTCAAGCGTTCAAGGAATATCTCGACTCGGACGGCATTTTCGTGCCAGAAGGCTCGGAAAACGTGTCAGTTGGCTTCAATCACTATCCGTTTCAGTCGTACTCACTTCCTACTGTCAGTCCCGCAGAAAGCCCTCCTTCGGACCAAGAGGATGAGGACGACGCTGCAGTTGGGCAATCCTTCTCCTTCCCCGATCTAGATGAGCGGATAAGACAAATCATCAAAGAATACGGCGCCATTTTCCCCAAGCTCAATTTTTCTTCACCAAAGGTCAGCTCGTTCCATCGAAATCGATCGCCGTTCACATCGGACACAGGACGCATCATGGATACTTCCACCATCCTCGCCTCTCAAATGCACATCTCCATCAGACGTCTACATCCTGCTGAAATCCTCGGACTTCATATCGCACGATCTAAGCATCGACGCGGTCTTTGAGGGATGTCAATACGATCCCTCGAATCCGCCATCGTACCAACTCGAGCTTGTCTTGAGGAAATGGTATCCTGTAGACCGGAGTCGCGAGTTCAGGTGTTTCGTTTGTGAAGACCGTCTCATAGGTACGTCCTGTTTTCTGATTCTTGTTACAGCAAGCCACGAACGACGCTCGTACAGGGATATCACAACGCGATACGAATTTCTATGACTTCATGAACGAACCACAAACACAAAGCAAGATCTTAGAGACGCTTTGGCATTTTTGGGAGGACAAGATTAAGTCCAAATGGCATGGACAACAAGACTGTATGTGTCACATCGTTTTTGTCGTAGTCCGCGCACTCATCACACTTCTGAAGACGTCTTCGACGTGTTGATGACGCGTGATCTGTCTCGAGGACACGTCCTAGACTTCAACCCATACGCACCCCGAACGGATCCGCTGCTATTCACGTACGAAGAACTCTTGTCCATCTTCACGCAGGGGTTGAGCACACCCGAACTGCGTATCATCGACTCACCTTTACATCCGGTCGCATCGCGTAACGCACCAGCTTACCAACACAACATGCTGCCAATGGAAGCCCTCGCGCTGAGTAGTGGTCGGGACATCGACGACTTCTCAGATTTGTGGAAGAATGAGATTCAGCAGTCCATGAATGACGACGACTAATAGACATGGTCTTCTTTGAAAGTTTGAACGGATTTGTCATATTCACGTACGGAGATCTTTTATCAGACTTGAGCTTCGTAGACATAGCAACAAGTTCTAAGATCTGCAGCAGGAAGAGATCTCCACGAGCAACGATTAATCAATAATGGCGAATAAAAAGATCAATTCATTTTGCGATTCATTAGAATTATCATAACGCAAGATCGTAGGACTCTAATAATAATCCACCAGACCCCCTTGCCCCAAAGACGTGACACCATCTATGTTATGGATCATAATGTAAGGAATAGTCAAGTGGGCCGGTCTACAAGCGACTCTATAACGCTTTTAGATCTTGTCAATCTCGATGCCGGAGTCGCTAGCACTACCATCAGCGAACGAAGGGCGAGTGGCAGCGAGACCCGACGCATTCTTGTAGAAAAGAATGTTGCCTTCATCCTCGACAAACTAAACAATGACTCAGAACATATACGAGACCGAAGTAAAAGTATACTGACCTTGCACTCCTTGAAAACCCTGTAGACTTCCCCCCATCCACCCGGAGCACCCTCAAGCTTAATCCCTGATTGCCCAAGGCGCTTACGAAGGGCATCAGAAGCTTCCCAAGCGTTGTAATGAGGGATCTTGCTGGAGACGTGATGAAGGACGTGGGTCTCAGAGATACCGTGGGTGGCTTGAGCACCGATCCAACCCATAATCGAGCCACAGCCACCAAGAAGATTGCGATCCAAAGTAGCCAAAGCGCCACGGGGGAAAGAGAACTCAGAGGCACGGTAGTGGGGGAGAAGTGGGTCGGTATGTTGGAGGAACGTGATGAGGACAAGCCAGTGGTTGACCCAGAGGTAAGGCACTAGGTAGAGACGGAACACAGTCCAGAACCCAAATGTATAGACGGAACCGGTGATACCAGCAAGCCATAGCACGATACCGATGTCGGACAGAATGATCGAGTCGCGCTGGTGAGGTGCGAACATCACAGCATCAGGGTTGAAGTCTACAAAGCGAAATCATTAAATCATTCTCTTTGCAACACAAATCGTTACTCACGGTTGGTGCCTTTGGGATAACGCTTCTGGCCAGATGCGTTGCGGATAAGATATGCAGGCCAGCCGCCAAGCTAAAAATACCGTCAGTCGCTGATCACACATATCTTATCCAATTCGTCTAACCAAATAGGTAGCAGCACCCAACATTGCGCCAATAGGGGAGTCGCCCAGCGCCTCCTTCAACTCCTTCATTACTTCGTCCGAAACACTCGAACCAAGGATATCCTCCTTCGTCGGGTCGAATGAGGGCAAGCCAAGCTGCGAACGCGTCTTGGGAACAAAGACCTGATCCTGGGTCATATGACCAGTTGAGGCATGATGTTTCGCATGCGTGATCCTCCACGAATGGTATGGTACACCAAGCCTAAATTTTAATTAAGGTACTGTCAGTCACGTGACTGACGGAAATAAAAAATTTAGGACCGTACGCGGAATGCAGGACCCAACCAACGCTGTTGTTGATCAACTTGGACTCTGAAAATGCTTGGTGGCCGCACTCGTGAGCAATGACCCAAAGGCCAGTTGCAAAGAGACCTGTCCAGAAGGAGTACCCCGCCCAGAGAGACAAGCGTGCAGCAGGATAGAGCAGAGGATGAGGGAGGGAAATGTGTTCGGGAGAGATGAGACTGTCAAGATAAGTGGCGGTCTTGTAGATACCCGAGATTACCACCAGGTCATAAACACTAATCAGTGTGAAACGCGTCAGAGCTAGCTATCTTGGCCAAGATAGCAACTTACATGTATAATGATGACCGCAATGCTGAACGCTTGAAACAGTGAGCGCTGAAGAAGAAAACGACTGTAATAAGCGTCCCGCTCTGAGATGTATCCAAAGACGCGTGCAGACGTACGGGATGGCACTCAACAAGTCCTTGATTGTGAGGTCTGGTATAACGCAGACATTCTGTTTCACAGTCGTGACGCCTTTCTCTGATCCGTCTGACATGATTGAGGTCGTCAGTAGCAGACTCCTGTCTAATCCGAACTTCTATAAAAAAAAAGGAGGGAAAATGAGACAAAGGAAAGCAGGTGAAGCGAAGTGTCTTCCAGTCTATTTATTGGGCTTGTCCCGGTGATAACCGAGAGCACACGTGGACTGGGTTATACTACAACTTGTAGTTAAGCGGCAGTCCGAAAACACACTAAGTACCTGCAGTCATTGAGTGAACCATGCACGTCGTTCATGGTAAGGACGCAAGTTTCTAAACGTTCAAGCCTCGTTTATCAAATGCCAGAAATCATATAGACATATCGCAATATGGGCAGAAGCATTGCTATACGGTATATATATCCAACGCGTGTGAGAACAAAGCCGCGAGGCACTAGAATATCTCATCTCACTAATGAAAGGGGCCTGGCAAACACAAGCACTCCCTTCTAGCTCTAATTTAGCGCCTGTAGCCTCGCAGCTAGTCCCTCTAAAAACGCAAACCCATCCTTGGTGATAGTCCTCCCACTGCTCTTGTTGGTAACAGCACCAAAGTCAGCCACGAGGTTCGCAAGCACCCTATTACTCGATGCAATCCCCACTTCCCGACGAAGCCTCGCAACCACGCCCAATTTTACATGCGCTGGTTGGGGGGCTCGATCGTCCTCTCGATTTACACTCCGTAAAGTCCGAAGCGGCAGTACGAATATCGAAGGATCTGCGAGCTGTTTGTACAATGCATCCAAAAAGGCGAATCCCTCTTTGGTGAGCGTCTTTGAGCCCAATTGCAGGAATTTCGTGAACTCTTCTACGGCGACTGCAAGAGCAGCGTTATCCGTCGAATCAAGCACGGAAAGCTTGAGCTTCTGCAGCTGACTCGCTTTCTTTGTTCGCACGGGAGTGCAGGGTGGAAGGGGTTGACCATTTGGCCTCGATTCATCGTCCTCGGAGCTGTCGCTTACGGATATGATTTCGCTAGCCTTTTTTGAGTCATTTCTTCGCGCAGGGGCAGGGACATTAGTTTGGTCCCCAAGTATTGGACGAGGCGGGTTGAGCTGGAGCTTGGCCAAGTCTTTCAGGACGTTCTCCATCTCATCTGCATCAATCGTGGGCCGTGTAGGAGCAGGCCGTCCTGCTTGAGGCTGAACCTGAAAATTCTGAATACACAAACTGAGGTGTACCGACAGACACTCGTACCTTGGGAGCTGGCGGTGGTGGCCAGATAAAGCGCTCAATATCGGTGAAGCCACTGTCCTGTGCGAGCGCCTGGAACTCGTCCTTCCAGTGATCGTAATCAGGACATTCAAAGAACTTCAGCCGTCTACAATAGCGCAGGAACTCTTCGAACTCAGAGGGCATTCCCTTGCACAGGTCCTCAGGGCGAGCGTTCTTTTTTGCTCGTTTGATACGATCGTGCGCCGAGTCGGTTTTTGGTACACCGTTCCGTGTCCACGAGAGTCCTCCAGGCGTAAGAAGATGTATAAACATCAATGCGGCAGCCTCAAGATCATCTCGCCTAGACGGTACTGCGACAATTCTCATAGGTAGCTGTAACACACAAATAAACCTAGGATACTGACCCTTGCCTTTACAATGCACGTTGACAGACGTAAACCAATAGTTTCCCAAGAAATCTCTCTTCTCCTTTGAGTCTGGTATATGCCGCCGCGTGTGCGATTCGATGTAGCGTTTAGAAAACCCGAAGTCGATCATGTAGATGGTGTCTTCTTCAGGCGTCAATCCGATAGCACAGTTCCCAAGCTGTATATCACGATGCAGAACTTCGCGGTTGTGCATGATCTGCAAGCGTGCGATCTGCATATACGATCAATGCCAAGATTATCCCATCGATCTGAAGCTAGAACACACTCACCACCTGAATCGCAATAGAACATACGCTCCGAAGGTCCATCCTATTGTGTCCCCATTGCAAATTTTCTCGGTAGATACTCTCCAGACTTCTTCCGAGGAGACTTATGACTAGATAATGCCATTTTCCCTGGATACCGCTCGCCCATAACCGAGGCATGCCCTCTCCTCCTTGCAGTAGAGGATAGATGGCCTGCTCGTAGCGATTTGTTGGGCACTCGTGGTCGATGTCTTGCACTTTGAGCGCGACGAAAGTGTTATCGTGAACATGCCGTGCTTTGAAGATAGAGCCTGGGACGAGATGGCCTGGGTGAGGAATAGCGTTGAGTGGGCTCGGTACGTACCTGAATAGCCTGATCCAAGTCGATCTTGTAGCCAGTAGTTGCCCATTCTGCGAGGAATAGTATCTGAGTTGTGCGCCATTATGTTGCCTGATCACGGTCAATGTCCCGAGTTACAGAGGTACTGTTGGTAGGTGATAAGTGACCAACAGCGGAATTAAGATGACAGCTTTGTGGTAGTAGAGTCTAATGTGTGGAGCAGTACAATATTGTGGACGATAAGTTGATTCGGATTAAACAGATGGTTGCTTGTGGTTGACGCGCCAATTGCCTCAACCTGGTACGCGTCAGTCACGTGTTAAGTTGAAATGTGAATACCCCTTACAGTAGCTGTCGGTTCGAAACTTCGAGTACTAGAAGTCATAATTGTAGTCACAACACATTCACAAAACAGAGTCATTTTCATTGTGATAATACTAATACAGCGGTTATACGGTCTTGATGCGTCAAAAATAATTCAGAGCTGCCCCGCCGCAGCTTGTGCAGTCAATGCTGCGGATGCTTGTAAAGCACGGGGTGTGTCGTACTTGTCCATGATTACTTCGACCAACTGGATCTTTCGCGCACTCACGAAGTCCTCGTCATCGAGAAGCTTGTCGAGTTCTGACTTGCTGCGGACCGTGTACGACTGTGTCAGCTTGCCCTCAATATCGCCGAGAGTAGTGAGGAGCGAAGTCCATTTCCTGTGGGAATGTTTGAGAAAGATACAGATGAAGAGAACGATCTTACCAGTCTGCAATGTCGTTGTACTTCCTGCAAGGAATTGTTAACGGTCACGTAGTGTGCCTTATCAATGACCACTCGCCTATCGAGGCCGTGCAAATGCCTCTCGATGTTGTAGCCCTTGTTATTCAGCACAAAGATTATCGGCGTCAACTTGTTATGAGTCATGGTTGAGATCTCTTGCACAGTCAATTGCCTGCCACATGAAATATTCAAGTTAAAATTCAGGCACGATGGACGAAACACGTACATGCTACCATCACCGGTGAATAATATGGTACGCCCAAGATGTCTGTCGCGGGCTGCGATCGCTGCACCGAGTGTGCTAGCTACAGTCGTTTCCAGTCAGATGCAAGTTCAGTAGAGAAACTTGAGAGTGTTTACCGGTCGCCCATCCAATGCTTCCGTACAAGATTTGGCTGACGAAAATACACTGGTCAGGCATTGGAACGTCCATAACCCCAAAGTTTGAAGTGCCTGGACACATGCTTCAGCTTGCATTTTGAAGGATAACATACGCTTCGACTCACCAGTCTCAGCAACGATGACATCCTGCTTCCGAAGAATTTTCCGACGCGAGGCCAGAAATGAGCATGCGAAATCTTGTCGTCACTTTCCTTTGGAATATCTAACTTATAGTGCGGAACGGGGATTCGTGATGCACCCTCCTGGAATTTACTCAACCTCTCCGTAAGCTTCGGGAGAAGCCATTTCATTCCTATATCCGGGAATTTTGCGTGGCGAACAAGTGTATGGTCGGAATGTAGCTGCAAAATCACCTAAGCGTCGAAAACTGGCATGTCACGGAAAATTACCTCGATGGTGTGCCTCGCAGGAATATGGTACGTGAACATTCCCGTGTTAAAATCTGACTTTAACGCGCCAATCGAGAGGATAAGGTTTGCGTTCTCGACCCTCTCCTTGATGGATGGATGCGTGATCGAACCGATGTAAATCTATAGAAAAGTCAAAACGGTCTTGAACGAAAGACGGGGACGAAAACTCACACCACCATATCGTTCATACTCCTCACTCACTGATGTCTTTCCCATTGGTGTTGCGTATACAGGGAACTGTGTTTTCACGAGGAGGTCGTTGACTTCCTCGCGCAAGTCGTGACGAACGGCGCAAGCATCGACGAGGATAATGACGTCTCGTTTAGCATCCTCCACGAGCTTCACAATCTCGTCGATAACATAGCTCTCGACGTCTGGGTTATTGGGAGGAGGGGTCCGCGGGAGTTCGATCTTCAAGCGCTTGGCAGAGATCTTTTCGGTGGTGAGGTCCATCGGAAGGGTAAGGTAGACGGGGCGAGCCTGAAGGATGTTTACTGCTTGAACAGGGGAAGGCAAATAATCAGTACTTACTTGAATGATAGCCTCCACGAGGATTCGATCAATTTCGGCCGCAGCTTGTGCTTTGTTCATAATAATGGCCTGAGCAGCGGTGATCTGTTCCGCAACTTTCGTATATACGTTGAATCTGGAAGACGTGAGACGCCGGATCAACAAAAAAAGAAGTATATACCTTCCATCACCAAGTGTGTGGTGGAGCATAGGCTTATTCTTCAACTGTGTAGTGCTAGGCACTCCGACGATATGAAGGACAGGGACCATTTCAGAGAACGCTGAGTGATCTGTGAGTCTCCACATGGGAGAACAACAAGTAAGAATTACCGCCTGCAATTGCGTTGGTAGCACTCAATTCGCCAACACCGAACCTATAAATTGATGAGGTCACGGGCAGATAATGATTGTCGACTACCAAACGCACGTTGTGACAACCACACCTATGCTATGCTCTTTCACGCGGGAGTATCCATCTGCTGCGTAAGCTGCGTTCAACTCGTTGCTATAATGGCGTAAGAAAATGTGCAGCCGAAATGATGAACTCATTACCAGTTCCCAATCCATTGAATTGTGGGATGGTCTTCAATGAAGTCCTAAGGATTGAGGTGAAAATATCAGTACTTGCGCTGTTCATATGCGCAGTATTCACCAGGAAAGCTACATAAGATCGTTAGTATATCAAGTTATCGATGATTGATGAGACCCTACGCATGTTAAAATCCCCCGGTACTCCGAAGATGGACTGGTAGCAATAAGTGAGTAGGGATCTATGAACATGATTGAAGGGGACACATACCGTCACGTTGAGCTGTTCCAATCTCTTCAAAATGTAATCAGAGATAGTGATAAGCTCTTCGTCCTCGCTATGATATTGTGCTTTCAAGGTTTGAAGCTCCTGTTGAGGTCGATCGACTTCACCCTGGAGTTTCCTGGCTTCAGTACCCATGGTAGTAGTTAGATTTATTCTCTGCGACGAGTTTCAAGAGAAAGGGGTAAGAGATTGATGATTGAGAGAGATGGATTATATACGGGAACGGCAACGTCATAGAGTCTAGACACATCGATCCAATAAGGCAGTTGAGCGTCGGCACACGGCGGCGAGACTAGCTTTATCTCTAGGCTAGCCTGGCTAGCCATTCGATAAGTCACTTCTCCGTTGACCCCGGATATTACAATCAACATCGACCAATTGCAAAATGATCTCATAGCTGGGAATGCAACTCCGCCCCCCATTGCGATAATATCCTCTCAGTGACCATCTATCCAATTCCCCCGTCGTTTCCTTCCCTCCTCCTTAAAACCTCTGAACAAGAAACAGTCACAAAACTTACTCGCACCATGGGCTTATTAGCCACTCACAATTTGGTATAAATGGCTCGTGCTCTCGCATTGCCTTCTGTAACATCCAAAGAGATACGCTGCAATCCAAACTGCTTGAAGGCATGGTTTACAGTGAAACGTGTGGCTTCCGTTCCATATCCCTTTCCCCAGAACCTGGAGGCAATAGTTACGCCCAACCGTGCATCCCGGTTCTTCGCCTCCAATAAATTGATGCAACAAAAGCCGATATATTCATAGTTCTTCTTGTGTCGCAAAGAAAACCAGAGCGCTGAGCCCTCCGCAAAAGTCTTCATATATTCTTTGTACTTTGAGGAAGGCGCAGGCGCGATAGCTGAGAACGTCAGGGTCCGTTGGACGAGGGCGTCGTTGCGCAGACCAAGGATGTGGTCTAGATCATCGTCTTCGAATCCGCGGAAAATGAGGTTTTCTGTGACAAACATACTCAGTTGCGCGATATCGAAGCAGTATGCAGCAGAGAGCAGTAAGCGCTGGAAAAGCGGTAATATTAGAATCTTTCGAGATCATAATGGCGACGATGCTAGCCAGCTTAGCATATGTTGATTCCACCTGAACGTCCAGTAATACTTCCGTTCTCGGTGTCTTCCGTTCATCGATTTCCCCGATGCGGCAACCAAAATCTGTTGCCAAGGACTGTCCGAGGTCCCAACTGGTTCCATGAAATGATGAATGCACGTGCCATGTTTCTTGAACTCTTTCGATCCTTTCAACATCAACATGCTAGAGTGACTCGGATTCTACAGCGTTGCTTCCAGCTAAGCTCTGGCAAGCTCATTGACCACCACAAGGTTTCTTCGATGGCGCGCAAGACGGTGTCCATATGAGTCATCAGCGTCGTTGAATATCTCTTGTTCTCACCTCTGTTTTCACCGGCAGTCCTCAGTTACGCACGGCATCCATCACCGTTGTGGTGCTCGATGCTCGCACACCTTCCGGGAGTCCGGTTACCCTCCCCGATCGCCTTTCATCGCTCTCACTCCAACACCAACGAGGCAGCCAAACTCCAGCAGCGCCCAAGGCGAAATATCTTTTCTCCCCATGATCCTCATGTTGGAGTAGCTGTAATACGGGATAAAAATGTATATTTTCTCGCGCGCATTTCCGATCACCGATTTCCATGCAGCCATTGACCGTTGCTCTGCGGCCGAAGCGAGACGTGCCCGCTGGTACCAGTAACCATCGCACCAGGCGCAATCATGACCCGTCCCACGGCGGGCTCATGTCCTAACTTTTTCTCGCACATCTCCACCGGTGAAACCAACACAGCAGTGCCAGAAAGACTCATCCTAAGGCCAAGTACAGGCCCAGGCATCATCATCGCGCTACTAGTCCCACGCTAGGTGCAGCAACCAGATAGTCACGACCCCTTTCATTTTCATACTTTTTATCCGCTGTTAAATACGAGTCCCGTGTGTCGCATTATATCGATCTAGGCACCAAAGAAACCTCTACAAGTTATCACAGACACAATGAATGCAGTACTGAAAATATGCATCATGCTCTTGGACGTATCTTCACCAGGCGAGAAAGGGTGATACAAAATTCCGAGTCTTCACACTGTGTAAACCAACCACAATGCAAATTCCAATGCTATTGGTTCGCACAGTGAGAATTCGTTCATATAAATGATACATGGGGGTATGCTGATATAAGAGCCACGGGACGGCCAAGATACTTAGAACGCTGAACGTCCTGAAGATTGGTGGAGCAGTATCGTATCATCGACCTTCTCCATCTGAAGTGTCCTATGAGAACGAGAACTCGCGGGAAGGTACACGAACGCACGTGAGTTGGAACCGCATAGTCAGAAGAGAGCGATTAATATTGTTTCACTGACCGAAATGATATATGATAATCTTGTGTTTGATGGATGTGACAGAGTGAATATGGATTATATTTTGATACTCGGATGGAGAGTGCTATATATTGGGCGATAGCCACGGGTCGCAACGTCGGGCTCATCTGTCATGTAGACTGTGGAAACAACAGATAGGGGAGTTCAGCAGGAAGCTCTGACGTGAGAGTGCGGGGAGGACACTGCTAATGCCAAAAGGATGATCTTGCTTTAATGTTACGGCAAGATATACGAGGGCTTCAGCACGTGTCAGGGAAAATGCTGGCACCGACCGGTTCTGTACATTGTGACATGGCTGATTGCCAACATCCTGGCGTATCATGGGCGTTCTCAACCATTTGACTACCATCGATTACACAGCGTGCCTTGATCAAAAGAACAACAGGAGTGATGGGCCGCATGTCGATAAGCACCTGGCCAGCGAGATCTATGAATTTCAATAAGCATTCAAGGGGTACCATCCTTGATTCAACTCGCGCACCTCCGTCAACCTTCTCTCGCGTCACAGATCTAGAACGCAATGGTTACCAGCTCCTGCGGATATTTGATCCGAATTCCTGTACTTGGATCTGCCGCAGTCACACCGTAAGTCCGACTCCTATGTAGTTCTGACCATAGCCGTCATAGATCATTCAGATTCAGCCGGATCTTGCGGCCTCGATATCCATGACACCTCCTGCTCCTGTTATGAGTATTGCGGTGCCAAGTACAGCAACCGCGCGGCCCTGGCTCCTTAAACCATTTTTATAATTGCGCAGTAACACTACATACGTAGCTTGTAGATGCCTTAAATCGCACTGAAATACATCAACATACTATGAGCACGAGCTTTGATGGGGTACAACTTACGAATGTAGAACAGCGACGTAGTCAATAGCCAAATAGAAGAGAGATCTTAGCATAATGTCGGCGCGATTCTTCACCTGCTAGGAAAAGTAATAAAAATTTCAAATCTCGATCCCTCGTACCGTATCAGCAAACCAGCAGCAATGGTTAGCAATACCAGTGCTACTGGTATGCAGATTCGTACAAACAATACGCAGGGGACAGGTCAGTCATGAGTATCTCGAGCGCCGAAGGATCCTGAAGATGGAGGAAAGTTAATGGGACAGCATCGCACCACTGACCTTTTCCGTCTGGAGTGTTGTGAACGGCATCTCGTGGAAAAATATGCAGGTGCGTCATAAGTTGGAACCGAGCGGTCTGCAGACCCTACAACTCCGGAATTGTTCCACTGACCAGAATATGATACGAACATCTCGCATCCAATCTGACAAGGTGAATATGGCGATAGCAACCTCTCGATCAGAATGTAATGTTAGATATTGGGTGATAGCCACGAGTCGCGAATGTAGGCTGCGGAACGATAGGTTGGGGAGGTTAGCGGGCTTAAGGGCAGATGTGAATGGACGAAAGGGCACGGTAATGAAATCGCTAATGCCAAAGCAGCTTTCTCGGACTTGCTTTTAAGGCCACAGCAAGCTGATAAGGGCTTCGACACGTGTCAAGGAGAAGCTGACCGGTCGACCAACCGGTCGACGATCCGTTATCTGCACATGACTGACTCGGAGGATGTACCCAGGAGGTGAAGGTCTTGTCTGGGCGAGCGGCAATAGGAGGGGTGGACTGCTTTGCCAGCATCCTGGTACATCACGGCCATTCTAGACAATCGACTACCATCGATTAGGCAGCGTACCTCAGAAGAACACGATGCGGCATGTCTCGGATAAGCACCTGGCGGCCAGCGCAGATTTTGATAACATATGAATTTCAATAAGCGTTCAAGGGTACCTTCGTGCCCTTCTATCTCGTATCAAGATCGCACACTGTGATTATTTGAATGATTGCTCACCTTTATCAGCTTCTCAGTCGAAAATGGATTCCTGCTGGTTGCAGTCTAAATTGAAACGGACTAGTGTGATGACGTAAGATTCAGAACGCGCTTCTCCAAATCCTCCAAGTACTAGCCTAGTAGTCGACTAATCAGTACTACCCAATGTCGCAATCAGAACCCTCCTTCTTTGAACGCGAGCGCGATAGACTATCCTTGGACATCACAGCAGTAAGTGCTACCCCACCCAACACACCTTGAAACTGACGCGCCATCCCACAGGGCTTCGAAGACCTTCTCTCATCCAGCAACGTCCTCAATCGGAAACTCGAAGAAGTGATAGGCATGACTCGTGAATACGAAACCATTGCTTCCCTCTGGCAAAGCTTCCACGAGTTGATGCGTGGACAACGAGACGAAGTGCTCGAAGATAGAACGACCGTGCCCGGCACAGGCGCCCACGTCGTGTCTACAAACTCCAAACGATAGCACTGAGCAGCTAAAGAGGGAAAGTGAAATTGTTCGTCAGGTACGCTACATGATCGCTTTCATGAACTTTGCGAAGACTATCCAAGTACAGGTGAGAAGAACAAAAAAGTATGTATTATTGTGACAAGACAAAGACAGATGATGACGACAATGCTGCGTAGAGTCCAAATCATACATCCGCCCAAGAAGCAACCTGCGCAAGTTGTTTGGTGAGGAGCACCGAAGAAATAGGCATCGCACTCACCCATGAGAATCCACTGAATTCTTGTTGGTCCTTCGAAGACAACTGCCCGTGAACGGGCGTTAGTGTCGGTTGCTCTTTTGTAAATTCTTCATCGAAATTACTGGTGTCCGCACTCCCGTTCTGCAAATGAAATTAACATCGTTCCTTTTACTTGAAACATCGGGCTTACTATAGTGGGGAAGTAGGGCGGTGGGATGCGTTTGTTCAAGACATCGTCAAAGCTCACATCCTTGAAGAAAGGATGTCTCTTGATCTCCTCGGCATCAGCTTTCCCAGATCCCAAACGTCGGGTGGGATCACGAGTCAACAACTGCAAAATCGCCATCAACAAGCGCAACAAGTAGAGTGCGGGAACATTCAACCTTTTGCAAGATGGAAACAGCATCTCTCGGCATGGTGATCGGATATAGAGGTTCATCCTCCAAGATGGCATCAAAGATCTCATCTTCGTCATCGCCACGGAAAGGCGATTGTCCAAGCAACATCTCATACGTCAAGACACCAAACGCCCACCAATCTACGGCACGGCCATATCGTTGTTCCAGGAGAATCTGCATCAACGTCAGTTCGGTCCTCACAGCAAGGAGATGCAACAAGTACTTCGGGAGCCATAAACTCAGGAGTACCGCAGAACGTGCTCGTGGTCGAGCCATACCACATATCCTCCTTGCACAGACCATAATCAGCAACCTTGACGTGTCCGTCAAGGGTGAGCAGAATATTATCAAGCTTCAGATCACGGTAGATGATGCCGTTCGCGTGGAAGTACTCCAAAGCAAGAAGGACCTCCGACGCGTAAAACTTGGCTTGACGAAGCGAGAATTGTTTGCGTTGGATGTGCAACATGAGGTCACCTCCACTAACGTACTCCATGACAAAGTACACGCGCGTCTCAGTCTGGAAACACGAATGTAAGCCAAGTAGGAACGGGTGTCGTTCACGAGCAGCAGCCAAGAATACTCGTTTTTCTGAACGGGTACTACAAATTCTGATTAATTGTCTTGATCACATCAAATTTATGAGACATACCTCTCGACCTCATCGTTATCAATGATAAACTCTTTCTTGAGCACTTTGATGGCATACAAACCGTTCGTCTTTTTCTCCTCCGCGAGCATGACTTTACCGAAGTTACCCTTACCCAGCACAGCCAGGAAGTTGAAGTCATCGAGGCCAACTTTACGTTTGCGAGTTGCAACTCGCTGAGCCGGAGACATAGCCTGAACAGGCGAAACTAAATGAGGGTCCTGTGGTCGCGGTGCGTACTGGGGCCCAGGAGGTTGCATTGGCAAACCTGGTTGCGGATACGAGGTCTGTTTCTAGAGCTTTGTGAGCGCACATGCTAACACCACTAACACAGAAACATACCTGGGGTGCCGGGATCGAGTACTCTTCCTGCTCATACGCCATAGGTGCCTGTGGCGGAGGTGGTGGAGGAGGCAACAACTGTTCATTGGGGTAAGCAGGAGGCACCGGGATCCGAGCACCTGGGGGAGGCCGAGGAGGAACACTAGATGGCGGTTGCTGCTGATAATAACGAGAATCAACACCATCCTGCGTAGGAGTGCGCCGCCCAAACGCATCCACAACCATCCCAGGTACAGGAGCCACCTCTCCCCCCGTAAGTTGCATCCTGTCTAGACTATCGCTAAGCGGTACTTCCGCAGGTGGAAGCACCTGCGTTTGGGTCTGTGGGGTAGGAGCGAGGGTCATGGGTCGTGATACCGCCGCTGCTACTTTACCCCCACGCGCGCGATTGATATCGCGCCAATCACGGAGGAGCTGGTTGGCTGTCTCCATTGACATACCACAGAAATCAGGCACGAGGTGCGCACAGTTGGCATGGCAGGTGATATCACATTCTGAGCACTTGCGTGCGTTCTTGCGACCGAGGGGAAGCATGTAACCACAGTGGCAGCACCAGTTCGCACCGATGTTTGTGAGGGGCTCGAAGCGATGGGGAATGCGATGGTTGATTTTCTCTTCATCGCCCTCCTGGAGAGGGAGGTGTGAGAGACGATGAGAGAGAGAGGGAAGATACGCACCCCAGAGTTTGATTTCGATATACACTTGGTAACAACTTTCTCGTAACATTTCTTGTGACAAGTGTATCGGCAGTCTTCGCACTGATAACCCAGGGCGTTGAGTAAGAAGTCGTTGCAAAAGGCACAAAGCATGAGTTGATAGAATTGCCGTTGTACGAATTTATGGCCATTCATCTCGTGAACTTCGCCCTTACGTTTTCTAACAGCACCCTGACGGCCGAGTCCACCGGGGGCATCTAGCGGGCGCTTGCGCACGTTCTCCTTGACTGAAACTCGGCATAAGAATCCAACTCACAGACTTGGAGGTCACTTACCGAAGTTGAGATGCAATCCAAGGGCACCTGCCGGTTCCACCGCGAACCACGCATCAATGCCTTCGTTCTGGCTCGTGTACGCCGCTGCACCGCCTGGTGGATTACCTGCCCCATCAGGTTCTATATTGAGAGGAGCATTGACATCGCCGAATCCACCAACTTGGTGCGGAGAACGATTGACAGGAGAGTCACCATCCATGGCACCCGCAGTGACCCAGCCACCCTGGCTGTCCATCATGACCTTTTGTCGTCTAAGCGCTTCGACAAGGTCACTGATTCTTATCCAAAGCAATCCAATAGGGGCCGGGTGAACTTCGGATACTTGTTTGTCATAGACCGCGATCTCGACCTCATTAGCTTTGTCGACTGTGATTTCGAAGTCTTCATTCCAGCGGTCGGTCCGCGAGGGGTGGGAGCGAGCACGTTGCGTTCCTTCGATTTTAAGGGATACGAAGGTCTCACGAACCTGTTTGGAGGAAGGACGGGATCTGAAACCGGTAATGATTGGAGTGTGTTCGAGTTCGCGTGCCCCTTTGACAGTCACATAGAGCTTGCCGGATAACGGCTTGGCGCGTATATTATCTTTATGTTCGCCGTCGGGACCTAGCCCATGAAATTTGAAATGATATGGATTGAGGAACAAAAGAAAAACTGACCTGCAGGTTGCTCTTCTTCCTCTACATCATCGAGGATATGGAGGTTCTTGTAGCATTTGAGAGCAGATTGAAGAAGCTGAATCTTCTTCTCGCTCTCAACGCGCTTGCTCTCTGCATCTGCACGAGATTTCTTGTCGCCGTCTGCCTGATAAAGCTTGGACATCTTGTCGATGCCCTTCTTGTACTGCATTTCGACTTGTAGTTTGAACTCGAGCTGATGAAGCATACGAGATATCTTTGGAGTTGTAAGGGGGGTATCCGCTTTGATAAGATCGAGGTTTGTATATTGCTTTGCCTTGGGAACACCGTCGGTATCATCGCCGGGGATGAGAGTGGCGCTAGAAGAGGCACCGCGAGTAGAAACTTGATCAGAGGGGGGGATTCGGGGAAGTGAACGATCTCTATCAGAGGAACGACCTTGTTTGAATAGGTGTTGATGAGGAGATATAGCAGTGCCCGATCTAGAGGGATCATCGCGCTGTAGCTTGCGAGCTTGTAGCTCGCGGAGAGTGTCCTCGAAATAAGAAAGCGAACGCTCTGCCTCGCGAACCTTTGCATCATTTTGACGCAGTACGTCGGGATTTGTCGTTGCCTGTCTGATTAAGCGTGAAGCGTCAATGAATTTGCGTTCCTTCTCGATGCGCTTGAAGACATCTTGTATTTTCTGGTCTAGCTCGACGGTCGACTATGATAGAGACTTGTTTGACTGTGAATTTAAAGCAGAAAGAGAGAGCGCACCATGACCGTTGAAGACCTGTGTTGTCTGTAGGTCGTAGTAAGAGAGGGCGTATACAGCAGTAGATGGGGCTGTGGGCCAGATTACTGATAAACGCCCGACGAGGCACTACAGACTTGGCTAACACCCATATATAGACTTAGCAATTTAGACTTAGACTTACATATGGACTTAGACTAATAATAATTCAATAATTATCAATGCCATCCTTTTCCTCCTCCTCGTCAATTCGTGCTGCTTCTGAACAATGTCTATTGAACGTAAAAATCGTGCACAAGCTCTATCATGGCTCTCCTTCTAACGTCTTCCATAAAGTCAAAGGCAGACTACCAAAAGAATTGGACGTTCTCCTACTTTCAGATTTGATTTTTTCTATTTCAGGTTCTCTAGACGGTCAGACTGTCCCTGCTGATGCAATCGCGCACTCTGCCTTGATGCGCTACCTCCGCAATGATCTCAATGAAGCACGTATCGAAGCAACCTTTTTCCGTTTTTTTTATGTGACAATCTATTCCAGAACGCACTTCAGCTTGGTTTAAACACCGTTTCTGATGCATACGTTGACGGCGACGACGGCCACGCTAAAAGTAAGCTCCTTAACTGTGCGTTATATGCCCACGCACAATTTCCACCTGCAGTCACTCTGACGCCATCGCGGTCCCTATGCCATACATTCCGCCCACATGCTATTCTCGTGGCAGTGGATCTATGCTATATTTGGAAAACCGCAGGCGATCGCGAAGACTCCACAGGCCTTCTCGGCGATGCCAGCCCGTTCGCAGACAACTTGTACCTACCCTTTGAGCTCCTCCTCAAGCGCGTCACAGAGCAGCTTTTCAATCAGCTTGTCGGGTGCGTTTCTGCAGTCAGAGCTGAGTATATGCGCTCTCATATGGCTCAGACGCTATCCTCTTATCTTTGGGACGTGGTGCAAAGTATGTTGATCCTTTTTCTGCTCAAACGCTCTAACAATGTCCAGAGACTCGACATGGAGTCCGAGTACTTCCCTTCTGTTGCACAATCCATTCTCGAAATCATGCGGCGGTCCCCAAATCCCCATTTTGTAGCACGTTGTAAGCGACTAATTAAGGTGCGTTTTCTATTTCTGCTCGTGCACGCCATAAATTTCTGTCTAGACTGCACGCGCTCGCCATCACTCCATGCTCCAGACCTCCGCGGCAGCCCTCTCCTTGTGTCTCGCCTCCTGCGACTCAAACGACTCGGATGATGGGGAGCAAATCAATGATTCAAAACTCACACCAGAAGCCGTATTGTGTGAGTCCTTGGAGCAGATATTTAGAGCAGGGGTCCCTCAGACCCGCTTCAAGGTATGAGTTCTCCCATTCAGGAACGACGAGCGTGCGAGTTATTCAGAGCCAGGTCGTCGCCGCACGCTCGACCCTATTGACTTCCTCAGCTGGGGATGTCGATCAACTAATTGACGATGACGCCATTTTTAACAATGCGGAAATAGATTTCCCTCTAGCTTGGCCCAATCTCCCTGACATTCACATGGATAACTCCGTTTCGGTTATTGATATGGAGCAGACCGTGCCGAGCGACACGGATGATCTTTTAGAGGACTGGCCTGAAGAAGCATTACCCTGGTCCACGTTTTCTGGTGCATGGACCACGCATTCGGACGAATCTCTTATCGATGGCCTAGGCTCTTCATCTCGACCACGTAGCACTACACCCCCTTTGGCACGGTCCTATCTGACTGAAAGTGAAGACGATAGCTTCGTGTTGGATCTAGAACCGGATCACGAGCAAGAGGATGCGAAGATGGAAGATGCCGATTTCGACCGTGTTGTGTTTCATCCACCCCTGTTAGGTCATCGCGCAAAGTTTGGGCGCCAAGAACAACCTGGAGGTACAGAGGAATTTGACTTGCTTGTTGATGAAGAATGGAGCTGCGAGGACGAGTTATTATTTGATTTGGCCGACGTATTCGATGACTCGGGTGGACTTGGTGTTGACGGCGAGACTGGACCCATTGCTGTCTCACAAGCTCCGGACGGGGGCCCTGATCAAGACATCTTCTTACAGGTGAAGAGCAATACCGCGGATCAAGAATACGGTTTTGACACACACTTTGGCATGGAAGGTCAGGTGGTCCAGGGTAGTGCAGATGACTGTTTTACGGATGTCTGGGATCTATAACGTGTTCTGCAACAAAGTCTGACTTGGGAAACAAGTGTGCTGAAACTGATTGTGACATATGAGATCCGACATCCGATGCCGGGTATAATTGAAATGTTTGATTAAGACTCCGCCACTCCGCTTAGGTAATTACATCTTTGAGGGAAAGACTGGAAACGCTTAGAAACGTCAAGTTATCGACAAACTTTTGTTTCCAATTCGATTCATCGGTGCTGAGCTTCCTCTTCGACGTTCTCGAAGGCTTTTCTAGCTCCTCCTCCTTCATCGTCTTTTGTCCCTAGCTCGTTCTGCTAATCACTTCACCATGCTGCCGGCCAAGCGCAACAAGATCGACATCAGTGTGAGTTATCGATGCCTCGTGCCAAAGCCATGTATTCATCTTGGCTTACACAGAAACTGACGGAGGAGGAGCAAAAGCTCTTTCGACTGTACGGCAAACTTCCAGCGCACAAGAACATCTTGACCAAGATGCAAGGGGTAAGTTACATGTCTCACTATTCGCCTTTGTTCTTATTGTATGCGCTCCAGGACCGGAAATATTTCGATTCAGGTGACTATGCACTCTCCAAAGCCGGAGTCGCACCACAGAACACCGTTGGTACTGCGATCCCCAATCCAGACAAGTAAGTTCCGTTCGCCATTCTTACCATGCACAGTGACTCACTCACAGCCACGCATAGCATCCCACATGCATCATCGCCGCCGACATCACACTCCGGCGGGTTAAGCGTATCCCCCACAAACAAGCTCATGTCCTGCAAAAGAGAGTTCACTCTCCCATTCCGAGGAAGAAGAGCCAGAGAGGGAAGACGCTGATGCAGGGGTCCAGGAGGACGCATAGACGTTCACTCTTCTTTTTGCTTTCCGTGCTCATCCACTTCCCGATTCTTCAAAGAGCTTAAAGACGCTACGTTTTGCTCATGTATTCCCTATGTATCATCGGTACCCCATCCCATGCCTTCCAGATTCAATGCTTGGCTACCCTTCCTTGATCTGTAGTCTGCTGCTGTTTTGAATCTGTTCTGTATCAGTAACTACATATAGTATCCGCTCATCGCACATTCATCTGTCTGTTTTGCAGGTGCTATCTATAATAATTCTGGAACGTTGGTGTGACGTGACTTGTGTGACTGCTTCTGTGATGTACGTGACTGTAACGGTCGCGCTTGTGGCTGGACGCGTCCATTTCATGTGTGTTTCTCATTCTGTTCAGCTTTGATCGAAGATGTCTTCCTTACGCAGTGATTTTTGCGAATGGCTTGGAGCTACAGACTCAGAAGAGGACTCAGAAGGCCTCATAAACGAATGTACGATTTCACATTTGAATCCACAAAGAATAGTCATCGAACACGCTCTACAGGCATATCCATATGTCAGATGTACAATCTAACAGCAAAGGACCTCCAATATAAATGGGAAGCTCTCTCTTACGGTAAAGCGCAGACAATACTCCGCTTCACACGCGAATCTGCATCAGACGTGAAGGCCCAGATCCAGCGGGAGATGCAAGCCAAGAATGCCAGTAGTGTATCCAAGTCCGCAGCGACAGGCTTTGTGCGCGGGAAGTTTGCGAATTCTGCGAAGTTTGCGGGGGTAAATGCTAAGGGACTTACTGGGCCGCTCAAGGCTGCGGCTCAACCGCCGAAAGCGCTTTTTGGAGGCATGGCGAGCGTTCCTGTGAAGCTTGAGCAGGACTTTGATGGGCCGATCGCCAGTTCAAGTAGGGTCACTTTTGTAGGTCAGAAAGAGGCTAGACAAAGGTCGCGCATGTGAGTGTCAATCATCATTACCTTGATCTTCTCTGCTTATCCAGCCCAAGATCGGTACATGTATGAAACATTAGGCGAACGAAGCGACAGTGCGTGTTTATCTGGAAAAAATTGTGGATGCTACTCTAGCTGGAACTTTCTCTAGCTCTGGATGCACAACTCGATGGGTTTGGCGAACTCATTTTGAAAAATTATCGGGATATCCTTCAGTTGGGTCATCCTGGTGTTTTTTCCGAGGTATGAGTGCGTTGATGACTGGTTTTGTTAGCTGATTTTTGATGCAGGAATCATGTGTTGTTGTGGGCCGGATCGTGCTAGACGCTGAGGCTTCTGGGTCAGGCATCAAGTTGAACGATCAGTCGCTCATTCTCGAGTCATCGCGATCGCACGGTGATGGACTCCGTGTGCCTCTACAACTCGCGCCAGATCTCAAGATTCGGGGAGGGTATAAAGGCCTTGGGTGGTGTTAGGCCTATTTCCTGGTGCGGTAGTAGCACTCAAAGGGCGCAACGGTGGTGGAGGTTATTTCATTGCGTCTGAGATTCTAGCTGTGAGTATTTTGAGTCTCTGGTTTTCTTGTTGAGATAGAAAACACACTTTGCGTAGATACCCCCGATGCCAGCGTCTCCTGCTCCACCGAGTAACGTGGCAGCAAGTTTCGACATGTGCATAGCATGCGGGCCATTCACTCCAGATGCTAACCTCGACTACAAACCGTGGAGAACTCTTATCAGCAACCTCAAGACATCAAAACCTGCCGTCGTCTTACTCGTACGCACATTCATTATTCAATTTAATATTCGAATCTCATAATCCAATCAGCTCGGGCCATTCGTAGACGCTACACATGCCCACATACAGAATGGCATGGTTGACGAGACGCCATCAGACATTTTCAAACACCAATTTATCGCCCCCCTCCGCGATTTCCTTTCTCAATCGCCAACAAGCACAGTCCTTCTCGTACCAAGCGTGAATGACATCATTAGCGACCACGCAGTTTTTCCTCAATGCGAGCTTGATGACGAGTTTCGTGGCGATCCGGTTGGTTTTTCGAGCGCTATTCTCTTGCTCTCGAGCTAATGACGTATTGATTTTAGCGCATACGGCTCCTTCCTAATCCTGCACGCTTTTCACTAAACGAGATTTCTTTCGCTGTATGCAGCGTGGATGTGTTGTATCACCTGCGGAAGGAGGAGTACTTTAGACGTGGACAAGAAGTAGATTCTATCGTATGCGAACCAGAGGCTGCTAGCGACCCTATGTCGAATCTCAGCAGATATGTTTTGC
Source organism: Suillus fuscotomentosus (assembly GCF_016647785.1). Classification (NCBI taxonomy): domain Eukaryota; kingdom Fungi; phylum Basidiomycota; class Agaricomycetes; order Boletales; family Suillaceae; genus Suillus; species Suillus fuscotomentosus. The sequence continues at coordinate 53,914 of NW_024539553.1, read as the reverse complement.
AGCAGAGAAGGTGACACTTTTGTAATAATTCAACTTGCAGCAGCTTACATCCAACGATTTGCATAGCTTTTATCCGATATTCCCTGTTTCCTTAGGACGTTGCACACGAAGTCAATCTTGACGTATCGCATTCCGCAGAGTTGAGAGTCGCCGAGAGTCCTGAGGATCCAGGTCCTGACGTGATGGTACTACCCAGTCGGTTGAAACATTTCTCAAAGGTGAATCCATTTCCTCAATACTACCCCGTCGTCTCTTCAACATCTGCTGCAGGTCGTGGACAATTCGGTCGTCATCAATCCGTCATATCTGACAAAGGGCACGTATGCCACCCTCTCTTATTCTGGACAAGGAACGGGATTTCCCAAAGATCGGATATCGGCTGATATTGCAAAGTTATCTTAGAATACCCCAGGTGACTGCTCGTATGATGTCGCATTTTTGATATAATTGCATACATTTATTGCTCTTTTCTGATGCGTTCGTACTGGTGCTGCGATCGCATCACAAAAAACTGCACTGATGGCATCATTAGCTTGTTGCTTCCATCTCGAGTATCCGATGTGGTTCTCGGTGTACACCTTGACTTTTATCTTGCAACCCTGCAGAGCTCTTATAGAAGTCGAATTATGATTATCAACGCTTACGATGCTCAGTAAGAACTTCTACAGCTATTTTCATGGGGGCGAACTACTATAAGTGAGTTCTCTGCATCCCATCAGTTATATATGCCAAGTCGTAAGCATGCAGTAACAACCATCTCTTTCACATTTGAAGCCATCCAGGCGGCTTTATGAATGATGCCTAACCCAACACATCAAACCCCCATTATTGCTACTAATTGCCATTGCATGCAGCAAGCACACGGTAAGAAGGAAAACTCTCTTCGTCGTACACCACGGATACTTCCAGATTACCATTGCCTTACCTCTGTGCCTTCACCCCAAGCGAATAGAACTTCTCCCCGTTAGCGTACATCGAGCAGAGGTTTTGGATTTCAACACAACGCTGCACTGATTTATGCTTCCCGGGACAATCTACTAATATTCCTATTTTCTACAGTGAGTTTTTTGCGCCTTCCAAGACCTCACGTCGAACTAGATGACCCGGTTTATTTCGCCAATTCTTATATGTATTATACAAACATGGGATCTAAGAGAGTAAGAACGTTCAAACTCTCGGCCTGGCATGATCTCTTTTACGCTGGTGAGCATCAAACGATGACCGCACAGAAATCGTCGGTCCAAAATGTACTTGAAGAATATATTTGTCTGTCGCACTTCAGTAACTTCAACAACTGAGGGCCGTGATGAGAGAAAGTAGACCGCTTTGGGCATTACTGAAATTTGGTTGTCTCATCGATGTTGGTGGAGCGAGAGCTCGCTTTGAATGGACTAGCGGGGACAAAGAGATCTTGATACGATGTGAAGATGAGATAGTTTTTTATGTACCGTACTTCCATTCAAAACCATTGAAATATCGAGCAACAGATATACTACAGTGGACTCCATACTGACGCAAGCCGTCGATGGACGTCGGACGTCAAATAGCCTCGTCATTTTCTGCTCCTGAGACAGAATTATCCCTGCAATCACAGTCTACCTAGACTAGACATTAGTAGAGAAGTCGGTAACCTGTGACACTTGTCCTATGATCCAGGACCTCAGGTGAGAAACGTGAGAGATGCAGTGAGAGATGCAGTGAGAGATATGAAAATTATTGGCTGCCAGTATGAGCCACATCGCTAGGCAAAACATAGCGAACCAAACTGGGGATGCAGTCGAGACGACGACAACGTCAGCAGTGCGGAAAATCAGGACAGACAATGCTGCAGCAAAGAACACCATTCTGTCGAAGAATGAGCCAACAACCTATGAGATATAACTGGAAACGCACGCCCAAATCAAAAGTGCAAATGGCAGACTCAGCATGAGGGCAAGGCTCTCGAGGCCAAGCATAGAACGCGACATGCCTGACATGAAAGAGGCCTGTGGACATGGGCATGGGCAATACAAGTCATAAAATAGAAAGTAAACGTACCACCTCTTCAGCAGAACTTCGTCGGCTGTCATTAACTTGCCCAGCCAAGACCAGCGAGACCACCAACGAGCCCATGACGCAGAGTGTAGACAGATATGTTAGAAGGGTTGCGGCCATCTGAGTCTGGACAGATTGGACCGTAAGAAGACTGATATCGACAGCAAGCATCACAGTGGACTGAGATGGTCATTGTTTGCATGTCAATATGGAACAAAGTACAACTCACGTATATTGTATATCCATTCCATTCAGCGGTAAGCCTATCAATAAAGTTCTTCCACCGCGGATGAACAATGGTTTCATCGACCCATATCTTATGAATACCCTTGCTCTGAGCATCAAATGATCCAAACAGAAAGACATTCATGACGCGAAGGATCCCTTTCGAGCGGACATTAGGTTTTTCATATAACGATTGGTCTACACCAAGTCGGGCGCCTAGTTGTCCACAAAAATTCACAAACTTGGCATTGTCTGGAGAAGTGGTTAGAAAATGGGCTGCGTAGACTACTGACCTGAGCTCACAGAAAATTCTTGTGAATCGAGCTGAAATCGGCAAACATATCAGAAGTAATCAACCGACCTTCGTGATAAGACTTACCGACAATCCACACAGAGTGCTCACGCTCTTTGTTAGCGCTATCTGGAAAAACAATCAACAACGGTTCCATTTCCCTACATCAGGGAATCATTCACCCATGAGCCAATCCACAAGGCCGAGCATACTAGCAACCTCATCCGAAGCAAAAGGTGCTAGGCATGTTTCAGAGGTAATATTTTCTGTCGCAACTCAATCTTGGAGGACGTGAAAAACTCATCGTTCTTTTCTTACCTGCCTGAGCGAACATGACAATTTCTTTGAGTTTTACGACAACATCTTCCGGGAGAAAACGTTTGTTTGGAAATAGTTCGACGTGTCTCCTGTCAATATCATCATATGTCAATTGTGGGAGGTAAAGGACTGTAAAAATGTGAGCCCGTGTGCTTGGATCATGAGGGAATGGGCATACTGCTAAGAATCGTGCGAACCAGTACTGCGATTCTAGTGCATACCCTGGAACGACGCAATTACAACAGCTCGAATAGAAAGTAATCTACGAAAAGAACTTACTGAGATGGCTTTTACACTCTACACCTCGAATTTTGTTCATAAGGGGATCAGATGTGTGGTCTTCGAACCAGAAGATGATGCGTTTTTTGTGATCCGCGAAGTAGTAGCCCCACATTTCTCCGTCGTCAGTCTTGATAAGCTCCAATACTAGCTCGACGAGTGGATCTATAGTGAGATTTGCTTCGCTCATTTCTCTGTACGCCTTCGTGACGGCTTCACCTATTTTGGTAGCAATTTTTTGGTCTCGAACATCGGCATCAGTGAAAGCTCTCTTGTGCGCGGTATGAGTGCTTTAAGCCTTGTAGGAGTAAGCGGTAAACGTACTTGTTTCGGATAATAGAAGAAAAAAGCCCCTTCTGGGTGTGTGAGTGGCTCCCATCCTTCTGCAGTGGCAGGCATCCTACAGGCCCATTTCAATCACATCACTACCTCTCTCGCTAGCATGCTTACTCGGAACAGTTGAAGGGACCTTTCTCAACCTTGAAAGCTTTATACACATTTTTACTGTGACCATGGATTAGAATGGCAACTCACTTGAAATACATTTTGCCTACACTGGAATATGCCTGTCGTATCGCCTGACCTGTGGTCCGGGTACAATGGGAACTAGAGTGGTAACATGTCCTGGAGCCGCAGGAAGTGGTATCCCCACACCCACAAGGTTGCAAACGCTGGGCTCAGGCGTAGAAAGTATCAACGGCGCAGCAGACATCTCGGTGGACTGTGCATTATGAGCTACGTTATTGGGCCTTGCATTGAGCTCGCCGCCAGTTGGTAACTGAAGGCTCATTCCAGGTTGGTACCCTTGGCTTTGTGGAGGTTTGAACAATGGCACAGCGAGGGTCACCGAAGGTGTCTTGTCTTGGTTGATCACTGGCTGAGAGCTCAATGCTAAACCGAACCGTTGTTGAAAATCCCCCTCCTTTCGATTGAAGACAGATCGAGAGTGTCGAATCAGTCGCAGCAGGACATAGAGAAGACTTTTGTACGAGCGAAATACGGCCGTCTTGAGAACGCGCCTCAACCAGGAGATGAACATACGAATGTATCGTGCATGCATGATCATTGCAGAGAATAAGTCGAGCCAAGTACAGAAACTAGGGAACTTTGCCGGGTAGTGGGCGAGAAGGTAGAAATAAAAGGTAGTCTTGAATGGGTATTAGGAGAATGAGCGTTCGACTTAGTGACTTCAGTAAAGCTGACAGTTGTGACTACTCGTCCAGCAAACATACAGCCCTAATTCAAATTGACACAGGCTTTGTTGTCAATATCATAATGGCTTAGCTAATAGCCTGCAGAGAGGTTCCCACTCTTTTTCAAACCGCTCACTGTCTTCGCTTCATAAGCAATATCTATGTGCAAGCCAAGGTTATTAACTCTCATGCACCAGGATGTGTGACGCATGAGCTGTTCTGTATGGCTCTCGAGTCTTGACTACGCTACTGCTGTACGTGCAATGTGCACGGTGCTTACATTATAGGATCACATATGATATCAGTAATATGCTGGAGAGGAGATGGTGCGCACAGTGACACACTGCGAATGGATGCGGCTACGCGGCCTCATGCTCCTTACCACCATGCTCACTTTCCTTGTGGTGCTCTGGGCTACAACCTCTTCGCTGGTTGGCTCGATCATGGTTGGATCGGTGGTCATACTGTCACGGTAACCTACGTCCTTCATCGACATGCATCTATGGAATCTCGACACAAACCTCCAACTTGAAGTCGGTCCACTCCTCCAACACGAAGGTGAAGTAAACTGGGCAGCCCTTTCCGCTGATGGAAAGCTGCTAGTCACTGGTTGCAGCAACGAAAACGTGTACGTGTGGGACATTCAAGCCATCTTCAAGGAAGCTGGCCTTGAAGACCTCCTTCGGCCTTCATCTGATGTAAAGCTTATGGTTCTTTGGTCAAAAATGCGCTAATATCACATTCGCAGGTTACAGCTCAAGAGTCATTGACAGATGTACGTGATTTGTTTCTCAACCTCCCCAATCGTTGTAATCTAGATATTCTATTTAGGCGGATGCTACGCAGGCCGTGGATGATGAACTTTCGCCAGGTTTTTTCAACGATGCCACAGATGGCGCTAATGTGTGTCATCGGCATTTTCAATGGTTTCTTGTCCTGACGTGTTGATCTCAGTCCTCTGGAGCGTACGCTAACTATCACCGTTCCTCTTCCCGCCGTCCTCGCCCTCCTGCATCCTCTTTTGGGGGCGCAAGAGCTCTCTTTGGTCGCCTTCCAGCCGCTCTCACTCCAAGACTAATGGATCAACTGAACTCCAGCAATGCCCAAGGCGGGCCTCATTGGTTCCTGGGCCTCGTATCGTCGATGTTGCTGCAGTGAAAGACAGAGAGGTATGAATTTCTCCGCATACATTCCCTATCGCCGTGGTTTAATGATTTCTGTTCAGGTTATATTCACTGCTCCCCCGCCGCCAGAAAAAGCACAGCAGCAAACTCAATCGCACGAATCATCCACAACACAGCCTGCTTCAGGTACTAATCCTACTACCCCACGTCCCAGATATGCACTACCTGTCTGATTATTGGCTCATCTTGTGCTTTTTCTCTGCTGCGCATCGCCTCAAGACGCCGATGCCAATGCACAACCAACACATCAGCAAGGTCAATCAACAGGTCAAGCCCGCCCCCAGGCGTCATCATTGCAGACTCAGTCTACTGCCGCTTCGGCATCTACGACACCTGCTCCTGCGACTAGTCCTACCGCGCCAAGTGCAGCAAGCGCATAGCCACAGCTTCTTCTATGGCAGACTCATTTCGTAATCTTTTCTACTGTGCAATTCCCCCACACGCCGATGGTCATTAATACAGCCACACAACTACTTCATATTTGGTTCTAGTTCTTCAGTGCGCATTTCTTCATATCATTTGGCAATCACGTGCATCGGTCTTGTTTCCGACTCGTGCAATGTTCGGCCTCAATAATACCAACCGTTGCAAGAGGAACATTCTAAGATCAACTAAGGCGATGACTAGCACGGGCACGGATGACGCTTTGTTTTCCTATGCAACCCATTTTCCGTCCAGATCTTCATTTCGCAACTCAATATCGTTGCCTGACTAGGAGAATAGTCAACGCAATGAATCTTTGGCAAGAGAATCTCATCGAAGCCAGTGTGTTATCACTTCTACTATTTTGACCGACGTAGTTAATCCAATGAGAGTAGTTTGCCATGCATGAAAAATCTCTGATAGTGACGTATCGCGGTGGTCTACTGAGAGAGAGAGCATGATCGGAAACAAGCGACAGCGTTGACCTGCAAGCAAACTGTCTCAACCTTGCATTACCGCTTCTGCTTGCAAGAGTCTTGCCGTTTGGAGACAATGCTTATGCCATGCTTCTAAGTGATTCCTTATCTTCCTCATCTTGCCACTCGTCACCAATCTGTCCTTGTTCATGCCATCTGGAGTCGATCTTTTGCCGGGCTTGCGTCTCGTTTATAGAATTGGAGAAATCTATACCGCATTATGAAAGTGTTGGAAACCCAACCCGCCAACATAGTAGTACATAGTATCTTTTTTGTTTAACTCAGCCGCTCGCTCAACGCCAGCGGACTTACCATATTAGGTAGTCCCACGTACGATACTTCCGCCCACTCGTCTCTCGTTCTCATTTTCCCCAGTCTGTTACATCCGACTGGGGTAAGTCATATCTTAGTATACCTACAACATTCCTTACTGATGTACCATAGAACTCACTAGAGTTCGTTCTATCTAGGTACATAATAAAGAGTCTGTTACATCCGACTGGGAACTCACTAGAGTTCGTTCTATCTAGCGTCTGCAGTCCCTGCATGAGCGTCGTCGTCTTGGCTGAGCGAGAGTTAGAAAATTTGGACGGGACGAACCTGTGTGCTCCCATCAATATGATACCATTCCTCCAAGACGAGCTCGCATTGATACGACAGTCCATTTGAGGGATTGCTTTGACATCCCTCGACGCTCGTGTCATTAGTCCTGCAGATCGTGCGATACGAAGTCTGAGAAATATAAATGTCTGATAGTTATCCATTTGAGACGCGAGGATGGTGGTAGCACCCGTGATGCGTCCTGTTAACTGACTGATCCGAATGAGGACTGATATTGATGGAATGAACTGACCTTTGGTGAAGAGAAATTGAGTGTGGAGAAACTTGAAGATCGTTCGATGTCGGAATATCGAACGGGGCTCGTTACCTCCCATGTGATCCCAGAGAATTGTCCTTTCGTCCAGCTTCATAATTGTTCTTTCGCCATTTCACTGGGAAGGTAGAAGCTAATCAAGACTCAACGTTCAACACGAAGCTACATAATTAAGAAATTGCAACTCCCATCTGACTGTCCTAGCGAAGCCACAGTGCAATGAAAGCACACGTCGTGGTCTCCGCATCGTATCAGCGAACCAGCAACAATGATTTATGAGAACCAATGTTATTGGTTCGCGGTTACGATGCAAATTCTCCTCGTATAAATGATATACAGCGTGTCGAGTTGATACCCACCGGATGGTCATGGACGCCTCGAGCGCTCCCGAAGATGGAGGAACGTAGATGAAACATCATTGCCCATCGATCTTTTTCATCGGAGTGTTCTACGAGAGCAGGATCTAGTGGAAAGGTATGGGATGTCTCATGAGTTAGAACTACATAATCCGAAGAGCGGTTGTTCCACTGAGCGAAATGTGATACGAACATTTTGTCCTCTTTCGAAACAACGCACGAGAGTATCGTATATTGCGTGACGCAAGTCGGGATATCGAGGTCATGTTTCATGTAGGCTGTGGGACAGGTCAGTGGGACGCTCTGACATGAACGGACGAAAGGAGCATGAAAAGGAAACCACCAATGTCAATAGGGTCCTGCTTTTGTAAGGCGATGACAGGTCGATGAGGACTTGGACACGTTGGATAAATGTGGCAGCTGACCGGTCGACCAGACGCTCGACTATCTAGGGTAGTTTCGTTCCAGAAACGCTGGAATGTCTCTATGATGGTTTTTGGATTTGGGGCTCATTCATGAAGGGGTAGATATTCGTGTCGCACGATTCTATTCCTGCGTGGCATAAGTGTTATCGTCATCGTCGTGTCTGAGCAAGGATAGGAGAATTGATACATGCGTATGAGACGGCCATCGCGAACGAAACGCCTACAGTCATGGCTCCTGTCCATGAGATAACATTTCCATAAGACAGGTTCTAGATGATACGACGGTGATCGCATTGACGTCCCTCAAATTTCAAAGACCATGTCGATGCTCAGGTCATGTCCGAAATCCAAAATTTTCAAGAGAATATCAATTTCTGATCGACATGTGCATTTAAGAGGGGACGATGATGGCAACACCCATCAATCGTTTTGTCGACCATTTGATATGAACAGGAATCTCTTTGTAAAACAAATAAGTTCAGAGATAGATTGGATGAGACATGTGTTCCGAAGGAGACAAGGCCGAAGGAACAAGAGCCGAGGGGGAGAGGCAGCAAGCGGCCGAAGGATAGAGCCGGAGGAGAGGACACCAAGTGCGAGCGCATCCAAACGGAGAATGAGGACGACGTGTCATGGTCAACTCGTACGCTGTCCATCTTTTAGTTTATTTTAGCGTATATGACTGTACCTGGACACTCGCCTTATAAGCCCAGGTACCCGCATCCAAGCATCTCAGTTTCAACTCGAATACTGAGATGTAAGTTAGTATTTTCGTAACGTTCGACTCGAGGTCTAACGTTCTAGTAGATTCGTACCTTTGTGTCTAGGTACAATGTTTGTTAATCGAAGTTTCAACTCGAATACTGAGATAATCGTACCTTTGTGTCTAGCCTCGCGTGACCGTCTCGCAATACTCACAATAACATGCAGAGGTGGGGAGGGAGTGCAGCACCTTGTCGAATGTGTGCCACAACCAGCGATGTAGTCCTTACGTATAGACATAGCGCCGGTTGCGCTGAGAGCTTGATCGACACAGCAATAGCGAACACGAGGATGATGCATGGGACGGACCTTAAAACGACTTGAACAAACAGGTGCCCAACTTCCTCAACTCCCAACTAGACACGCTCTGATCGCTGGTAATCAAGGGGTCGTCTAAACGGCGTTGCTCGTGAGTGGTACTGTAAGCTTTTCTTGCAGGACAAAACTGACGATATGCTTGCCAGCAATTTTGGATATCCACAAAGATCTCTAGCACGTTCTGATTTTTCAGATAACAACTCCATAGACAGTCCCGAAGTTGGAGTTCTGGGTAAAGAGCAGACCTGTAAGTGGGCTGTCTTATTAGCAACTATTGCGTGCTCTGACAAGAAGTAAGGTGACAAAAAAAAGACTCACCAGCAATTACTGCTGTTGCCGGACAACTCGACCTGATTTCAAGATCCTACCTCTCTCGCCTACATTGTCCCCAATCTGCCGTAGTTGAGATACCGAGCGCTGATCATGTCTTCCTCCAGTAGGATGCGAGCTATCACGCCATGTCAGACGTTGCGAGGTAATACCGACTGGGTAACTGGTGTTGTACATCTGCATTCCGGACGACAGACCATCACATGTTCGACGGACGGCTCACTGCGACTACGGGATATAGAAAGCGGTACACAGATAGGAGAGGACTGGAGAGATGAAGAAAATGAAACAGAAGTGCGGTCCATGGCATTGTCTCCAAATTGCAAGACAATTGCAAGTGGATGTGATGACGGAAAAGTCAGGTTATGGGACGTCGAGACGAGGAAGGTTATTTCCAGATGGTCAGGACACACTCATGTCGTGCGTGCATTGTGCTGGAGTGCAGATGGTAAACGAGTGCTGACCGGATCTTGGGATGGGATGGCAAGAGTCTGGGATGTCAAGAGCAGCCAAACTGTCTTGATAATCAACACCGGGCACTCGTGGGTGAACGCGGTGATCTACTCGCCCGATGCAACGAAAATTGCAACCGGTGGAGGCAACGAGGATGCAGTCAAAATCTGGAATGCCAGGACAGGCGAGCTGCTTAACACGCTCAAACATGATTTCACGGTTCTCAGCTTGGCCTGGACGTCGGACGGAAAGAAGCTTATCTCCGGATCATATGACCCAATTAGGATATACGACACAGCCACTTGGCAGGAGATCGCCAATCTGAAAGGACTCCTGGTCAAAGCCATCACCTTGTCTCAGAACAACCGCCTTCTATGTGCATCAGATTATAAAACAGTGCGTCTATGGAATCTCGACACAAACAGACAAGTCGATCCACCTCTCCGACACGAAAATAAAGTAATCTGCGCAGCCCTTTCCAACGATGGAAAAGTGTTAGTCACTGGTTGCAAAAACAAAGACCCGTCTGCATGGGACATTCAAGCCATCCTTAAACAAGCTGGCTTTGAAGACCTCCTCCTACCTTTATCTGATGTAAATCTCGTGGTTCTTCAGTTAAAATTATGCTAATCTTCCCCTTGCAGGTAATGGATGTACGTGATTTGTTTCTCAACCTTCCCGGTTGTAACCTGGATATTTCATCTAGGTGGATGCTACGCAGGCCGTGGATGATGAACTTTCGCCAGATTTTTTCAACGATGCCACAGATGGTGTTAATGTACATCATCAGCGTTTTCAATCGGTTCCTGTTCTGACCTCTTGATGAGTCAGTCCTCCGGAATGTATGGCAACTATCACCGTTCCTCTTCCCGCCGTCCTCGCCCTACTACATCCTCTTTTGGGAGTGTCAACACGCTCTTTGGTCGCCTTTCGTTGTTTGTCCGCCGCTCTCACTCTTACACTGAACCCCAGCAACGCCCAAGGCGAGCCTTATTGTCTCGTGGGCCTCGTATCGTCGAAGTTGCTGCAGTGAAAGACAGAGAAGTATGTGTTTCTTCGCGTGTATTTTCATATCGTCGTAGTTTAAGTATTTCTGTCCAGGTCATATTCACTGTCCCTCCACCGCCAGAAAAAACACAGCAGCAAATCCAATCGCACGCCCACGAATCATCCACGACACAGCCTGCCTCAGGTGCTAATTCTACTGCACCACATTCCAGATACCTACATTCACTACCTGTCCGATTGTTGGGTCATCTTGTGCTTTTTCTCTGCTGCGCACCACCTCGACACGCCGACGCCAATGCGCAACAGCAAGGTCAATCAACAGGTCAAGCCCAGCCGCAGGCGTCTTCATTGCAAACTCAGTCTACTGCCGCCTCGATATCTACAACGCCTGCTCTTGCGGCTAGTCCTACTGCAGCAAGCGCATAACCGCGGTCCTTTCTATGGCAGACTCATTTCGTTCTCTTATCTACTGTGCAACTTCCCCACACGCCGATGGACATTAATACAGGTACACAACTATTTCATATTTGCTTCTAGTTCTTCTGTACTCTCATCTTCATATCATTTGGCAACTACGTACATCAATCTTGTTTCCTCGTCATGAGACTCGTGCAATGTATCGAACTCGGCAATGCCAACCGTTGCAAGAGGAGTATTGTAGGATTAAACAAGACGATGACTAGCACGGACGGAGGTTCGTTTTCCTACACAATCCATTCTCCGTCCAGGTCTTCATTTCGCCACTCAATCTTGTCACCTAACTAGGAGAATAGTCAATGCAGTGAAGATTGACAAGAGAATCTCATCAAAGGCAGTATGTTATCATTTCTACTATTTTGATCAACATAGTCGATCTAATGAGAGTAGTGTGCTGTACGTGAAAAATAGTGACATGTCACGGTGATCTAGAGCCTGATCGGAAACTAGCGACAGCGAGCTATGCTGAATGAGTACTGAATCCTGTAACACATCGGGGTGAACAATATTTAAAAGAGGCTTATATGTTGTACAAAATGTGAAAACAATATTTGATATTTAAACTAACATGAAGATGGGTGCACGACTTCAAATTTTGGTGGTGTTTTGTGTGTCATCCAAAATATCAAATATTCACAACCATATTCACACAGACAATGGGTGACTATCCATAGGCAAAATAATGTGGAATAGATTATAACGGACTTTGAAAGATATTAGCAAAATTTAATATGTACAGAAAACACAACCGTAATGCATCTGGATTAAAATAATTCGGTCAAAACTGCAATGGACGACCTGCTACTACAGTACCACAATCTGGTGAACGACGGAGAAGAGACGGGTTTTCTCGACGACGAAGAAGACGCGAGGATGCTAGCAGCTACCCTCGTCGCTGGAATAGAGCTAGCTCGACTTGATCGTGTCGAAACCTGGAACCCTAAGCAACTGTACCTTTGTCGTGCCCACTTACTTCCTGACCCACATCGAAATACCCCGTGGCAAGTGCTGTATGCAAGTCGCAGTGATCGTGCGTTCATTACCACGATGGGGATCGATGTTCTAACGTTCGAATTCATCCTTACCTCTGGCTTTGCCAGTCTGTGGTACCACAAGTCCATCACACGTCCTGATACCAACTCGCAAGGCATTCCATGCCTGAATCGCCGTTCACTCGATGCTGGAGGAGCACTCAGCCTCATGCTCCACTATCTCAACTCCACCATGCATGAGACTAGCCTGCAACAAATCTTCATATTGATCCCCGCCACTGTTTCTCGCTATCTAACCTCTGGACTGCCGATACTCTTACAAACACTGCGCTCTATGGTTGATGCCTCAATTCGATGGCCACAGGGGCCTGATTTCGAGTGTTGTAGTGCCCTCGTAGTTGTGTGTCACTCATGCTTGGAAGGTGCTTTCGGAAGCATTGATGGCCTCAAACTCCCCGTGCAGACCTCACACGATGTTGACATTGAAAACACCACCTACAACGGTTGGCTTTCCAAACATTTTGTCAGTTCAGTCATAGCATTTTCTGCTGAAGGTGTGTTTTTTGGTCTTTCTCCAACAATTTGTACTCAATAATCAATTTACAAAGGCGTTGTGATCGCGGCAAGGACAAATGCGCCTGGAAGTTGGCATGATTCACGTCTCGCCTCTCACATCTATACTAAACTTTGTCTCGACACACCTCCTGGCTACTACATCGTCGCAGATACTGCGTTTCCCCGTGGGATGACTTCCGTTGATGGTCGCATTTGCGCACCTTTGAAACATGGTCAAGTTTTGCGTGGGTCTGCTGCCGAGATAGAGGAGCACATGGTGTTCAACCGCCAACTACTCTCTTACCGCCAAACCGCAGAATGGGGCATGCAGGCTATCCAAGGCACATTTGGAAGGCTACGCATGCCACTCGACATCACCAACCAAGAAGCTCGCAGCGACCTCATCGAAATCTGTCTTCGGCTGCACAACCTGCGCACCATACGTGTTGGGATCAACCAGATACGGACCGTGTACATGAAGCATTGGCAGGCTACTGAGGATGACCTGGATGTGTGGTGAGACTTCGAAAGCATGCTATTTTCAGAGCAGAGGAAGAAGGATCGGGTTTCACGCTTCCATGTCATCTTAGAATACTAGTAGATACAACATGTAAAACTTATAATATCAATGCAATGAAGTGTCGTCACAGATAACCTTGGATGCGAGCATGAAGGCGGATACGAAAAGACGGTGACCTGAAGATCCTCAAGCAGAGGGGAAGCGTGCTTTGAGTTGCTGGATGGTGAATAGTAATTAGGTAGACTCACCTGATTGATTTCTTGCAATTGGAACATACCCTGGGCTACAATACTCTAGGATTTGTTGGAGTAAGTGTCGTCACAGATAACCTTGGATGTGAGTGAATAGTAGTTAGGTAGACAACTCACCTGATTGATTTCTCGCAATTGGAACATACCCTGGGCCAGGATTTGTTGGAGTAAGTGTTGTCACAGATAACCTTGGATGTGAGCAGGAACGGGCGCAAGACGTTCAAATCTTTACATTGTACATTGGTACCCTAGATACATTGTAAGTATCATAACACAATCAAATCTCTACTGATCCCTCCTTTTGAATGGGCTTGATAGGCTCATCAGTGATGTCCTCGAAGTATGGGCGATCAGAATACTTGAGACGCCCAGAGGGGCCGATTTTCTGAAGGCATGGTGGCTTGCGCCCCTCGGATGTGGTACTTTCACCTTCATCAGTAAGCCACCTAGTGGATCCCCCACCCTCAGGGTACCACTCTTGATGCAGATTCTTGCGTTTGGGCATCTGTACATGCTGACGGCGCGTGGATCCACTCATTTGCATCATCTCGATGCGAAGCTCGGCCCGATCACGTTCACATTTGATGTCATACATGCGAGCGCGCAAATCAAAGAGTTGGCCATGCAGGGTTTGTGTGGCAGCTTGGGAATCACAGAGCTGCTGACTTTGGGTAAGTAGATGTGTGGTGGCAAGGCTGCGATTGGCACAATCTTCATCATGGTTGTGCTGGGTGGCCGGGTCAAATGCTGTGGAAAGTCGAGTGAGTAAATCCGTAGCTGCCACTCCTCGAGTATTGCGACGTGGAGCTGGGGCTTCTGCGTGAGGAGTGGAGCGGGCAATGGCTGTATGCTGGATTGGAGGGGGGGTAGGCTCATCCTGGTACTGGTCAGAGATGACAGACAGACTGTCATCGTCTTGCACGGCCTCATAATCTGTGTCGTTCAGGTCACACGTTTCTGCACGCTCATTAATGAGCTCTTCAATGCGATGGGCGCGCGTGACTTCTGGAGGGCACACGCCGTCTCCAGTCGGCTTTGTAGTCTTGACCAACTGTAATTATACTTGTCAGTAATGTTGCAGTCATGATACAAAATGAATCATACCTGTTTGAACTTCGTTTCGAGTGAAGTGAGTTTGCGTTCTGGCCGGTGCTTCACCTTGGCCCATTGGCAGAACTTAACTTGAACAGTCTGCCACCCGCGTTGACTGAGAGAGAGCTCGTCTTGGACTATGTCGAGGAGACTTTTGACGTCTGAGCTAGTATAATTGTTGGACCCTTGAGGGCGGCCTCGCCTCGCTCGTGCTTCTGCTTCATCATCCTCATCTCTGTCCTCTTGGGAACGCTTCTTTGCGTTAGAGTATCCAGCATTTTCCTTCTCCTTACCTTTGGCCCTTGGGGCTTTGGCCTTGCGACGCACACCTGCTGTTTTGGTGGCCAGAATGTAGCCGGTGGCCTCCGCAATACTGGCGGGGTAAATCAGATCCATGTCGTCAGAGTGAGGTAGGGGGAGGAGCATGGGATTGATCGTGTTGGTGGTTGGCGCCTCACGTAGAGCAAGGCGAGAATTGGATGCCGGGAAGGGTGGAGGTGTGCCTTCGTGGGACTGGAAGGCTGGAGTGAGTGTGTAGGTAGAAGCAGGCTGCATGTATGTAGTTAGTCGTGTCAAAAATATAATATGATACTCAACGTACCTGATAACCCGGACTGTCGCCATGTTCGAACCGACAGGACCGATCAGATGTAGTAAGAGTCTATAATAAGATGAGTATTGGCTGCCAGTAGACAATCGTTGGATAAGACTTACGTTGCAGATACCTGGATGGGACACCCAAGCGCCATCATTATCACGGGTGAACACATTTCCAGCATGATCATAGTATAATTTAGGGCCCGGGTAAGATGGGGTACTACCAGGAGGTATCATGGATAGTGGAGGAGGAATGTCAGACATTGTGTGCTGTAGTTTTAATGAAAATGATGCTTACCTTGTTGTCCTCCAGTGCGTGCTCTTATATGTTTCGAAAATGCCAACTATTGGATGCATAAGTCACCCAATGACTCTAGATGTTCGTAGTTAGTAGAATGACCCTGTGGTGGTTGCAGGAATACGTTAGTACACACAGTAAAATAAGTCTTTAATGTTAAAAAACAGTCGCGGTAGCTTGGGGAATGAGTTGTTTTCGCAAGTCTAGACTTATAGGGAGAGAATGGTGCCAGCACTGCTCACCTCGTACCCTGACCGGTTGCAGTGGTACATGTCGGCATCGTCTGCTGAGAGCAATCTTAAAACTTCAGCTGAAAACTTCGCCAGGGACCTCAGGGATGGGACTGCGTATATTGGAAAATGTTTGGACTAGGTGGCGACCTTCGCTATGCTGAACATGTGTCAGGCGGACCTCAAGTCTTGGATTAGTCAGCAGATAGCTTAGGCGTAGTGGCCCAAAACGGATTTAATCCGTCGTTTATAATCCGGATTAATCTGTAAGGGGGGGGGGGGGGGGGGGGGGCCCCCTTCTAGATTTAGAGTTTGTAAGAGCCTCAAAATAATATGTTTTGAACATCCGACGCAAATGAACAGCGGCATCGCGGCATGACTTCCTTATATGGTCTTTTTTATTCTATCTTATTTTATTCCGCATTATTTCAGCCTACGGATAGTCACCCAATATGTCAACAAATATAAGAAATATAATCAGATTTTCCATATCCACTTCAATTTAAAGTTTGATCCTTACATAAAACTTTGGAGAAAACTTGAAGTTTTGCCACAGCTTGACATTTAAATTGAGTTTTAATGTCATGTCATCTGTAAAACTTCAAGTTTTCTCCAAAGTTTTACATGGAAATTGAACTTTAAGTTGAAGCAGACATGAAAAATCTGACTATATTTCTTATGTTTGTTGACATATTGTCTGTGGGAATATGGTTGTGAATATTTGGATATTTTGGATCACACATAAAACACCACCAAAATTTGAAGTTGTGCACTCATCTTTATGTTAGTTTGAATATTAAATATTGTCTTCACATTTTGTACAACATATAAACCTCTTTTAAATATCGTTCACCCTGATATGTAAGCAGACTGTCTCAACCTCATGTAAGGCTGGGTGAGTTCGACAGGGAATTGTGAATGGAGAGGGATAGAAACAAGACGAGAGAAACGAGAGTGTTAGTTAGGACGAATCAATGTGTGAAGGAGACTCTTCTTGATGTGTTAGGACATTCTTTGCATTGGGAAAACTCTCAGTATCGAATTCTTGTATCAATGTACATGAATCGTCTATATACGTTTTCGAGTGCGAGACCAGGCCAGAACGAGAGAGAAAGCATGTGGTGTGGTCGAAGATATTGGTCGCAAAACAGGTATCGTGTCATGAGAGCACAAGGTAAGTTTTAAAATGAAAGAAAATGGAAAGTGGCATGGCTCGGATATGAAGAGTGATGCGGTGAGTTGTGGACAACTTCGAGCACGCCTATGTAGTCATAATCTGTGCGTAGAGGATAGGCAATCCTTACACTCACATTACTGCTTCTGCTCGCAAGAATCTTGCCGTTTGGAGACAATGTTTATGCCATGCTTCTCAGTGATTCCTCATCTTCCTCATCTTGCCACTTGTCACCAATCTGTTCTTGTTCATGCCATCTGGACTCGATCTTTTGCTGTGCTTGCATCTTGTTCATAAAATCGGATAAATCTGTATTGCATTATGAAAGCCCTGCATGAGCGTCGTCGTCATGGCTTGGCTGAGTGAGAATTGGAAGACTTGGACAGGATGGACCTATGCTCCCATCAATATGATACCATTTCTCCAAAACGAGCTCACATTGATACGACGGTTCATTCGAGGGATCACTTTGACATTCCTCGACACCCATGTCAATACTCCTGCAGATCATGCGATATGATGTAGAAACAACGATACTGAGAGGAACAATTGATGGTCCTGACTGTATCTATAAATGTCGAAGGTCGTGCGTTTGCCTAGTCTGCTATGCTTGAGATGACAAGCGCGTTCGACCCTAAAGGGGAAGCGAGTGCAGTGAAGATCTAGAGGTGTGCGCCAAAGTGAAGTGCAAGAAAGCGCAGGTGCGCGCAAGGTGCGGGAACATGCGCGCGTGTATGCGGAAATTGATAAAGACTAAGCTTAAGTGATAATATGATGCAAGGTAGGAGAAGAGAGGTGCAAAGTGCAGACAAATAGATTTCTACTATGTTCAGCTAGGTAAATAGTGGGTGGTACTCAAGTCAAAAGTTCAAGGGAAAGTAAGTGAAAAGTAAGTAATAGTATGTACTGCTGGCGCTTATATAGCGTGCCTAAGCGCGGTCATGCGGAGCCGAAGCGCTACCGAGTAGGTATGTAAAGATATATATAAGTAAGGATCCATTATAAAAATAGAGGTGGAATGATATGCTAATAAAAGAAATGGACATATACACACTAGAGGGTTTGGTGGACAGTGGATGGATGCTTCTGGATGGCTGGCACTATAGGGCGCTCAAGCGCGGGAATGGTGCGCGCATGGCGCACGTTGCACGGGAAAGTTGCGCCTCATATAGGGATAGCTGCAGGTAGCGCACGGAGTGACACTACAAGTTCGTGCTATGTACTCCTTGGTGGGAACTGCCATATCACGCCATGAGAGGCATGAGTCTCTACAATGAAGTCTGAGAAATATAAATGTCTGATAGTTATCCATTTGAGAGGCGAGGATGGTGGTAGTACCCATGATGCGTCCTGTTGACTGACTGATCCGAATGAGGACTGATATTGATGGAATGAACTGACCTTTGGTGAAGAGAAATTGAGTGTGGAGAAGATTGCGTTGTATTCTTTCTGGAAAGAAGAAACTTGAAGATCATTCGATGATGGTGTTGTCTCTATCATTATCCTCATCTTCCTGATCTGAAAGAGTTTGCTGCAGGACTGGATGGTGGGAAGAGAGTACAACTGAGACAGAGTGTGAATGTACTACTCAACCTGCGCGCTTTCCGAGCCTTCTGGTACGAGAATATTGGTTGAGTGGAGGTACTCTTTGAATGCTTTTGATGTTGATGAAAGAAAAAAGTTGGAAGGAGAGTAGACAATCTGGCGTCAATACAGGAAAGATGGAGTGTGATGACACGCTCGTATGCAATACATGTAATGAGTTGTCACTACCTTGTGTGGAGCAAGTCAGACCCTGCCAGGTTGATTTACTAGTGAAAGAATCCAGCATTCAATGTTGCGACGAAATTTCATTCGTGTAAACTTTCACTCATCTTTGTGCATCAAGTTTGCTGCCATTCATGACCAAGGTGGTATATTGTTTTCTGAGAAAAGGATTGATTGTAAATGTGCTGTAGCAACGTCATGATCACACTCCTCTTGCAACCATGAGAGAATGCACACACCACCAAAGTCAAAATCATGTCGTAGACCTTATCGAATAGATTCGGGCATCAGTTTCATACTGAAGCTTAAGCCACACCAGGCCCACATGAAACCCAAGCTGAAATGGTGTAATGATGGTTTGCCCTTTGAGTTAGAACTTACAGAATGTAAAAAGGATGTGGCTAGATAACAGGTCTGTGATACAGCGGACTGTCAACTTTCGTATGAAGCGAAGTGACTTCGTGCTGAGGTGGAGAGTAAATGCATGTGCGAAGTAGTGACACTCACCATGACTTCCTCGGCAGCTCCGTCCTTGGTAGTGATACTACTGGCATACTACTCTGCCTGCATGTTGATGGCATCAAGTTGGAACATTTTGAATAGCCACCCTAACCTAGTCCATACTATGTATAGGAACATTCACACAGCACTGGTACCTGAGGCCTGCCAAGCATTTGATCTACACAGCAATCAGCTGTGAAATGAACCCGAGGATCGCACATGGGATGAACCTTAGGAGAAGACATGAACGAACGGGTGCCCAACCTCCTTATGTCAGAAATTCCTAATTTGGATTTCAACGCCTTGTAAGGCATTTCAAGGTTCAAAGGCAAAATGGCCTTTGAAATGGGTTTAAATAATAGAGTCGTACTTAAAATTGCCATAGAAATGTAGTTAAAATGGCATTGCAACAGATTGCAACGGGCCTTGCAATGGTACGGCACGGTGCAATTTGGTTGCCATATTATTGCAATATATTGAAATATAGCAAGATTCCTTGCAAATTCGTTTCAAGAATACCTCATTGCAACCACTTTAGGAAATTTGCGACATAACTCCCGACCAGACGCCCTCAGATCGCTGTTAAGCGAAGGATTGTCTAAACAGTGTTGCACGTAAGTGATATTGTAGGCTTTTCTGTGGGATACAACTGACCATATTCTTGCCAGCAGCTTTGGATGCCCACAAAATCACTTGCATATTCCTGATATCTCAAGTAACAATGCAGCACCCCCTCCATAGACAGTCCCGATGTAGAAACAACAATACAATGAGGAACAAGGATGCTCCTAACTGTATCTATAAAATGTTGTGAGGTCGCGCGTTACCTAGTCTGCTATTCTTGAGGAGACAAGTGCGTTCGACCCTAGGGGAAGCGAGTGCTGCGAAGATCTAGAGGTACGCGCTTCAGCGAAGCGTGAGAAAGCGCAAGTGCGCGCAAGGTACGAAGGCGCGGGAATGCGCGCGCGTATTAGCGCGAAGCGCGGGAAAGCGCGCGCGCGTAAGCGGAAATAAAAGAGACTAAGCTTAAGTGATGATATAAAGCAATATAAGAAAAGATAGATGCAAAGTGTAGACCAATAGACTTCTACTATGTACTGCTAAGTAAATAGTGGGTGATAACTAGTAAGTTCAAGGGAAAAGTGAGGTAAAGTGTAGTATGTACTGCTGGCGCTTATATAGCGCGCCTAAGCGCGGTCATGCGGAGCCGAAGCGCTACCGAGTAGGTATGTAAATATATATATGAGTGAGAATGCATGATAAAAATAAAGGTGGAACTATGCTAATAAAGGAAATGGAAATATACGCACTAGGGAGCTTGGTGGACAGTGGATGGATGCTTCTGGATGGCTGGCGCCATAGGGCGCGCAAGCGCGGGAACGCGCGCGCGCGTATACATCGTGAAGCGCGGGAATGGTGCGCGCATGGCGCGCGTTGCGTGGGAAAGCTGCGCCTCATATAGAGATAGCTGCGGGTAGCGCACAGAGTAATGCTATGAGTTCGTGCTGTATACTCCTTGGTGAAAACTACCATATCACGCCATGAGAGGCATGATTCTCTACACCGAAGTTAGAGTTTTGAGCAAGGAGTGGGCCTGTAAGTGAGCTATATTATTAGTAATTACTTGCGTGCCCTGACAAGAAGTAAGCGGACTCACGAGCAATTACTACTGTTGCCAGATAATATGATCTGATTCCAAGATCCACCTCTCTCACATACATAGTCCCCAACCTACTGTACTTGAGATACCGACTCGGAGCGCTGATCATGTCTTCCTCCAGCTGTGGGATGGAAGCGATTGAGCCACATCAGACATTGCAAGGTCATACCGACTGGGTGAACGGTGTTGTACATCTGCATGCCGGACAACAGATCATCACATGTTCAGTGGACGGCTCACTGCGACTATGGGACCTAGAAAGCGGCATACAGATAGGAGAGAACTGGCGAAATGAGGATAATGGGGCAGAAGTGCATTCCATGGCATTGTCTCCAAATGGCAAGACAATTGCAAGTGGATGCAATGATGGGAAAGTGAAGTTATGGGACATCAAGATGAGGAAGATTATCGCCAAATGGTCAGGACACACCCATGTTGTGGGTGCATTGTGCTGGAGTGCAGATGGTAAACGAGTGCTGAGTGGATCCTGGGATGGGACGGCAAGAGTCTGGGATGTCAAGAGCTGCGAAATTGTCCTGACAATTAAAACCAGCCACAATTGGGTGAAGGCAGTAATCTACTCACCCGATGCAGCAAAGATTGCAACCGGTGGAACCGACGAGAATGCAGTCGAAATTTGGGATGCAAAGACGGGCGAGCTGCTTAACACGATCAAACATGACTTCATAGTTCGGAGCTTGGCATGGATGTTGGACAGAAAAAGACTTATCTCCGGATCATATGACCCAATTAGGATATACGACACAGCCACTTGGCTGGAGATCGCCCATTTTGGAAGTGACAAACTCTTGTCTCAGAACGACCGCTTTCTATGTGCATCAGATCATGCATTTAAAACAGTGTGTCTATGGAATCTTGACATGAATCTCCAAGTTGGTCTACCCCTCCAGCATGAAGATGAAGTAATATGTGCAGTTCTTTCCAATGATGGAAAAGTGTTAGTCACTGGTTGCAAAAACAAAAACACATATGTATGGGACATTCAAGCCATCCTCAAAGAAGCTGGCCTTGAAGACCTCCTTCCGCCTTCATCTGATGTAAAGCTCATGGTTCTTCAGTCAAAATTGTGCTAATATTCTGCTCGCAGTTAATGGATGTGTGTGATCTGTTTCTTAACCTTCCCAGTGGTTGTAATCTGGATATTCTATTTAGCTGGATGCTATGGATGGTCAATATTTGCTAGGTTTTTTCAACGATGTCACAGGTGGTACAAATGTGCGTCATCAGCGTTTTTACTCTGTTCCAGTGCTGACCTTTTGATCTCAGTCTTCCAGAATGTATGGTAACTATCACCCTTCCTCTTCCCACCATCCTCATCCTCTCGCATCCTCTTTTGGGAGTGTCAATATACTCTTTGGTCGCCTATTGTTGTTTTTCCGCTGGTCTCAATTCAATACTGAACCCCAGCAATGCACAAGGCAAGTCTTATTATCTCGCAGGCCTCATATCGTCGAAGTGGCTGCAGTAAAGGACAGAGAGGTATACATCTCTTCATGTGCATTTCCCATTGCCATTGTCTAATTATTTCTGTTCAGGTTATATTTACTGCTCCCCCGTCGCCAGAAAAAGCACAGCAGCAAACCCAATCGCACGCTCAGGAATCATCCACGACACAGCCTGCTTCAGGTACTAATCCTACTACATCATGTCCCAAATACCCACTACTTGTCCGATTATTGGGTCATCTTGTGCTTTTTCTCTGCTGTGCATCACCCCAGCATGCTAATGGAAATGTACAACCAATACAGCAGGAAAGTCAACCACAAGGCCAAGTCCATACCCAGGTGTTAAGACCATGCACAAAGGGTAGGACTGATTCTGAGGGGCTTGGCTTCAGCTCGTGCACTGCACCCCTTACCCGAGTATGTGCCCTTAATTTCAGATTGGTGTCCAAAGAAAGTCCGAAGACGTCCGAAGGCATGGGAAACTTCAGAAGGACTTTCCGGACGGGTACAAGTAACTTCCGGATGAGTGCAGGAAAGTTCCAGAGGAACTTCCGGAAATTACAATGAGGTTTTGTCCTAATACAGATACATGTAATGGCTACTCAGGACAAGTCCTGAGTAGAAGCAAACAGAGGAAAGGCTGCAAGGACAAAGTCCGAAGCAGAATCGGTCTGGGAGACCGCAGGAAAGTTCCGGATGAACTTCCAGAAATTACGGAGGATCAGATGAGCAGATGAGTGGAGTATCGGATAAGTAGAGCTCCGGCCTAGGAAGAAACTCCCTAGGCCTGAGATGGATAACAACTAAGTTGGAAGACTAGAACTGATATGAGGACTTAGAGTGAAGACTAGTGCGAGGACTAATATGATATTCAGACTGAGGTACTACAAGACATATACACGAGTTTATATACTAAGAGAAATAACGGAAGGATCAATAAGCAGAGTCCGAGGCTATGTATGAAGCATATGCAAACGTTAACAAATGCGAGTCGGAAATGAACATAGGTTAATGGATCAGTAAGCATACCGGTAATAGATATAACCGAAACAGCAGAATAGAGGAAATACCAAATAGGCTGTGTATAATGTTATAAGAACAGGAAATGAATTAGGAAGCTTATCTATATCGGATCGGAAGCAGATCTATACATCGGATCAGACTGGATCGGATATGGACCAGATGAGATGTGTGGATATATAGGATGTGGCATTAGGGCGATGGGATGAGGATGAATGATGCAGGCTAGCTGCAAAGGATAAGGGATCTGGACGTGGACATGCGGGTGTGGATGTGCAGAGGTGCAGGGATCCGGATGGGTACTGGAGACATGGATAGGACATCTGAAGGTCCAGATGAGGCGTGGGAATATTATCGGATGTAGGTCCGGAATACAGGATATGACACATATCCTGGCTGTTTTGAGCACAGCCAGTTCTTACTGGGAATGAGCAGTGCCAGATGACCTTTCCAAAGCACCGCTTTGTGGCTTAGCTAATAGCCACTCCCATTCCTCACCTCTTCGCTTCATATTCACTAACTTTTCGATCAACTATGTGCAGATGAAGATTGCTAAATTGCGCTCACTCTGATGTGTGATACATGGCCCATGGGCTCTTCTGTATGGCTTTTGACTATGTTACTGCTGTCATGGTGCTGATA
This sequence comes from Suillus fuscotomentosus, assembly GCF_016647785.1. Lineage (NCBI taxonomy): Eukaryota > Fungi > Basidiomycota > Agaricomycetes > Boletales > Suillaceae > Suillus > Suillus fuscotomentosus. The sequence goes on along the minus strand of NW_024539553.1, from coordinate 29,722 downwards.
TTATAGGATTGCCTGTGCTGTCAGTAGTATGCTGAACTAGGGGAGATGCGAGCAGATACTGCGGCAGGATGGCGACATTCTGGAATGTCTAGGTTGTCCTCGGTCCAATCAAGACCAGGCACGAGCATGTATGGTCAGATGCCAATGATGCATTGATATACTCATGCGCTTGACTCACCATAAATTGCAATGCATGGTCTCCACCATCATTCCTCTGCAAGTGCACTCATGGCTCGTCTTTCTTCATTCTCCCACCATTTTCGACCTGACAAATGCTGAAGCAACAGAAAATTTGCAACCCTCAACACCTTTGAGGTTACATCCCCGCCTGCTTTTTGCTCGCCTATCCTCACTCATACACCATTCTTCACCCAAGAATGATCCACCAGATAAACTTCAACAATCCTCTACGCCTTCACAGTTTGATCTACATGAGCTCCTCGTTCATCTGTCCCCACTTTCTCCCTGCTCTCGACTCAATACCGGCGAAGAAACTGCAACTCATCCCACACTGGTGAAGAATTCGAACTCCTGCAACGCCCAAGGTATCCTCATGTTGTCGAAGTGACTGCAGTACAAGACAGGCAGGTATGGCTTTTCCCAGCATGTAAATTTCTGGCATCTCATGATCTTCATGTAGGCAGTGTATGTTGCTCCGCGGCCGCAACCTCATCCACACACTCAGCCTAATGGTACTGCAACACCTGCACCATCACAACCCATCCCATGGTGGGCTTATGTCATACTTTTTCTTTGCTGTGTGTCTCCTCAGCCCACCTATGGCAATGTGATACCAACGCAACAGCAGCAGCAATGTAAATCACAAGGCCCAGACCGCCCAGCCCAGCCCCAGGCATCATCATTGCAGACTCAGCCTGCTGCTGTCTCGAGATTCAGGACACCTCCTGCAACTAGTCTTACTACATCTCCTGCTCCAAACGTGCAGTCACAACCCCTTCCATTGCGGGCTCACTTCATACTTCTTTGTTGTGCGTCTCCCCCACACACCGATGGTCATTGATGCAGCGCATGTACAACTATCTTATGAATGTATCTAGTTCTCTTGTAAATATCATTTTCTCTCTATCGAGGTCATTTGCCAGTGGTTCCTTTACACCGTCCAATCAGACAGAGACATTCACTTTTCACAACCTCCTCAACCCTCTGGCAAGTAGTTGTTATCCTACCTGCGAATCCTGAGGCTGCACGAGAGAGAGATAGTGTACCAGTCGGACCATTAGCATTCCTTCTTCTAATCCCTCACCCCGGCCAGCGTATTCAATATATTTATTGTTTTCCAAAGATAACACTTTTAATCTGATCACACCAAGCATCATATACTAGGACGGCCATTGCGCAAGACGCCTCAAAATCATCTTGGGAGGGATGAATATGCCCATGTTCACCCCGAGTCACTGCTTTCAACGTTCGCCTACTAGAGACTACCCTATCCTCTGTATCAGGAGTGCGGGTGGTCACAAGCTGGCGTTTCAATATGATGATCGAGTTTGAATGTTTCTACAAAATAATATCGCAACGGACTTTAAAGGCTACCAGGACAGGTACTGTCAATATTAAAGGAATATTGAACAGGGCTGATTCCAAATAATTGTCCTTTCGTTCAGCTTCATAATTGTTCTTTCGCCATTTCACTGGGAAGGTAGAAGACTCAACACGAAGCCACATTCTACATATTGTAAGGATGGAGCGATTTCCAATATCCTGTGATTCCCATGTGCGCGCGCCACTTGAGCTCCACAGGCGCTCCAACATCTCGACACTCCTTTTCCTTTCAATCTCCGCTTGCTCCTCACACTGGCGGTCCAACACCCCTCGCAGGCTTAGGAACAGTGCCTTCGACGTATCCTTCAATTCCTTTCTCAAAGTCGAGAGATCCCACACCAAGAACGTCGTCCTTGCTCGATAGGCTGAACAAATCTGAGAGCGTAGATGGTGGTAATAGGAAGAGACACCGAGGGAAAGCATGAATCGGTTCATGGGACGTTGATATTTATGTATGATCACCGCTGGCTCTTAATCTTGATTAGCATGAATAGTCGGTGCCAGGTTTTTCTACATATTGTAAGGACGGAGCGCTTTCCATTGCGCGCCGCTTACGCTACAACGTTCAATGGAAGCCAAGGGCTAACGTTACAGAAGGCGGTGCTCGACTTACGCACTGATTCCTTCGCACACGGTCAACTGTACACTGCGCTGTCAAGAGTACGTGGTCGCAGACACATTCAGGCGCTGTTTCGAGAACAGGAGGAAGAGACGACGGCCAACGTAGTATACAGACGTCTGTTATTGTGAAATGGATAGTTAAGGTTGCTGTCCGAAGGATTCGGAACTCTTGTAATTAGGAAATTGGGGGAGCGCAGCACCTTGTCGAATGTGTGCCACAACCATCAATGTAGTCTTTACGTATAGACATAGCACCGGTCGCAGAGCCGAGCACTGAGCGCTTGATCTACACAGCAATAAGCTGTGAAACGAACACGAGGATGATGCATGGGACGAACCTTAAAAACGACTTGAACGAACAGGTGCCCAACTTCCTCAACTCCCAACTACACACGTTCTGATTGCTGGTGATCGAGGGGTCGTCTAGCATTGCTCGTAAGTGGTACTGTAAGCTTTTCTTGCAGGACACAACTGACGAATAACGACTCAATAGACAGTCCTGAAGTTAAAGCTCTGGGTAAGGAGTGAACCTGTAAGTGGGCTGTCTTATTAGCAATCACTTGCTGCTCCGACAAGAAGTAAGGTGATAAAACAGGACTCATCAGCAATTATTGCTGTTGCTGGATAACTCGACCTGATTTCAAGATCCTACCTCTCACATACATAATCCCTAATCTGCCGTAGTTGAGATACTGAGCGCCAATCATGTCTTCCTCCACCAGTAAGACGCGAGCGATCACGCCTTGTCATACGTTGCGAGGTCATACCAACTGGGTAAACGGTGTTGTACATCTGCATGCTGGACAACAGATCATCACATGTTCTATGGACCGCTCACTGCGACTATGGGACCTAGAGAGTTGCAAACAGATAGGAGAGGACTGGCGAGATGAAGAGGATGAGTCAGGAGTACGGTCCATGGCATTGTCTCCGAATGGCAAGACCATTGCAAGTGGATGTAATGACGGGAAAGTCAGGTTATGGGACGTCGAGACGAGGAAGGTTATCGCCAAATGGTCAGGATACAGCAGAGTTGTGGGTGCATTGTGCTGGAGTGCGGATGGTAAACAAGTGCTGAGCGGATCCTGGGATGGGACAGCAAGAGTCTGGGATGTCGAGAGCGGCAAAACTGTCTTGACAATCAAAACCGACCACGGACGGGTGAATGCGGTGACATACTCGCCCGATGCAGCGAAAATTGCAACCGGTGGAGACAACGAGAACGCAGTCAAAGTCTGGGATGCCAAAACGGGCGAGCTATTTGATACGCTCAAACACGACGATCCTGTTTGGAGCTTGGCCTGGACGTCAGACGGAAAGAAACTTATCACCGGTTCATATGAACCAATTAGGATATACGACACAACCACTTGGCAGCTGGAGATCGCCAATCTGGGAGGTGTCACATTCTTGGTCAAAGCCATCACCTTGTTTCAGAACGACCGCCTTCTATGTGCATCAGATTCAGATAGTAAAACAGTGCGCCTGTGGAATCTCGAAAACAACGTCCCAGTCGGTCCTCCCCTCCACCACGAAGATCACGTGCAATGTGCAGCCATTTCCGCGGATGGAAAGCTGCTAGTCACTGGCTGCCGAAACGAAAATGCGTACGTGTGGGACATTCAAGCCATCCTCAAGGGAGCTGGCCTTGAAGACCTCCTTCGGCCTTCATCTGATGTAAAGCTTATGGTTCTTTAGTCAAAACTGCGCTAATATCACATTAATATTTGCAGGTTACAGTTCAAGGGTCATTGATGGATGTATGTGATTTGTTTCTCAACCTTCCCAACCGTTGTAACCTAGATATTCTATTTAGGCGGATGCTACGCAGGCCGTGGATGATGAATCTTGGCTAGGTTTTTTCAACGATGCCACAGGTGGTGCTAATGTGCGTCATCAGCGTTTTTAATCAGTTCCAGTGCTGACCTCTTGATCTCAGTCTTCCAGAACGTACTGTAACTATCACCATTCCTCTTCCCGCCGTCCTCGCCCTCTTGCCCTTTCTTCTGGGAGCGTTAATACGTTCCTCGGTCGCCTTTCGTTACCTTTCCGCCGCTCTCACTCCAAGGCTAATAAATCAACTGAACTCCAGCAACGCCCAAGGCGGGCCTTATTGTCTCGTGGTCCTCGTATTGTTGAAGTTTTTGCAGTGAAGGACAGAGAGGTATGTATCTTTTGCGTGCATTCCCTATCATTTAATGATTTCTGTCGAGGTCATATATACTGCCCCGCCGCCGCCAGAAAAGACACAGCAGCAAAACCAATCGCACGCCCAGGGGTTATCCACGGCACAGCCTGCCCCAGGTGCTAATTCTACTATACCACGTTCAAGACATGCGCATTCACTACCCGTCCGGTTGTTGGCTCATTTCGTGCTTTTTCTCTGTTGCGCATCTCAGCACGCCGATGCTAATGCACAATCAATGCAGCAGCAGCAAGGTCAAGTCCAGCCCCGGGCATCATCATTGCAGACTCAATCTACGGCCGCCTCGACATCTACGATACCTACTCCTGCAACTAGTCCTACTGCGCTAAGTGCAGCAAGCACGTAGTCATGGCCCCTTCTATGGCGAACTCATTTCTGCTGTGCAACTCCCCACATACTGTTGGACATCAATACAGGTGCTCAACTATTTCACATTTACTTATAATTCTTCTGTAGTCTTATCTTTTTCTTCATATCATTTCGCAACCAACGTACATCAATCTTGTTTTCTCATGAGGCCCATGCAATGTATCTAACTCTATGATGTCAACCGTTTCAAGAGGAACATTTTCAAAAAGGATTCAGTTTTATTGTCTTCGTGAACTAGATATTCTGTTACCAGCACAATCAATAGCTGGAAGATGATGGGGATGGGAGGCGTGAGTTCTTGCGCCTTGAGACATGTGATTGCAGCTAAATTGCCGCCACTGACAAGTTATGGTTCATCATGGATTCATACAGGATGGGACGGTACGCACCTGGATGACCCTCCAACCGCGATTTTGTTCACGTTCGCATTGAACTCTGCCTTCCCGTTGTAGTAAATGAATTTCAACGCATCAACCGTGTCCTCGACCGCTGCAGGATATGGGTTCTCAGGAGCCAAGCGATAGTCCAGAGCCACCGAAATGCAGTTGTTATCTTAAACACAATTAGTAAACTCCAGTCAGACAACGGTCTTCACTGTCCGACCTCACCTTTGCATTGGCAGGATATGAATGAGTTCAAAGTATCGATACTCCCAAGCGTCCATCCACCTTAGGATTCTCAGCTGAAATCTGCCAAATAATTATAGATCGTTACTTCCACGGATATATAACAATACCGGCCACCCTTCTGGAGGAGGGGTATGAAGGCCCGAATCTTGCAGTTCTACAGACTGATATCTTTGACAGCCCCGACTGTCATAACAGGCGAATCACCTGGGATGTCGAGCGCCTTCCTGATATCCGGATGCCAGAGGATCGTGCATGGGAGCACGCGGTGCACTAGATGGGTATTATGGAACGCGACATATTTAGGGTCGAGGCGGGGAAGAATGTCGGGGTGGATGGCGGAGGGAAGGTCTGACATGGTGCTGGTGGGGCTCAGGATAATCAAGCAAGGTAGTTCCGTAAAGCCAGAACTTGGATATTGTAAAACAAATAAACTCAGAGATAGACGCTGCCCTATGACCTGCAAATGTGCTGGAAGGGTTGATGGAACCAAGTTCTAAGATAGACCGGATGAGACATGCAGAGGTGGGGAGGCAGTGCAGCACCTTGTCGAATGTGTGTCACAACTAGTCCTTACATATAGACATAGCACCAGTCGCAGAGCCGAGCGCTTGATCTACACAGCAATAAGCTGTGTGAAGCGAACACGAGGATTACACATAGAACAAACCTTAAAAGGCAGACGTGAACGAACAGATCCTCAACTCCAAACTAAACATACTCTGATCGCCGGTGATCGAGGGATCGTCTAAACGGTGTTGCTCGTAAGTGATACTGTAAGCTTTTATTGCAGGACACAACTGACGATATACTTACCAGCTACTTTGAATACCCACAAAGATCTCTAGCATGTTCTAATTTCTCAGATAACAACTCCATAGACAGTCCTGAAGTTGGAGTTCTGGGTAAGTAGTGGACCTGTTAGTGGGATGTCTTATTGGCACTTACCTGTGTGCTCTGACAAGAAGTAAGAGGACTCACAAGCAATTATTACTGTTGCCGGATAACTCGACCTGATTTCAAGTTCCTGCCTCTCACATAGACAGTCCCCAATCTGCCGCAGTTGAGATACCGAGTGCTGGCCATGTCTTCCTCCAATAAGACGCAGGCGATCACGCCACATCAAACGTTCCGAGGTCATACTGGCTGGGTAAACGGTGTTGTACATTTGCATGCCGGACGACAGATCATCACATGTTCGACAGACGGCTCACTGGGACTATGGGACCTAGAAAGCAGCACACAGATAGGAGAGTGCTGGAGAGATAGTAAAAATCAATCGGTAGGAGTGTGGTCTATGGCATTGTCTCCAAACGACAAGACAATTGCAGTAGGATACCATAACGGGAATGTGAAGTTATGGGACGTCGAGACGAGGAAGGTTATCGCCAGATGGTCAGGACACACCAAATACGTGTGTGCATTGTGCTGGAGTGGAGATGGTAAACGAGTGCTGAGCGGATCCTGGGATGGAACAGCAAGAGTCTGGGATGTCGAGAGCAGCCAAACTGTCCTGACAATCAAAACCGGGCACAGGTGGGTGAATGCGGCGATCTACTCACCCGATTACACACAAATTGGGACAGGAGGGTATGACGAGAGCGCAGTCAAAACCTGGGATGCCAAGACAGGCGAGTCGCTTAACACAATCCAACACTTCTCCGAAGTTCGCAGCTTGGCATGCACGTTGGACGGAAAGAAACTTATCTCCGGTTCATCTAGCCAGATTGGGATATATGACACAACTACTTGGCAGCAGATCGCCATTCTGGAGGGTCACACATTCTTGGTCAAAGCCATCGCCTTGTCTCAGAACGACCGCCTTCTATGTGCATCAGATTATACAACAGTGCGTATATGGAATCTCGACACAAACCTTCCAGTCGGACCACTCCTCCAGCACGAAGTTGAAGTAAACTGCGCAGCCCTTTCCGCTAATGGAAAAGTCCTGGTCACTGGTTGCCAGGACAAAAATGCATATGTATGGGACATTCACGCCATCCTCAAAGAAGCTGGCCGTGAGGACCTCCTTCGGCCTTCATCTGATGTATGGCTCATGGTTTTTCAGTCAAAATTATGCTAATCTCCCCCTCGCAGGTAATGAATGTGCGTGATTTGTTTCTCATCCTTCCCAGTGGTTGTAACCTAAATATTATATTTAGGCGGATGCTACACAGGCCGTGGATGATGGACTTTCACCTGGTTTTTTCAACGATGCCCTAGATGGTGTTAATGTGTGTCATCAGCGTTTTTGATCAGCTTTTGTGCTGACCTCTTGATCTCAGTCCTCCGGAACGTATGGTAACCGTCACCCTGCCTCTTCCCGTCGTCCTCGCCCTCTCGCATCTTCTTTTGGGAGTGTCAATACACTCTTTGGTCGCCCTTCATTGTTTTTCCGCCGGTCTCAATCCAATACTGAACCCCAGCAACGCTCAAGGCGAGCCTTATTGTCTCGTGGGCCTCGTATCGTCGAAGTGGCTGCAGTAAAGGACAGAGAGGTATACATATCTTTGTGTGCCTTTCCCATTGTTGTTTAATCATTTCTGTTCAGGTTATATTTACTGTTCTCCCAGAAAGAACACAACAGCAAACCCAATCGCCCCCCGAGGGGGGGTCATCCACGACACAACCTGCCCTAGGTGCTAATTCTACTACATTACGTCCAAGACATCCGTATTCACCCGTCCGATTGTTGGGTCATCTCGTGCTTTTTCTCTGCTGCTGCACATTACCTCAGCACGCTGATAGAAATGCACAACCAATACAGCAGGAAGGCCAACCACAATGCCAAGTCCATGCCCAGGCGTCATCATCGCAGAGTCATCCTGCCGCCCCCTCAACGTCCGCGACACCTACTGCTCTTGATAGTACTCACACTATCGCGCCAGGTGCAGCAAGTGCATAGCCACAGTTCCGGGACAGACTTGTTTCGTTCTTCTCCCTGCATGCAGATGGCTCCTAACACTGTAGCATATGGACGGTTACATCTGGGTTTTTTTGTAATTATTATTGTCTCACTTTTCACGCCAAGACTGTATTTTATTTCCACAGCTTCCTTGATCTTGACTTAGCTTCAGCGCTATGCCATGAAGTCGAGACACACTGTCGAGACTGCCGCAATTCAGTCATCAGAAATCTCCCTCTGTCCTACTGTGACTGACCCGATACTGTCAATCTGTCGTCAATGGAATGGATGGGATTGTCAAGAACGGCCTGGTTTGGCATCGAGCTTTCAGTCGGACAGGCTGATGCTTTTGATTACCCTCGCAATGATGTTGCTCCACGCAGCCACTTGGCAAGGGTGCCAACCTGGGACGGATGTCCAACGTTCAGTTACTTATCAACTCTCAGAACGCTTAATGAAAAGCCTAATAATGCCGCTTAAGTTTATCATACAGTCTCAATGGAAGTCTCTCGTGATAAGACAGTATTCTGATTTCCAGTACCAGAACGTACCACAGGTCAGCACGATGCGACAGGCGTGTCACAATGCAGGTAAATTATACTTGACATAAGTGAGTGGCCGTTCTAACCCATGCTTGCAATAAACACTCGTATGCAGCGTTCAAGGTTAATCAGACCGTTTAGAGTAAGCACACTGGTAAAAGAACTGACAATTATTGAAATGAGCTTGTACGGAGCTTCTCGTCGAATCAGGGTGGGTGCTGCTCACGCTTCGTACGTGAATAGGAGAGGATCCATTCAGGGTCCATGTAGATTCAAGTCGAGGGTGTATCTCCAGAACAAATCACGCGTCATCGACACATAAAAGATGTGAGATGCGCGATCAACTTCTGACGGAGATATGCATCTGAGAGAGAATGATGGTGGAGACGGCCGTGATTCGTCCTGTCAGCTGTTCAATGTGAACGAAGATCTCTTCGAAAAACAAAGAAGTCCACCTGAATAAATGCACTGCTCCATATCCTACAAAGGTGTTGGAAGAGTTGATGACATCAAGTTCTAAATAGACCGGATAAGACGTGCAGAGTGGGGAGGGTGTGCAGCACCCTGTTGAATGTGTGCTATAACCATCGATACAGTCCTTACGTATAAGGAGATGAACATAGCACTGGTCGCAGATGAGAGCCATCGAGTTGAAACATGGGCCGGAAGAAATGTGAGTGGGGAGTGAGGCACCTTTGAATATTTATTATGGCCTAGTCCCTACGTATATGATCATTTGTACAACACTGGTAGCAGACATGAGCGCTTGATGTACACAGCAATAAGCTGTGAAACGGACACGAGGATTGCACATGGGACGAACCTAAAAAGACGACTTGAATGAACAGGTGCCCAACTTCCTCAACTCCAACCAGACGCCCTCTGATCGCTGGTGAGTGAGTCTAAACGGCGTTTCTCGTAAGCGATATCGTAGGCTTTCCTGCAGGACACAATTGACGATATGCTTACCAGCAACTTTGAATACCCACAAAGATCTCTTGAATATTCTGATATCTAAGTAACGACGCAGCACCTCCTCCGTAGACAGAGTTCTGGGTAAGGAGTGAACCTGTAAGTGGACTGTCTTATTAGCAATCGCTCGCGTGCTCTGACAAGAAGTAGGGTGACCAAGACAGGACTCACCAGCAATTATTAGTGTTGCCAGATAACTCGATCTGATTCCAAGATCCCGCCTCTCTTGCACACATATTGCCCAATCTGCCGTAGTTGAAATACCGAGTGCCAAGCATGTCTTCCTCTACCATCGAGACGCTAGACATCATGCCATGTCAGACGCTGCGAGGTCATACCGACTGGGTAAACAGTGTTGTACATCTGCATGCTCAACGACAAATCATCACATGCTCAACGGACCGCTCACTGCGACTATGGGACCTAGAAAGCGGCACACAGACAGGAGAGGACTGGCGAGATGAAGAGGATGAGGCAGGAGTGCGGTCCATGGCATTGTCTCCAAATAGCAAGACAATTGCAAGTGGATGCGATGACTGGAAAGTGATTGCTAGATGGTCAGGACACACTGATGTTGTAGGTGCATTGTGTTGGAGTGTAGACGGTAGCCAAGTGCTGAGTGGATCCTGGGATGGGTGGGCAAGAGTCTGGGATGTCGAGAGCGGCCAGACTGTCCTGACGATCAAAACCGGACACAAGTGGGTGCACGTGGTAACATACTCGCCCGATGCGATGAAACTCGCAACCGGTGACCGTGGAGAGGATGCAGTCAAAATTTGGGATGCCAAGACGGGCGAGCTGCTTGACAAACGAGATATCAAAATGTTTAGGAGCCTGGCATGGACGGCCAACGGAAAACTTATCTCCGGTTCATATAACCGGATTAGGATATTGGACAATGTCATCACCTTGAACGATTGCTTGTATGTGCATCCATCGATAAAACAGCGCGTCTATGGAATCTCGACACAAACCTCCCAGTCGGTCCACCCCTCCGACATGAGGATGCTGTGCTCTGCGCAGCCCTTTCCGCTGATGGAAAACTGCTAGTCACTGGTTGCAAAAACGGAAACGCGTATGTGTGGGACATTCAAGCCATCCTCAAAGAAGATGGCCTTGAAGACATCCTCCAACCTCTGTCTAATGTGAATTTCACGGTTCTTCAGTGAACACCATGCTAATCTCCCACTTGCAGGTCCCAGCTCGAATGAACGTACGTGACATCTTTCTTAATCTTTCTAACCAATTTACATAAGATCGTCGCTCTAGAGCAATGCTACTCGACGTCCACCTATCCAGGCCCGTCCAATACCGCCTGCCTTTTTCGATGGCGTACAAAATGGCCCCCAGGTGAGTCGTCTGCTTTTGTTTGATTAGTTCTTGTTCTGACTGTATGTATTCTCAGTCATCTCCAACACGTAGTACCCATCGTTCTCCCGCTCGCAGCACTCTGGCACCTCTTCTCAAACATTTTTCATCCCTTTTCCACCACTCTCACTCAAATGTTGATGAAGCAACCGATCTCCAGCAACGCCCAAGGTGGTCGATCCTCTCTCGTGGTCCTCGTATCGTCGAAGTGGCTGCAGTAAAGGACAGAGAGGTATACAACTTTGCGTGCACTTCCCATCGCCATTGTCTAATCATTTCTGTTCAGGTTATATTCACTGCTCCCCCACCGCCAGAAAAAACGCAGCAGCAGACCCAATCGCACGCCCAGGAATCATCTACGACACAGCCTGCTCCAGGTACTAATCCTACTACACCACGTCGCAGATACCCACTACCCGTCCGATTATTGGCTCATCTCGTGCTTTTTTGTTGCTGTGCATCACCTCAGCACGCTAATGAAAATGCACAACGAACACAGCAGCAAAGCCAAGTCCATGCCCAGGCGTCATCATTACAGACTCAGTCTACTGCCGCCTCGACATCCGCTCCTGCGACTATTCCTACCGCGCTAAGCGCAGCAAGCGCGTAGCCACGGCCCCTCCTATGGCGGACTCATTTCGTTTTCTCTTCTACTGTGCAACTCCCCCACACGCCGATGGACATTAATACTGGTACACTATTTCATGTTTGCTTCTAGTTCTTCAGTGGTCTAATCTCTTCATATCGTTTGGCAACTACGTACATCAATCATGATTCCTCGTCATGAGACTCGTGCAATGCATCGTTCGATAATGTCAACCGTTGCAAGAGAAAAAATCAGTTTTATGGTCTGTGACCCTACGTCGGACATAGCCCTATTCGAGTGCGGAGTGCTTGCTCTCGGCTTTCTATCGTAAGGTAAGAGGAACATTAAGACGATGACTAGCGCGGATGATGGTTCGTTGCCCTACACAAGCCATCCTCCGTCCAGATCTTCATTTCGCAACTCGATCTCGTCACCTAACTAGGAGAATAGTCAACGCAGGGAAGATTCGGCAAGAGATATTCTCATCAAAAGTAGCATGCTTTTGCTAACCGTCGTCTTCGATGAATGTTGTATACGGTAGCCTAATGCGCATCTGCCTCGAATCATGCCCGTAGTAACATCTTATCGGTCTCCTCTGGCACGTGTATCGCTGTTTCCAACTTTCAGCGCAGCGTTCATCCCAAAAATCTGACGCAGTGCTCTTGGCTCTTGGGTAAACCTTCACCTCTGCATCCACTCCTGATTCCACGCCATGCGCGATTTCTTAACTGCAGTTCACAGACATGTACGCAGACTGGACCTTGGAAAACAAACCATCTTTCCGAAAGACAATGACAAGGCTGTCTTATAATATAACTGCGGCCCTCGCATGTCTTCGCATTCAGTGTAATCGTACACAATTCACCACAATTCTCTGTAACATCCATATCAATACCTATGCCGCGTTGAAAGCATCTCCCACAGCCTTGATGGCGTCGTCAGCCTGCTGCTTCCCAACTTTCAGCGCGGCATCCATCCCAAGAATCTGATGCGATGCTCCTGGGTAAACCTTTGCCTCTACCTTCACCCCAAGCGACTTCAACTTCTCGCCATACGCAAGCCCTTCATCTCGCAGAATATCAAGTTCGCAGACGCTAACGAATGCAGGCGGGACCTTGGCAAGCAAAGCATCCGACGCGAAGATAGGCGAGTTGTCTGGCTCTGCCCAGGTCGCAGGGTCAGGAAGGTACATGTTGCGGAACCACATCATCCGCCCTTCGCACAGCCAAACGGTGTTCTGGCACTCTTTCCAAGACGGGTATCTCTCGTCGGTGACGGATGCCGTATTGTCAGTCACTGCAAGCTGGTGAGGGAGACGGACATGTGCAGTGCTCTGTGCTTACCAGGCACAATCAACAACTGGAAGATGATGGGGATGGGAGGCGTGAGTTCTTGCGCCTTGAGACATGCGATTGCAGCTAAATTGCCGCCGCTGACAAAAGTTATGTTTCATCATGGATTCACACGGGATGGGACGGTACGCACCTGGATGACCCTCCAACCGCGATTTTGTTCACATTCGCATTGAACTCTGCCTTCCCGTTGTAGTAAATGAATTTCAACGCATCAACCGTGTCCTCGACCGCTGCAGGATATGGGTCCTCAGGAGCCAAGCGATAGTCCAGAGCCACCGAAACGCAGTTGTTATCTTAAACGCAATTAGTAAACTCCAGTCCGACAACGGTCTTCACTGTCCGACCTCACCTTTGCATTGGCGGGATATGAATGAGTTCAAAGTATCGATACTCCCAAGCGTCCATCCACCTTAGGATTCTCAGCTGAGATCTGCCGAATAATCATAGACCGTTACCTCCATGGATATATAACAACACCGGCCACCCTTCTGCAGGAGGAGTTCCTTCAGGTATGAAAGCCCGAATCTTGCAGTTCTGCAGACTGATATCTTTGACAGCCCCGACTGTCCTAATAGGCGAGCCACCTGGGATGTAGGGTGCCTTCCTGATATCCGGATGCCAGGGGATCGTGTGCGGGGGCACGCGGTGGGCTAGATGGATATTATGGAACGCGACGTATTCAGGGTCGAGGCGGGGAAGAATGTCGGGGTGGATGGCGGAGGGAAGGTCTGACATGGTGCTGGTAGGACTCAGGATGATAAGGTGCAATCAAGCAAGGTAGTTCCGTGAAGCCAGTACTTGAATATCGCATTCTCGGTGATGACACTTATGACGAGGACACATGACCTGAGATATAATTGGCCAAGATAAGAGTTTCTAGGTGGGAATTAGAGATACACCAAAGGTCTACTCGCATTTGATCTTGTTTACTAACCATCGGAAGACCGTTCCTTCTTTATGGATTTTCGGTCACATGTCGCAGCTCCAGAGCATGATTGATTAGGTTGCCACCTAAGTAAGATCAAATTACGAGCAGTGGCAGAAAAATAGGAAGTTTGTAGAACCGGCATTCATGTTCCCTCACAAAAAGCAGTCTAAGAAAAAGAGGAGTGATAACTTGAGTCTGATGTCGCCAAGTTAAACTCGACAGAAAGTTGGTCCAGGTCGCTTTCCAAGAACTTCACCATCACAACTGCGTTGATGCAGTATGGGAGCATATCAGCTCTCGTGTGTGATCCATAATTGGAAGAGAGGAAAACGGTATTTTCTGCGGGTTACAATGTTGTCTGTTGCACACGAGTCATCAGTGCCGTCGTTGAGGTTGATCAAAATGTGAGCGTATTACCCCAAAGATACAATCAATAGACGGATCATGATGAGGGGAGCGAAGAATTCTAGGAGGCTAGAAAGCTTGCCGATCTGTGCGACGATTTTTCCAAAGACTACTGCCGGTGTTTTGCAGGGTGCTTACTGGCTGATTGAGCAAGATGCTGAACAACATACCATTCACTGCACCTGAACACGATACATTATTTTGCAATTAACCTACACCAGGAATCTCCAAGCCAGCTGCCTTAGCGACTCGAATAATATTCTCAGCCTGGCCAATGTATCAGACACTTTACTGAATAAGAAACCGTACGGACCCACCTGCTTCAACATCGGAGCGTCGATCATCTCCTTACCACCCCCCTCCATCTCTAGGCCAAAGGCGCCCTTTTGAGATGAATGTGCAACTTCCATTTGGTGGAGAATCTTTGCGGCGCGAAGAATTTCTACGCGAGGACGTCGGTCACAGTTAAATTTGGATGGAGATGACGCACCCTTCTCCGTAGGAACAAATGTCGAATGAATGGTATCAACTTGTGTGGGGTGGATAGCTTGCTAGAAACGATAGTCATGTTCAGTATGTGTCCCACTTCAAATCAAGACAGTATTTACCTTCCCGTTGAAACCAAGCCTCCGGCCATCTTCGCATTCGTCTTTTAGATAATTAAGGTCTTTGTAGTTGACACAGACCTATGATGCTCGACTTTAGTTCAAACATGGCAGTGGAATCCACGGACCATATCTATGGCATCCAATCCGAAAGCCTTGGCAGCAGTTGCAATCTGGGAACGTACATATAGAAGCTCAAGCCTCGAAGGCGTCCGCACCACCGAAGTATCAGCACAATCTGTATCCAAATAAGCTTTCCACTTGTGCCCGAGTAGAAAAGCACTATACAGTCTTCTGCTGCAAACTACAGACATATTCCATCAACTAACTAGGAACACTGATAAAGAAGAAACATACGAGTAGAGCGCCCAACTTCCCACCAACATCTGGGCCATACTCCGAAGCCCAAGAAGCAATCTCCCCGAGATTCCATGCGCTGCGGGCGCTTTCGACACTCGCAATGATTCGTATGGGGAATGACGTGGAGGTTCTGGCCCGTGAAATTCGAACGGCTCGCGAGACGTGATGAAGGTCGCGGGCGGAGTGGATCTTGGGCAGTACGAGTGTTCGGACGAAAGGTGACTTGAGCTAGGTGACAGGCAAAACTTGAGTAAGATATGCATGACGGGGATATCGAACACCTACGATTTCGGATATATCGTTCTCAAAAAAAGGCGTAGTAATGTCATTTAGGCGGACAGCGATACGCTCGGGGTGCGGAAGCTTGTGCTCTGGTGTGCGCTATCCAAGCGTCAGGCCCAAGATACGGAGAATACGAATGTGCCCACGTACGCTTAGGAACGTACTCAGCCGTTGTCTTGCACTGTCCTTGTCGTGAAGAGAAGGCGGTACGCTGTCCTCGAGGTCGTATATGATGATGTCGGATGGTGTGCTCAAAGACTTGTCCAGCATCCGGTCAGACGACGAGGGTACTGGTCATCATTCAGCTTGAAATCTAGGTCAGACGTGCACGTCTATAGCATACCGTATAGATATGACCGACGAAGCGCCTGGTCAGTCTTGCCATTACCAGCAGTACTCAGTGTACGCATGCACATAGAGCCATATCTCCGAGTCAGGCTCCCGCACACGGCTATACGCGTAGGTGATGCTAGTTCCATTAACAGCATCGACATCGCCACGTTCTGAGGCCTACTACAACAGCTTATTCGATGTTGGAGGTTCCGCCTGAGTAAAGTTGAACTTTAATGATCAGGGAGCAATCAGGGAGTATATCCGGTTCTGACTCATGTGACGACGAAATTCACAAGCATTTACTATATACGATATCAATGCAACACGGTGACAACAGAATAACGAACAAGGTCAACGAAATGAATCACGACTTCCCAATCAACCCTGTCCAATCAAACTTCTCATACATCTTCTTGAACCTCTGTATCCGATCCTTGTTATGCCGATAGTCAACCCTCCGTGGTCGCATCCACCGACGTGGATCAAGATCCAGCACATTCCCAATAATCTCTCCCGCAAAATATCTGCAAGTAAGCACCTTCAGCAACCAATCATCAAGCATGCAAAAAACAAAGACACACCCCGGAAAATCCCCACCACCTTTATCCCCTTCATCTAACGCCCCATCCTCCTCACCAGTCGCCGCAGACTCTCCTGTGCCCTCAATAACATGCCCGTACCCCTTCTCCCCTTTATAGTCAAACTGCACCATGAAATATGGAAGGTTCGGCACCATCGCGCGTCTGAACCCCCCAGGCCGCGCGGAAAAATCGATAACCTTCTTATGTGTCGACCACTCTGCTTCAGATGCGAGGATGCTCTCCTTGAAGTACGCTGGAATGTCGTCGTACTTGTCCCATGTGAGCGGTACACACTCGATGCAGGTATGCTTTTGCGGTTTGAGAGAGATGACAGTTTCGTAGAAGATGACTCCTTTGTCTTCTTCAGCGAACATGCGCATAACGCTTTTCATGAAATTCTATAGGATGTGTCAGTATGCTTGTATGTAGAAAGTGGTGGTTACGCACTCGCACTTCGTCCCAGACGTCATCATCAGCCTCCAGCATTGTAAGGTGATGTTGTATAGGTACGATGAGACAATGTCCGTCTAGAAGTTCCTCATTCAGCGTACAAGAGAGGTAGGCTTGTGTGCCCATCGCCACAACAGGTGCTTTTGGAGGGGAATCGTCTTCACCGTAGCAGAACTGGCATGTTGCGAGGGCTTTTTGAGTGCGTTTGTAGTCTGATCGGGAGAATTGTTCGGAATCAAGAACTAAGATAGAGGATGCAAACCTACCGTGAACAGCAAACTGTCGTTTCATTGCGTCGGTTCGCATCTTCTGCCGCCCAAGTCGTTCCGCATTATCGTCCATGTAGTCAAGATCATTCTGTAGATAGTATTATGAGTGTCAGGAGGAGCACAGAAGTTGTTAGAACTTCCGCACCTGAAACTTGCCATCTCCCATGATGGCCTTTGCGAATTGGGCATCCAAATTCTTTTGGTCTGCCATTCCCGCTCCAAATCGCTCCTGCCTAACCATTTCTCCCAGAGTGATCTCATCGTCATCAGCGTTATACCTGAGAAGTTCTCCCGTCTTCGCATCACGCGTTTCAAACTAACCAGCATATAGTCAGCGAGATGGTATTGAAGAATGCAAATTTACCTTCTCTTTCTTCCTCTTGTTACCGGGCCCCTTCTCTGAGTCATCCTTGCCATGACCAACATCATACATTCGTCCTCTGGCATCCAATGTCGGTAGCACTTCCACGTGCGTCCTGACTCCTCCCTCCTCACCATTCGCCCGTCTCACCTCTGCTTCGTACTCTTCTTCAAGTGTCTCAGCGTTCGGCGCATTCATCAATTTTGCACGCAGAACCTGAGCTTGTAACTTGTTCAGCGATGAAGGCGACATGGCACGACGTGTACTTGTTGACGCCATAGACGGTGTCATGACGTTCGGGATTGGCGTATGTGACTGTGCGAGTGGCGATGCAGCCTGCGATGGCAAACGTAAAGAATCGAGACGCCGGTTCGCAGGCGGATTGGTGGGGGATGGCGTGGATGGGGTACTTCCTGTTGGACCTGATCCAGGACGTCTGAAGGACGAGCTACGCGACGAAGCGCCGCTCGCACCAACATCAGTAAACATGAACCGTTTCTCCCCGCCAGTCTCCCGCCCTCGACCTCTCTCGTCCTTCCGTTCTGAACGCTTGCCTTGACGTTCGTCAAGGATGCGCCGTTCTTCTTTGGCTTCTTCAAATGCTTGCAGCGTACCAAAACGTTCGAGCGCAACTTCTTCGATGGGTTTGTTTTCCTCTTCTGCGGTCTCGTATACGCGCCGAAGACGCATCATGCGCCAATTAGAGCCTGGGCCACCAGGGGTTGTGACCTTTGGAGGTGGGGGAGGTACATCATTATCGATTGAACGTCCAGTACGGATGTCTTGGTTGAGTTCTTTAGAACTGATTTTGATCTGGAAGTATATTTTCGGCTTATGTATGAAGACTGAAGGAGTGGTACTGTACCTTGTCAGGATCAGCTTTGTCAGGTCGTGGTGGTCGCTTGCGTTCGGTGCCAAGAGAAGAAAAGAAGTCGACGCCTCCGGCAGGTATGCGTTGGCTCGAAGAGGATTCGCCGTAGTCCTCTGTAAAAGTCTCGTCTCCTGTGGGTAACCCCTGGGCAGATGGCCTCGACAAATTCAAAGGTTCTGCAATACCACCAGATGGCATGAGCATCCATTCGTCACGTTGTAGTCTCGTTTCCGTTGTCAAATTAGGTGGCAGCGACGGGTCTGCCTCTCCGGCAGTTGCATGACTCGTGATCTTCAGGCTCTCTGCAGTTGGAATATCCGTTGCGAGAAGCTGATGAGCAAAACATGTCAGCGCCACGTAGGCAAGACAAATACGTACTCACCCGTTCTCCGTCGTTGTCGATGTTCTTCTCGACCCACATATCGTCTTCGTTGGCGTCATCGTCCGTGATGTTGACCTCTTCTGTGTGAGACTTGCGTTTGTGGGATTTGTGCTCGGACTTGTGTTTTTTCTTGCTTTTGTGATCATCCTTGTCTCTACTACGTTTATGCTTGGAAGTTGAGTGTCGTTCGCGGCCGTCTCCCATCTTGTTCGATGTCGAGCACGGTGACGACACTTCGGACGAGTCTACAGATCAACAAGATACCAAATTTGGTAATTTTGTGGCGAAAGCGTTTAAGCACGAATTGACATATTTAGTAGTGTGACATTGTCGTGGCTTCATATATGTAACAGCTAAACCTTGTCACATCTAGAGCCTTATGTCGAGCGACCTTCACCGTTTCATCAGCGATAACTGTGTTAGGGTAACGTCCGTTCCCCCCGCCATATACACCTCACCTGATATCGCTTTACAGCTTTTTGGTCTTGCAGACCGGAGTATCATCGACTTCGTACAGGCTTCGGGTATGACCCATTCCATATGTTTCCACTTGTCATTACTCAAATGTTGTCTTCTAGCATCGACATCAAAAACGCCAGACGCTCTCTTCTCCTCTCTCACTGCTTCTGGCCTTCCAAACACACCCGATGCACATGTATTCATCAACGAGCTCTTCTCTCGCGTCCCTAGGAAAAGCAAACACAAGTCTTCAGCAGACCATACCCGGAAGCAAGCTGAGAAGGAGGCGAAGGCACTGAATGCCCGCAGGTTTGAGTTTTTGCTTGAAGATGAGGCTACCCCTGGTGTTTCGGAGCTGAAGGGGAAGCGGAAGGAGGGAAGTAGCAGCAAGGAGAAGCACAAGGAGGACAGAGGAAGCGGTAAGGAGAAGCGTGACCGGCATCTGAGGAAGAGAGAGCACGATAGCAGAGAATGGGAAAGCGATGAGGAAGAGAAGTATCGGAAGCGACGGAGACCAGACGATGTTGAAACCAATGCGGATGAAGAAGCAATGGACATTCCAGAGGATGAGGATGAAAGAAAAGAACGAGAGCGAGTACAGGATATGAAGGAACGAGATGCGTTTGCTGAGCGGGTGCGTGAAAAAGACCGGGAAAAGACAAAAAAGGTCGTCGAGGATCGCTCCTCTCGTAATGCAGGTGCGGCGGCCGAGGCTGCACAACGTCGACAACTTGCAGATGACGCTGAAGCACGGACGCATGCACTTCCTTCACTGCGGTTGCATTCTCGGCAGGAATACCTAACCAAACGTGAGGTGCAGCAAATTGAGCTCCTGAGGAAGGAGATCGCGGACGAGGAGGCCTATTTCCATGGAATGAAGGTCACGAAGCAGGAGCAGGAGGACTTGGAGCGTAAGAAAGAGATTCTGCGGCTTGTCGAGGAGCGTCTCAAGATCAACGACAAGTGGGATGGTTACATGCTACCTGAAGACTACATTACGGAGCAGGGCAAAATCGACAAGGAGAAAAAGCAGAATGCACTTTACAAGCGATACGAAGAGGCCAAACCCAAGGATGACCAGTTTGTCACAGATGTCGACCAGTGGGAGGCTAGTCAAACGCTGCACAGCACATTTCGGACGGGCGCTATGGACAAAAGGGAGGTCCCCGACGATTACGAGTACGTGTTTGATGAGAGCCAGACCATTAAGTTCGTCATGGACCAGACGCTCAAGGGGGAGGGAATGATGAGTGCCAAGGACAAACTCTTGCACCAACAAATTCAAGAGGCTGAAAAACGAGGTTAGTACATAACTTCCCTCTCTGGTAATGGTATCTGACGGCTTTAATCCAGCGCAAACCATCGATGAAACTCGCAAATCTCTGCCAATATACACATACCGAGAACCACTGCTGGAGGCCATTAAGGAACATCAGGTGCTTATTGTCGTCGCCGAGACCGGCTCAGGCAAGACAACTCAACTTCCGCAGTACCTGCACGAAGCCGGGTACACAGCCAATGGACAGAAAGTGGGTTGCACACAACCTCGTCGTGTGGCTGCAATGTCCGTAGCGGCGCGCGTTGCTGAGGAGATGGGTACCAAAGTTGGGTACGAAGTAGGCTATTCCATCCGGTTTGAGGACTGCACGAGCGACAAGACAGTGCTCAAGTACATGACGGACGGAATGCTCCTTCGAGAGTTTCTGACTGAACCAGACTTAGCCGGATATGCAGCACTGATTATTGACGAGGCACACGAGCGGACTCTGAGTACGGACATTCTTTTTGCTCTCGTCAAGGTGTGTGGTGCTACTTCTCACGGTTTGCTTTAGGTTCTGAGGGGCTCTGTTTGTCAGGATATTGCAAGATTCAGGCCTGAGCTGAGATTGTTGATCTCGAGCGCGACCATGGATGCTGAGAAGTTCAGCGAGTACTTTGACAATGCACCGGTATTTTATGGTGGGTAGCTATAGTTTGCAGATGACAAATGTAATACTAATGTTGTTCGCAGTCCCTGGGCGTCGATACCCGGTCGACATTCATTACACGCCACAGCCAGAGGCCAATTACCTGCACGCAGCCATCACTACCGTCTTCCAGATCCATACAACACAGCCCAAAGGCGACATCCTTGTGTTCTTTACGGTGCGTGCCAGATCCTCATTACTGCATCGTCCTGCTCACTCTTATGCAGGGCCAAGACGAAATCGAAGCAGCTCAAGAAAATCTGCAGGAGACGGCTCGGGCGCTCGGGAACAAGATCGCCGAGTTAATCATCTGTCCAATTTACGCCAACTTGCCCAGCGATATGCAAGCCAAGATCTTTGAACCAACGCCGGATGGCGCAAGAAAGGTCGTGCTCGCTACAAACATCGCAGAGACGTCAATCACTATCGAAGGTGTGGTCTTCGTTATCGATCCTGGGTTTGTCAAGCAAAACTCGTATAATCCTCGTACTGGCATGTCTTCCTTGATCGTGGTTCCGGTAAGTGATGACGCTGTATTATCTTTGTGCTTACAACTCATTTCACTGTGCGTCCCAGTGTTCTCGTGCATCAGCCAACCAAAGAGCAGGCCGTGCAGGTCGCGTGGGGCCCGGCAAAGCCTTCCGACTATACACGAAATGGGCGTTTGCAAACGAGCTCGAGGAGAATACCGTACCTGAAATTCAACGCACGAACCTTGGAATGACTGTCCTGTTACTGAAATCACTCGGAATTAACAACTTCATGGACTTTGAGTTTATGGACCCACCTCCGGGAGAGACGCTTATCAGGGCACTAGAGCTGCTCTATGCTCTGGGGGCATTGAACGATCGTGGGGAGCTGACGAAACTGGGTCGACGGATGGCAGAGTTCCCTGTTGATCCCATGTTATCTAAAGCCATCATTTCTAGCGAAAAGTACTCGTGTACTGACGAGGTATGGGCTTCCATATCTTGAAATAACATGTTGATGCTGACGCTATCCCATCACCAGGTATTGACCATTATAGCGATGCTCTCTGAATCCTCGTCGCTGTTTTATCGTCCCAAAGATAAAAAAATGCATGCAGACCAAGCACGTCAAAATTTCGTTCGCACAGGAGGAGATCACTTCACATTGCTCAACGTCTGGGAGCAATGGGCCGATACGAATTATTCGCAACAGTTCTGCTACGAGCAATTTTTGCAGTTCAAGAGTCTTAGTCGGGCGCGGGATATCCGGGATCAACTTGCTGGGCTTTGTGAACGTGTTGAAGTCGTTATTCAGAGTAATCCGAACGCAAACGACGTCAGCCCTGTGCAGAAAGCTATCACGTCGGGGTACTTTTACAATACTGTAAGTCGAATAATTCGTAGTCGACGCATGAAAGTATACTCATGCAACATTCTCAGGCCCAACTCCAGAAGAGCGGCGACTCTTACCGGACGCTGAAGACGCATCACACCGTATATATCCACCCCTCATCAAGTCTTTTCCAACACCAACCGCCCGTCAAAACGGTGCTATATTATGAGCTTGTTATGACCTCAAAATCATACATGAGGCAAGTCCTTTTTTCGACAAACCATATGCATCTAATCGCTTTGCTCCCCATCAGACAAATCATGGAAATCAAGCCGTCATGGCTAATGGAAGGCAAGTACTATCATTCGAGTTGTCTCCCTCATAATGTTAATGACACCTTTCAGTCGCTCCTCATTATTTCAAGGCTGCAGACCTGGAACAGCTGACCACTGGTGATAAGAAGTTGCCCAATGCAAAAGCGGTTGGTTCGTCGGGGGCAGCTGCTTCATGACGTGCTCCCTTTCGGTAGTGGTCCATGCTGAACTACATTTGGTATTCCCTCATCATGATTCGTATGTGCTCGATAGTAGTAATTTTGCATCGGAGTTGTGGGTGTATTGCCCAGGATCACTTGGCTTGTGGTCTGCATACACTATCGACTTCGTGCATTCCCACCATGCCGCTGACCCACCCTCACTCTCAACCGATTCCTTCTGAACTTACGAATATAAGTTAGGTTAGCTTTAGAATAAGAATAATTTAGGCTATGCATTGAAAGTGTTCTCGACACCTTCAGTGTTTCCTCTGTAGAATCGTTTGATCAGCGGAGACGCCGGGTTGAGCTTTTCATTTCAAAGCCCGCACTTTCCCGATACTTACAACCTCGGAGAAACACATCACCAACACCTACCATGTTGTGCTCCTCGTTCCGCTCAGCAACCGCCTCCCTGGGTCTGGGACGGCGAGCAGTTTCTACAATTGCTCAAAAGTACTCCAAAGCTGTTTATTCGGCTGCTCTTTCGAAATCACCGCAAACGCTCACCAAGGTCCAGTCGGAATTGAACGCCATCTCTAGTGTCATCAAGGAGGTGCCCGACCTCCAAGCGTTCGTCAGCAACCCAACGCTATCTGCCAAGGATCGCTCTGCGGGCCTCGCTGTCATATATTCTCGTGCAGAAGGCTCCAAGAAGGAGCCTGTCTCTGACATAACAAAAAACTTGTTCGGTGTCCTGTCGGAGAATGGTAGACTCGGAGAGACGCAAGGTGTTATCGAGGGGTTCAATGAGCTGGTTGCAAAGTACAAGGGAGAACTGGAAGTTGTTGTCACGTCTGCTACTCCTCTACCCAGGGATTTGTCCTCCCGGTTGGAGACTATCCTCAAGCAGTCTCAGACAGCTCAGCAGGCAAAGTCGCTGAAAATCTCCAACAAGGTACTTCAATTTTGTTCATAACCTTTTCAAGTCAGTTTTAACGAGTTTTAGGTGAACCCGTCAGTCCTCGGCGGTATTGTAGTGGACTTCGGCGACAAGAGCATTGACCTCAGTGTCTCGTCGCGTGTCAACAAGCTCAACAATGTTCTGCAGCGTGAGTTTCCCTTGTCTCTACATAGTTCAATGGCTGATTCCTTGCACAGAATCCGTATAGACACGCATCTCATAGAGGAGATTGCCGGTGGCCGGGATTCCCCAACCTCACAAAGAAAAGGAAAGCTTAGTCGAGTATTTCTGTTCTTACCCAGCCAATACAATCGCGCTTTAGAAAACATGCCCCTCGCAAAGCTGGTATTGAAATCTTTGCTGGACATCGATAGTATGAGGTTGACGTGCTCGAGTAACTGATCTACATGCAACGGATCCAAATGTCTTTGGTTGTCTCTGATCCCCGAGTGAACTCAAGTCGCAAGATAATTTACTACAGGGTTTTCTCAATAACGAAATTTTCCAGTGACGCGCTACCTACCATAGTGGCTTCTGTATTTGCTCCCCCATCAGCCTCAGGGCTGAGTTCCGCAGCAACAGTCATGAACCTAAGTAAACATGATAAGCCCCATCAATCAAGATGTCACGGTACAGTTCAAAATCAGGACTTACTGTGCAGCATGTGTACCAGCCAGAACTCTCATGGCGTCCAAGTCTGTCTGAAGTTGTTCAAAGAGGTCTGCTGTTTGCCCGACAGCGCGTGACATGTTCTTCAGACTAGCTGCGAGTTGGCTATATAGCCTGTCTTTCGCCTGAGTTGCATTCATGAACGCAAGCGAGATCTGACACTCTAAGCCGCTAATGGTGGTCGAAAGAGCTCACGTGACAGGTAAGGAGACCGCTTATGCAAGCGTACGCCGTAGATGGATGGCGGCCAAATATTCATTCATTCGCGAATTTAAACAGACGCAGGTACCTTCAGTTAGGCCTCCAGCAGCTCCCTATGATACTTCGGCTGTCAGGGCCCTCCAAAGCGCCTCTTGACTTAGGGTAGACTTTTGATTCTTCGAGTCTGTATAATTACATGGATACAAATATGCAGCACTTTCTGTGAAAAATGATTTCTTTCCCTTTCACTCAATAGTTACTTTATTCTGAAGCCAAGCCATAACGTTAGAGCGGAAGAACCCCATGAAGATAGCCTTGCCTTGTAGAACGCAACATGATCCTTGATATGCGATGCTTTGGTTTTTGGATCCGCGTAGTACCTTTGGATGATAACTTAGCAGACCAGTCCGGCCTGGCAGATACACTTCAATTTACCATGCGATATCTTTCACATTGTCACCATGAATCTGTGCAGAATAGTATGACGCTGTCCTTCAGGAAGATTCCGTCAAAACAAGTTCAGCGCTGAGCAACAGTCGACGGACCCGGGATGCTCACCCTTTCCAAGCACACTCAGTGCTGACTCGGAGCACTTGAAGTTAAATGTGCATCAACATTATATCAACGATACTGCCTTACCTTGTATCTGAGGAAGCGAGGAGTGATTTATTGACAGACTCAGGGGGGAAGTAATAGTTGCCTTCCACCATGACAGGGTTTGAGTGCTCGGCAAGTATTTCGTCTCTGTAAGTTGCTTTTACCATGATTTAAAATTTAACGTTTATGGGCGCTGTGATTAAGTTGTGTTAGCCTGAGATAGTGTTTAAGTTGGGCCAGCTGCTAGTGATACGGCACCCTCACCGTGTCAATGGCGCAGGCACTTACATGCCAGGTAGTTCCAACCTATACTTATCAGTATATACAAGATCCGGACCAGTATTGTTGTAAGTAGCTGCTGTGCCGTGGAGTAGCAAGATCAAAGTCGGAATTTGGTGTCGTTTGGACAAGGCCGCCAGTTAGTAGATGACTCGGCAAAATCCGGGTGTGCAAGGTGTCGGCTCATAGTTGGGTTGGTCAGACTCCTCCCTTCGGTATATATATTGACCACGCCAGCATAAAGTCTAACAGCGCTTCGAGCGACCCCCTTTGTGGGGAAGAGATATGCAGACGCGAAAAGCAAAATGGACCGCAAACAGCATGATCGGTGCGCTATAACTACTGCATACGCTCCATTTTCTGAATAATATCGGCTTTCCGCATACAGCTGGTGCTGGAGGTGGTCTGGTTGCCAGCATCGCGACCTGTCCGCTCGACGTCATCAAGACCAAGTTACAAGCGCAACGTACAGTCCAAGGGCAGCAGGGTTATCAAGGGGTCCTCGGTATGTTCTCCGGTCCCTTCATCTCCGTTCTCATCTCCCTTATCATACCTGACACCCCCCCTGCAGACATCGTGAAAACAACCCTCAAACATGATGGAATACGCGGCATGTATCGTGGTCTTGGCCCCACAATCTTGGGGTATCTTCCAACAATGGCTATCTACTTTGCGATATATGACGGGATTAAGACGCGCTTCGGAGAACCTCCGCTGGGCCAAGTGCCGAAACATGACCGAGTATACCCTGCTGCACAAACTAAGGGCTACCAGCCCGTGATGCGCGACCACCCGTGGACCCTCCACATCCTTTCCGCCATGATCGCCGGTGCTGCGAGCACAACCTGTACCAATCCACTATGGGTCATCAAAACACGTTTCATGGTATGAGTTTTAGTTCAATATCAACTTCCTACAACCCAATTTACGAACTTGCCAACCCTGGCTCATGCGTGCGATAGACACAATCAAGACGAGAAGTTAGATACCGACATACCTTCGATGCAGCTTTCGCAATATACCGCACGGAGGGCATCCGCGCGTTCTACCGTGGGCTCCTACCCAGCCTTTTAGGAATATTTCATGTAGCCGTCCAGTTTCCCCTATATGAAAAGCTCAAGATATGGGCCCGTGAGTAGCAGTTACCTATTCTGCATCACAATTTTGAAAGAAATGCAGAGGGTGACTCCGATGAGCCGCTACGGAGCGACACAATATTGCTATGTTCTGGCATAGCGAAGATGGCTGCATCCATTGCAACGTATCCACACGAGGTTGTACGCACACGGCTGCAGACGCTCCGATTACCAATAGCTGAGGATGCATCTTCGGACGGCATGGTGAAAACACATGCACGCCGCGGAATCATTTACATAACACGCAAGATTATTCAGAAAGAGGGCTGGACGGGTCTTTACAAAGGTCTTTCAGTCACCCTGTTCCGAACGGTGCCAAATAGTGCCGTTACACTTTTAACGTGCGTTAAAGACCGTAGCATAACCTCACTCTCCGTTGACATAATTGCCAGATATGAACTGCTCATGCGTCACCTTACGGTTCAACAATGAGATATAATTGCACCTATTGCGCAATTGTATATCGGCATTCATCTGCCTCAACCTAAGAGGAAACCGCTTTTTTGAATACGATGAGTTCAAGACTGCATTTAGAAAGACCTTTTCATGTATAGATTTATAACTCAGTGTATAATATCAATATCATCGTGAGCGCATTCCTTTTACCTCGGGTATCATTCGCCTTCCTTTGCTCCGTTCCTTCTGTTGCAGTAATATCTGTGCTATAATCGACGTTGTAATTGGCCGGGGCCACATAGCTTTGCTTGGCGTCCTCCCACTTGAAGATGCGACCATGACATTCTCATACTTTGCCAGCGGACAGTGTGTGTGTTCAATCAGGATTAGGTTCAAGTTCCACAATAAATAGAATGATGCGCCTCTTTCCCTTTCGTTAAGCGAGGGTTCCATTTCAGACGCACCCTTTATCCGGTGTGTGTATGTGAAGAGAGCGATGTAAACGTACACCCTTGCTGTTCTAACCGGGTATTTCCCGAAAAAGAGAACTTGTATGACTGAGAGCACCAATACCAAAGAAATAAAAGCCATACCCCGATCCAGTCCAAATCAAGGAGACGTCCGTCTCCCTTCCGTATAAGATCCAGACCGATCAGACTGTATACGCGATGTTTGTGATCGTTTCATCATCATCATTATTAAAGGAGAATCTGCCTAGTCATATGGTAACCCAGATGGCATATATGGTCAACAAGGTTTTGGCACGAGCAAAAAAAGAAAAATGAGGACTGTAAAGATGTATGAGAAAGCGTTCGAAAAATCCAAGTGTGCGTCCGTCCTCCCTGAGTAAGGAGCGTCCGTCCCAGCTGGCATGGTCCACATGCATGCCGAAAATTGATTGTTGGAAAGAGCGTAAGCAGTTTGAAGATGAGAGGGCATGTGATTCGTGGGCGGCATACGGGCAGGGGTGGGAAGACGTGACCCGTCAAGTATATGCAATCACAGCTGTGGGTTGCAATATATGGGTGCAAGGAGTGGCAGGATGGTGTCCGTGGGGAAAATACAGGGCAAGTGCTGGGAGTAGGAGCAGGGTAGGGAGTAGGAGTCCGAACGAAAAGTCTAGTGCGACTACCACAAATTACCGAGGACCACGATAACAACGGATGTATGGTAAAAAGCAGCCTTGCAATGAAGGAAAAAGGTGCGGTGGAATGGAAAAGCGAAGGCTACAGAAGTGGTGTGATGCGGGTTAGAAAGTGCGAACTAAACGGCGATGAAGGTGGGACAACAATATGAGGGCTGCGAAAGGTATCCGAAAAAATATACAATCAACGTTGAGAGGTCGAAAGTGAAATAAAGTAAAGTAAAGCGCACAAAAAATCCTAGTGATCTTGCACTGTATCACCAGTCTCACTTAGAGTTTCCACTTTAACTCCCCGTGATGAACTGACACTTCGTATGTCTCGTCCTTCTTCTGCTAATTCACGACTCATGATCGCATCATCTCTGTGGTCCTCGGCCTCCTCAACAGTGGGCCCTGCAAAATCAGGTTTGCGCAATGCTTTCCTAAATGCATCCGCCATGATGGCTGCATCGGCTCCTGAAAATGGACCGGTGTCGCCTGCAGAGTGGGCCCGTGAGATATCGGATGCACCATCCGGAGATACGATCGATGCAGGCCGATGCTGTTCTGATGATGTCCGGCCAGCCACCGCACCTGCTATCCCAGCCCCCAACAACGGTAGTTGAGGAGAGTTGGAGTTCTGGGCATTGGCCATCATCGGAGACGAGGAACCTATGGACCCTCGATTCGAGAGCTGTCCACGTCTTCGTAGACGGCGCACGATTAACCAAATCAAGACACCGCCAGCTACGATGGCGAGAAATCCGAGTACCACGATGACTGCTATTGCCCAATGAGGAAAAGGTGGACTTGAGTTGTTTGACTGAACATTTCCCGATGGAAGCGACGATGTCCCAGATGCATGTGATAAAGACGCTGATGACAGAGCAGCCGCAGATGACGATGCGGCGGCGGCAGATGACGACGCGGCGGCAGCAGATGACGACGATTGCATAGACGAAACAACAGCATCTGCATATGTAGTTTCTTCACGAACATGTTAGTTGGGACATAATAGATTGTGCGACACAGACGCACGAATAGCCAGGAACGTTGGATTTGTGGTGTAAGTGCCATTGTCCAGACCATTCTGATTGGTCACTACCCAATAAAATGGGTATGAGAAATTCTGCCCTGGCGTCCATGAAGTGCCTTTGCTTCCGAACCAAGTATCATTCACTTCTGCATTCATTTCGCCTGCACTAGTGGTCGGATTT